>NW_025964373.1:0-600000 GCF_023055435.1 Haliotis rufescens | reverse complement strand
TTATCCAACACCACCCTGGTGTTTACGAGAAACAGATGTCAAGGGAGGTTCCTTGATGTAGAAGAAGTGGGTCAAACGAGAAAAATAACTTCTGAATCAGCACCATCTGATTCTTAGCAAACTCTGTGACAACTTTTTCAACAAGGTTAAAATTCCTATAGTGGACTGATGAAAAGAGCACAGATCATCATCATCATCATCATCATCAAGCTAGGTAGGGGGTGTGGCAAGAGGGAGTCAGGTAGAGTAGGGGGTGTGGCAGGAGCGAGTGGCGCCAGGTATGGTAGGAGGTGTGGCAGGAGGGAGTGGAGCCAGGTAGGGTAGGAGGTGTGGCAGGAAGGGGTGGAGCCAGTTAGGGTAGTGGGTGTGGCAGGGGGGAGTAGAGTCAGGTAGGGTAGGAGCTATGGTAGGAGGTAGGGTAGGAGGTGTGGCAGGAGGGAGTAGAGCCAGGTATGGTAGGAGCTATGGTAGGAGGTAGGGTAGGAGGTGTGGCAGGAAGGAGTGGAGCCAGGTAGGGTAGGAGGTGTGGCATGAAGGAGTGGAGCCAGGTAGGGTAGGAGGTGTGGCAGGAAGGAGTGGAGCCAGGTAGGGTAGGAGGTGTGGCAGGCGGGAGTGGAGCCAGGTAGGGTAGGAGGTGTGGCAGGAGGGAGTAGAGCCAGGTAGGGTAGGGGGTGTGGCAGGAAGGAGTGGAGCCAGGTAGGGTAGGAGGTGTGGCAGGAAGGAGTGGAGCCAGGTAGGGTAGGGGGTGTGGCAGGAGGGAGTGGAGTCAGGTAGGGTAGGGGGTGTGGCAGGAAGGAGTGGAGCCAGGTAGGGTAGGGGGTGTGGCAGGAGGGAGTAGAGCCAGGTAGGGTAGGGGGTGTGGCAGGAGGGAGTGGAGCCAGGTAGGGTAGGGGGTGTGGCAGGAAGGAGTAGAGCCAGGTAGGGTAGGGGGTGTGGCAGGAGGGAGTGGAGCCAGGTAGGGTAGGGGGTGTGGCAGGAGGGAGTAGAGCCAGGTAGGGTAGGGGGTGTGGCAGGAGGGAGTAGAGCCAGGTAGGGTAGGGGGTGTGGCAGGAGGGAGTGGAGCCAGGTAGGGTAGGAGGTGTGGCAGGAAGGAGTGGAGCCAGGTAGGGTAGGGGGTGTGGCAGGAAGGAGTGGAGCCAGGTAGGGTAGGGGGTGTGGCAGGAGGGAGTAGAGCCAGGTAGGGTAGGAGGTGTGGCAGGAAGGAGTGGAGCCAGGTAGGGTAGGGGGTGTGGCAGGAGGGAGTAGAGCCAGGTAGGGTAGGGGGTGTGGCAGGGGGGAGTAGAGCCAGGTAGGGTAGGGGGTGTGGCAGGAGGGAGTAGAGCCAGGTAGGGTAGGGGGTGTGGCAGGAGGGAGTAGAGCCAGGTAGGGTAGTGGGTGTGGCAGGAGGGAGTAGAGCCAGGTAGGGTAGGAGGTGTGGCAGGAGGGAGTAGAGTCAGGTAGGGTAGGAGGTGTGGCAGGAGGGAGTAGAGTCAGGTAGGGTAGTGGGTGTGGCAGGAGGGAGTAGAGTCAGGTAGGGTAGTGGGTGTGGCAGGAGGGAGTAGAGCCAGGTAGGGTACGGGGTGTGGCAGGCGGGAGTGGAGCCAAAACATTTTCTGACCATTTTAATATAAAAAAAGGAAATTTCATAAGAATCATGTGCAGTGTCACAACAGGATGCTGTAAATTCCCAGCCACTTCCTGACAAGAGGAGGACACGTGCAGCATCAGTAACAGAATGTCACTACACGCAGGAAGAATGTGTGGAATAACTCCAGCCTATCTCCCCAGCAGCCAGCTGTTGCAACAACCTCACCTTGCCAGTGTACCTGGGCCAGGTGATGGAGGTACCTGTTCTGCAAACATTTCCCACATGAATAGATCCCTGTGGTCAGGGACTGGTGTCAAGGCAACCAGTGTCACCAGCACTTGTAGCCAAACTTTAGTCCCCAACCAGGACTTGAGCACCTCTATTGTTTACCTTTGGGGTATTTCTGTATAATTTCATAAAACATTCTTTACAGGCTTATTATCAGCAACCGCAAACGTTCCCTGTTAAGATGTAAACATAGAAAAAAGTAAGTGATTTTTTAATCTTTAAAAAGATGCTCACGTAGCTAATGAAACGTTGTCTGTTCTAATGTCTCCTAGCACCCTGAAGTAGTCAAACCTCCACCATTAAGTACATCTCAAAGATAAGTTGTGTGAAAGCATGAGATCTGCTTTGTATTCCACAGCCTTGAACCTAGCCCATAGAAAGATCCCATAAATATTTATGCAAAGTAAGGCAGCACATACTACAGGCTATTCACAAGTAAAAAAATATCATACAACTTAAATTGTCACGCTCGTAGTTTGCTTTTTCTATTCCTTTCAATGCGGTGTGTCTATTTCAGTGCACACATCATTACACTGCAATGTGCAGCCTCAAACACATTTGGAAATGTTAGACACACTCAGAGCTATAATACATCCGGAGCTGAAATATTGCCTCATACAATAAGCTTTCTTGCCATTGTATAAACAGCTCTTCTTCATGTGGGTTGTCCACCATATATATACCACTGTGAAATAGAGAATATACAGTCCACCTTATATATACCACTGTGAAATATAGAATATACAGTCCACTGTATATATACCACTGTGAAATATAGAATATACAGTCCACCTTATATATACCACTGTGAAACATAGAACATACAGTCCACCTTATATATACCACTGTGAAATATAGAATATACAGTCCACTGTATATATACCACTGTGAAATATAGAACATACAGTCCACCTTATATATACCACTGTGAAATATAGAATATACAGTCCACCATATATATACTACAGTGAAATATAGAATATAAAGTCTACCACAGATGAGACTATTCACTAGCGTAACATACCAACTGGTTGTGATTTGGTCGCAAACAATGGACTTTGTTGGACTTAGGCATGGTAAGTGTGATTTATGTATTACCTGAAGGCAGTGCGAGGCACACCTTCAAATTGAAACTTCCCACAATGCACCTTCTGTCAACACTTTTTATGAGTAGTCGTAAGTTCAAATACAATCCTGATCACTTTCAATGACTGCAATATTTTAGCAATGTACTACTTAAAAGTAGTTACAGATCATGTGATGCTGTAATGTTACCATAGTGACCCTAGTTAGACAAACTACAGCAGCATGAAAGAACCTGGTATTCTTTAACTTCTTTTGAGTTGTATATTTTTATTAACTGCAACATCAGCAACATTTGTGATAGGTCATTTTCACGTGCAACGTCAGCAACATTTAAAATAGGTCATTTTCACCTGCAACGTCAGCAACATTTAAGATAGGTCATTTTCACCTGCAACGTCAGCATCATTTAAGATAGGTAGTTTCACCTGCAATGTCAGCAACATTTAAAATAGGTCATTTTCACCTGCAACGTCAGCAACATTTAAGATAGGTTATTTTCACCTGCAATGTCAGCAATATTTAGGAATTATTATGATCAACTACTGATCAGACATATTTCCCATGTAGGCTTTCACATCAGTATTTTCATGCCAAGTTGGTAATTCTTCGTGTTGCTATGGGAACCGGTGTAAATAAACTAAAATCAGTAGATAAGTGCATAGACATACATGTAAAGCCTCAATCTGGAACTCTTCGTTATTTCATTTATCTACACTCATGAATGAAAGGAGATATATGCAAAGGACATTTTGTACATTTAATTGCAATCTGAACAGTTGCCATGGCGATGTAATATACCAATGTAGCCAAGTGTAATATGAAAGTGGTGCTGCTTTTCATATGACAATTGTGACATTTAATCCACAAGCATTGAAAAGACCATTCCAACATTACCTTTTCATACATAATTAACGAAAGCAAATGTCAGAGCAGATACATTTGGAGGAGTTTTCCCTGTAAAATGTCACCATATTTCAGTGTTAATCAATATGAGATGGGAGGGAGGCTGCGAGGCACATCAGCAGCTTGGTCAGGTCAGCATGACCCAATGATCAGACAGCTGACCCTCTACTTCAGCGATTACCAACTAAATGCAAACATGCACTATTCATGCTTTAACACAACAAGGCTGACTATATAAACCACACAAACATTGAAATGATTTAGCTAAAAACATTTGACAAGCCAAAATATTAGAACTGTTATCGTGGTCAAATCCTAGATTTAACAATGAGATGTAGACATGAAGAAGCAATGGGAATTCCTCAGCAGTCATGTTGGCAGAAATACCCCATACAAGTTCTACTTTGAATGACCGTTCTAAAATACCCAAGATTAATACATTAACCCATCTAAGTGCTAAACTTTCAGCCCCATTTGTACTGCAGTGCTGCCTGCTCTCACTGCTTTAACCCTTGATCATCTACTGTGCTTCTTGGCCCCATACACCCCGGCTCCGGTCTCTACTCCACTTCCTGACAAGCTCCTCCGCCTGGCTCCACTACCCCCTGACACGCCCCTCCGCCTGGCTCCACTACCCCCTGACACGCCCTTCCGCCTGGCTCCACTACCCCCTGACACGCCCCTCCGCCTGGCTCCACTACCCCCTGACACGCCCCTCCGCCTGGCTCGACTACCCCCTGACACGCCCCTCTGCCTCGCTCCACTTCCCCTGACACGCTCCTAAGCCTTGCTCCACTACCCCCTGACATGCTCCTCCGCCTGGCTCCACTACCCCCTGACACGCCCCTCTGCCTGGCTCCACTACCCCCTGACACGCCCCTCTGCCTGGCTCCACTACCCCCTGACACGCCCTCTGCTTGGCTCCACTACCCCTGACACGCCCCTCTCACCCAACCCACCCTAGGCCTGAATTGTCTTCACCCTCTTGCCTCTCCTGCCACACCCAGCTGGCTCCTCCCATCTTTTTACACACAAGTGTTTTTACACAACCTGTTGCCAAACAATCACGGAAATGTGTGATCTCTGTTAACATCCAACACGTCCAGGGCCAAGACACACAGCGTGCATATTTCATGCTAATTACCCCACCCCCTGTCAATCAACAGGTTGAATGAGGACAGTTTGTTTCATTAAGGTAATGTTGTTGTCTGATATCTGGCATAATGGGAAACAACAAATCGTTGAATTTTATAATAAGTAAAAATTCACTTAACCATTCCTGTCTAACAAAGGCAAGGCAACTTAAAGGTAAAAAACTGTTAACTACACTGCCTTAATATAAATACAAGTAAACTGACTGCTCTATAGCATGTTCATAAAAGCTCTGAAGGTAGAATCGTTCATCATTAGGTATATGTCATTTTAGTTTGTTTTCAAATTTATTGCAAAATTAAATTAAAGTTAATAACATTTATATTAAGGCAGTTGCAGCTTCACGGTAATTAACAAAACTTTGCAAATAAAGGGAGATCACTCTTCACTTCAACTCAGCTTACCCCAAAATCAAAGGAAACTCTTTTTTTCTGCGAAGACAAGAACAACATGTGACATCAACAACTGACAAAACAACATTCACCACCACAACACTTGCTGTGTAGACATGGTATAAAAAATGTTAACACATAGCATGTAGAATAGTGCATAGACAAGAGACTAGATTGTCCATATCCTATATCATCATGGTTAAATTACACACATATGTATATGCAAAGTAGGAAATACTAGCTTTCCTGCATAAGATTTATAACAGATGACTGGCTGAATGCATACATTGTTTACATGCAAGGATTTAGCTGAAGGTTTTCATGTTGCATTCAAGGAATCCTCATATCGGGGTATATGGAAAATGCATTTTCAAATATAAACTACAATGTTTGAAAAACAAACACAAAACTCTTATCCTGTAAATAATCAAGTCTGGATCAGACAATCCAGGAATTAATATTACGAGCAACACGGTCGGTCTGATAAACAAGAAAAGGTGTCAGAGACAATTTGATTTGGTACAAATTTATCTATCATAGACTGACACACATTGCTGCAGACTGGCCTCGGCGTGCCATGTCACACCCTGTACAAGAGCTGAATCTTGCATTATTTACCAGTCTAGAACACAAGCTTCCTCTAGTATAGACTGATATTGTAACCAGTACATTGACAAGGCTACAAATCACTCTCATTATCTGGCGCGGTTTACTGTCAGCTGACCCATGCTGACCTCCCACACTTGATCAATGACCAAAGCGACCATTACCACTGACCACAACTAACAAAGTAGGTGACACTGACAGGTACATCATGAGGTAGGTATATAACTGCCCCCCTGCAGTTACCTCCCTTACATATAGCTGGATGTCCAACATTAATGTTCCATGTATCTAGGCTGTCCCTACATGAACAAGACTAATCTACTATAGGTCAGTGACATTTCACCCAGATCAAATCTACACACTAACATCAAACAGGGAAATATCATATCAACTGTGTTCATACTATCATTGAGAACGTTGAGACTTTATTAACGTTTTGGAGTATATACTTATTCCTTCACCTGATGAAGGAGTAGGTAAATCCTCTGAAACGTTTTTCTCATGATAAAGAAGTTGACATCCATAAATTCTCTTCCTTACGACATTTACTGTTGTCATGACATTTCGTGGACTCGGCTACTTTCTGTTTCAGTTAATGGTGGCAGTGAAATGTAGGCCTGTTTCTACATAAGCATCTTGCTCTGTTAGTGCAGGTCTTCCCCGTGACTTGCTGTGAGCCAGCTTGCGATGCATTTTCTCAAACACAATAAACAATGTGGAGAAACACAATATCTTTGGTGATTCTACATTTGTTCACATTATCAGGTGCTTTCTATCAACAGGTAATTTCTACCTTTTCACATTACAAGGCGTTATCTATCAACAGGTAATTTTATCTGTTCAAATCACCAGGTGTTTTCTATCAACAGGTAATTTCTGCCTGTTCAAATCACCAGGTGTTTTCAATCAACAGGTAATTTCTGCCTGTTCAAATCACCAGGTGTTTTCTATCAACAGGTAATTTCTGCCTGTTCAAATCACCAGGTGTTTTCTATCAACAGGTAATTTCTGCCTGTTCACATAATCAGGTGTTTTCTATCAACAGGTAATTTCTGCCTGTTCACATAATCAGGTGTTTTCTATCAACAGGTAATTTTAACTGTTCACATTATCAGGTGTTCTCTATCAACAGGTAATTTTAACTGTTTACATAATCAGGTGTTTCTCATCAAACGGTAATTTTAACTGTTCACATTATCAGGTGTTCTGTATCAACAGGTAATTTTTACTGTTCACATTATCAGGTGCTTTCTATCAACAGGTAATTTCTACCTTTTCACATTACAAGGCGTTATCTATCAACAGGTAATTTTACCTGTTCACATTATCAGCAAAAAATAAATAACTGAAAAACACATCATGATCTTAATAACTGGATCTGAAATTGATTATTGGATCCAATGCATTAATGCATATTTCTGTTTGTCCTATGAAAGACACCCAAGCAACTCCTAAAGCCTACATTCTCCTCCCTCTCAGACCCAGTCACTGAGCAAACACTCACAAGTAGCACTTATCATAATGAGTGACTAAAACCTTGCTTCTCACCATAATCTCAAAAGGGCCAGTATTGCACCTTGTAAAACAGGAGGTGTTAAAACAAAGCCCTATACATTGTGATTCTTTTCATTTCTGGCTGTCAGCCAATATTTCGTGTTATCACATGGGAATATTTCCCTTTGATGAGTTTTACTCTCAACCGGCATGGAAAGGTTATGTACTTAATGTGGGGTGATGCTCGTCAATAATTCACATTTCAATCAATGGTTTCCCAGCAAGTAGCACAAGGATAACCTGTCTTTGCCATACATTAATGACATGTTCATACCGTGTGTTGGATTATTTGCATAATCTATTGCAGGAGTGATGGTGAATTATTGACAGTTTTAGAACACCATCCAATTTACCTGAAAGCATATTCAAAATGGACTCCATGTATATTTGCCAACCAAACCAATTGTGTTGTCAAAGGTGTAAACACAGGAAAATGCTTGTTTGCTATTGTAAAACTGTTTTTACACATGTACAGTTTGTTTTCATTGTTATACTTTTAAGTTCTTACTTACATTTACTCATTATGTCACATGCAGAGCTGTGCAACCATTAGGTACTGGAACTTTAGCATAGTCTTAAACTTTTTCCATTATCATAATAATCAATTGATTTGCTCCAAGCTTTTTTATTATTTAAAAAAACTGGTATTGTTAAATTATTATCATTATTATTAACATTAGAGGTGAAAGCGGAGTAGGTAGGCGAGCAAGTGCCAGGTGCAAAGATTGTATCCCGCAAGTGCCCGGGTTTTTATTCAGCCTTGGGGCCAACCATGCTAACAGGTCTTGACAGTGTTGTCACAACCCCCAGCATACAGTACATCCACCCTGTGCACTCAAGAGAACCCACTTGTCTGATGGTAGATGACCGGATGGTGGAAACACAAATACGTACATACACACGAAACACAAGTGTCTAAACGTGTGGTGTCACCCTGGGCAAGTGAGTTAGTTCTAATGTGCCTCTGTTCACCCAGCAAGGAGTGAGTGAGTGAATATGGTTTTACGCCGCTTTTAGCAATATTCCAGCAATATCACGGCGGGGGACACCAGAAATGGGCTTCACACATTGTACCCATGTCGGGAATCGAACCCGGGTCTTCGGCGTGACGAGCGAACGCTTTAACCACTAGGCTACCCGACCCGCCCTCACCCAGCAGGGAATGGGTACCCAATATGTGAGGTGGGTGTAAAAAAAAACAGACACCCATAGGCAGCTTGGATTGTATACTCCCCAGGGAGTTGAGAATGATAACTGGAATGCAAACAGATCCACTGGTTCAGGGAACAAATAAAACCACATTTGAGCAGCTACTTGTGCCTGGATACCTGGGGTATATAAATGTATAATATAATAATTGTCAATATCATATTCATCATTATGTAGTTTATCATACTTAAATCATACACAGGCATTCACAGGTAGAGGGTTTCAAGGACAAGTGAAACAGGTCATCATGACTCATTCTAACCTGCAATTCAACCATCCATCATGTACATTTCATCCTAATCCTATTACACTAATCCACTTTGTCCACAGTCAGCGCAGGTACACTTGCCAGCTTGCAAGTCTCGGGCTATCAGTTAGGATTAATCTTTGCAAGGACAGCAAGTCCCTGAAGCCATATAAGTTAACATCACCAGCAGTGGGTGGAGCTAAGAAACACAACGACCTCAGCCTATATTTTAAAACAGGTATTTATAGTCTCAGCTATGTACTATTAGGTTCTCCCACCCACTACACCAATGACAGATGATGCAAAGGCTAGGGGATCATCAGGATTCATTGAGTGACGGCCTGAATCTACACGTACACTAGGAATGCATCACTTACTGGGGCTAAACAGCAAATTTCAAGTCTATCAATTTCAAATGTCAGTTTCATGACTTATTATAAACTGATAAACATGAAAACGGGTTGTTTCCTTTTAATATTCCATTTTCTATAAGTGCTCTCATGGGATATATTTACAGCTGTTCATGTGTAAATACATTGGACATATCTAACTAGTACACAGCTATTTCTGGACTAGCGGTTTATGTCAAGTACTACATTTTGGGTAAAAACATGAGTTTCACATGTTTCTGCCACCTCGGACAAGTGGCGGAGTCTAATCCGGCTGGTGACAGTTTAGTACAGGAAGTGTTAATGTCGATTCAATACCGAAACAAAACACTGAAATTTACCCACCGGTTACAGCCCCTAGTGGACATTTTTTTAGGACAAATGAAGTAATATTTAACAATTAACACAAACAAATGCAAAGACTACTTCAAAGTGAATCGTGAGCTAGATGAGTGAGTGAGTGAGTGAGTATGGTTTTACGCCGCTTTTAGCAATATTCAAGCAATATCACGGCGGGGGACACCAGAAATGGGCTTCACACATTGTACCCATGTCGGGAATCGAACCCGGGTCTTCGGCGTGACGAGAGAACGCTTTAACCACTAGGCTACCCGACCACCCATGAGCTAGATGAACTTAGCCACGGAGGTCTACATCACTTCATCACCACGGGCACGCAATGAACTCCTTGAAATGAGCACTAATGAACACTGTCACTGGAGAAGATTCAAGTAGAAGTCAGAGGAACAGTTAAATTGGCCCCGAATGGTACCAATAAATACAACACTAGCTTTCATAAGTGAAAAGGACATTAATAAATTGACCAGTTCTCATCCAATAAACCTGACACGTTAATGGAGAATCCTCTGGTGCCCACCCATCAAGTCTTGTACATCGCTGCTGCCAATCACGAGGGGAAACACCAGCTATTGGGCCAGAAACAAACATGGCCCTTAATGTAGGCTTGGTAAGGCTCTTAATGTTTTAATGCATGGTGCAGAATTTGATGATCAAACTGCAGCACATGATATAGTCATATTTGTATGGTCCTGGGTATGACTCAAGATGATAATGTGAAGCCCTCGCAACGTTGTCATGGGAAGGATCAATATTGAATCATCCGGAATTACAGCACCATAATTTCTCCTAAATGTCTTTAAATTCTTGTCAAATGTGATAAATACTGTGTTTCCCAAAGAATCAACACAAATGTATCGAAGGAGATTATCAGAAGATAAGTGGCCCTCAGGATCTTCAGGCTTTGGTAACAGAAAAGTTTGTATTGTATCTAAGGACCCGAAAATATACTACTCAGAAAAAGTTAAGGACCACCCAATTATTCATTTTAACTACAGTAATATGAAACAATGAGGTGGTCCTTAACTTATTTGAAGCAGTATTAACTGTATATGAAAGTTGTACCATTAGTGCTAAGAAAGGTCTCTTTGGCTGTAAATAAGAAAGCATGGATAACAACTTCTGGTGTAGTGCATTCAGGGACATTTTGATGGAGACTCCTACACCTTTCAAGCTAAAGCTTTGACTGGAATCCTTAAACTGGAATGTCTGAACGATGAAATAAGAAAGGGGAAATTCTGTCACCCAAGGAACAAGCTGTAAAGTGGGAGAGGAAGAGATGAAAACAGCCTTATCCATCTGTGTGGGATGTCAAACTGTGTTTTTATGTTAATAGCGATGGTGATCTAAAACATATCCTGCAAGTCACCTTTGGGATACACAGCTGGGAGGGGATGCTTGGATTTTTATTGGGGCATTAATGGCACCTACAAGATAGGGAAATAGTTCAAAACAGTTTACCCCTGGGAGTGGATGGAAGGGTGGCCTTCCCATGAAGAGATCATCAACTCTAGCTGTAAGTTTACACTGGCTATCAGATATGGATAATCTGGCCATGGTTCTGATGCCCTGTAAACACAGATTGCTCCCATACCAGCTACAGCACTCCATCTGTTGTACCAGCTTAGGGCCAGCTCATGAAACAGGTATCTTGAGTCAGACCAGGTCTCGGCGTTGTGCAACAAGGCTGGTCTAGGGTGTTTTCATTGCCGAAAATCATTAGCTGTAATTTTCTGGATAATTTAGATCATACTTTACCTTGCAACATGTGGGAAGGTTTAAGGTCTGTTCTGACAGATTATAATTGCACAGAAAGAATTTCAGTTACTATCAATTATTTAATTTCAGCATTGATGAGAAAGAGCTATGCCTATGTTTCAGAGCTGATTGGCCTCGACTTTCTTAATGGTTAAGGATGTTTTGAAGAAGCACTGAGGACGATCAGTCGGCATTAATTAGAAACAGTAGCTTGTACATCACCCCACAAGGACTTTGATAACGTACACCGCAGAAATGTGTCCTGTGTGCAGCAATTCATAGTGAGCAGCACAATTCTAGATACATTCGTTCAACAAACAACTCACTTCAATTAATATTATTAATATATATACACATAACCTATCATCACTGCCCATATTGTCACAAGGTTGAAATGGAGGCATAAGGATATTTGTGAATGATAACATGATAGAAATTACAATCAAGAATCAACACGTGAAAAAATGTCTATTGAATAATTATCCCACAAATATTTCAATGAATTCCAGGATGCATGAATTCTGAATGCATTTTGCCAGCTCCAATGTGATGTAATCAATGGCCAGTCATCCATCAGCTGCAGCAGGCAGAGCCCCTATGAATCATGCTGCTCCAGAGTCACTCTCACATGACTCATGTACGTCCAGATTGATAAAGCAAATATTTCTCTAATGTCAATTTTAGACCCACATGTCAAACTTTGAACTGAAAGATTAACGTGTGTCAGTTTCACATTTCACTCCATGGTTTGTTTATTATGTCACTGTGATAGCTTCCAGTAGAGGCATAAATAGCCAACTGTAGAGACTGACCTGTAACTGACGAGTGCCTCACTGTTGTAAAGGTACAACCTATTGTACCTTATAAGGGTTTTCAGTTGGTAGTGAATTACCATTCATTGTTGTTGTTTTTACAACGGGACCAAAATTCATTTCCCTAGACCGAGACAGATTTTAAAAATGTCTGGTATTTGTAAAATACATCTAAATAATACATCCTCATCAACAGATAACATCAAAAGACAGGACGACATCCTGAGCTGTCAGCATATCCTGTGTTGGCCATTTCATGTGGGTTTCATGTGGATTTCAAAATGTACGACATCTGACCTATATGACTAGCTAGGCAGCACGGCCATCAAGCCACATCTGTTCATGCTGGGTACATTTAGTACATACATCCAGGGACAATTGATTCTGTGTACATTCAATACAACCAGTGAATAATGTATAGATATACCAGGCAATGTGGTTTAACCACATCATGCAAAGTGGAGATGCTGAATGTAGGCACTGCAAACTCATCAGCAGCCGAGGTGCAACAGGTGCTATTTTTATGTGAAATTATTTTAAAATTATTGAGGCTATTTCAGTTCTGTGACACATTTTTATTTCAAATTAATATTTTGGATACCATTATGAGTCATCTAATGTAGCTGTCAATACCAAACACACAGTATATTTCTCCAAATGTGTATTAATCTTGAAATCAGTTTTTGTATGAACCTACTACAAATAAATAAACCTTAGAGTAATCCCCTATAAGAGATAATTCATGGTAATATATATGACAATTAGTGTAAAAAAATCGATAACCTGTTCAGATACCTGATACCAATAACACATGTTTAAAGGCCACTCATTTCAGATCATAATTCACAAGTTAACTGCATTTTATTCTAATATTTATAAATATAATCTTATGAAAGTGGCATATATCCAAACGTCATATTTGAAACGCTATTATTCGATCATGCATATCGATGCACTTTGAATCAGTATTTTGAGCGGGCGATCAACACCTGGCGCACCTGTCCGAGTGCACACCCCTTTGTTGTCAATTTCATTTGCCCCAGTCGGCAAACTTCAAAGGGCTGACTATGCGATTGTCAACTGTTCAACTTATTACTTGTAGAGTGTATACGACATGTATATTGGGCCAACACACCCACACCTGAACTGTGCACTACCTCCAGACGGATCACCTGCATGACATAACTGAACACAAGCATACACGGACATGCTTCAGTGACTGTCAGCCCTCAAGGTGTGCGGGCGCCATGTTTTCAACCGGCTCTTGACAAACATATCCGCGAAAGACAATCGTGAAAAGTTGTTTGCAATTTTCACACCTCTTAATAAAACGTGCATATGAACGTGCTTGCTGTAATTCTTAACAAGCTCTACATTTTGAGAGAAAAAAAAATCAAAATTGTTTCCGATTCACCTACCTCCCCTTCGAGAGTGCCATCAGTTCCCACCTCCGGCGCTAAAGTCGTCATTGCTGATTTGGCGGTGCAATTCAGTCATCAACTCGGACAAAACTTTGTCCTAATCGAAATCGAAATCCACACAAGGCTTCGGTAAGAGTAAAGGTCCTTTTTGCGGCCCAGACAGTGCTGACTTTCAGCTAAGCTCACGGCAGCTAGGCCTCTGTAACGTAAATGGCGGTAGTAGAGCAGATAGTACGGACGATCCCATTGGCTAGCGAGGGGGGAGAACCTGCCGAAGGGAATTCCCTCAGTCGTGAAAGCCTGTCAAAAGGGACTGATGTGTGCTCGCTTCCCGACATCAAACGTAACGGAACTTGTATGGGGGCGCGGGGCAACTCAATTGAACAATTCAGAATGGAAGGACAGGAAACTGACAATTTATTCACGCGAAACAACGTGGTCACGATGAAGATCACATTTGCTGAGATCGCTCCATTGGGTGGTGTGAGACTGGTTATACATGTGCATTAACCGTTGGTGCATTCTTTCACACATCCTGTGCTTATTTTCTGCAATATTTCATACACACTCTAGTCCAGTTAATGTGTTCCGTAATAACTTAGGTACATTTTCCATTCCAGATGCAATGCTATTTTGCTTACTTTTACATTTTTAAGATAGTTTACTTTGACATATTGAAATTGCAATTGATCAATTCTAATTATGTGAGATATTGCGAATGTTTTGTAACAACTTCTGTCTTTATTGGATAATCACTCAGTAAGCTAAACTATGTAGTCAGTCAGAAGTACCCGGTAAATGTTATATGGCTACACGTCTATAAAAGTAGACAACTACCTCGACAAGCCTCGACAAATTGATTTGCGTTGATATTGTTCATATGAAAAGCACGAGGCTAAGATACCATATACCAAAAAATAAATAAGTGGAGTAGAATTTGAGGCAGTTTTAATTGGCTAGCGCTTTTAACTAATCAGTTATGGCCTAATGAGACTCATACGTAGTATGAGTTGAAAGCGTCAGCCAATTAAAACTGTTAAATATTTTTTGCTATGTTGTGCCTGAGAGTTAGAGCTGTACTGTGCTTTATATATATATATATATATATATATATATATATATATATAGAGAGAGAGAGAGAGAGAGAGAGAGAGAGAGTGAGTGTGTGTGTGTGTGTTTGCGTGCGTGTGCGTGTGCTTGTGTGTGTGTGTGTGTGTGTGTGTGTGTGTGTCTGGTACAATACGATGGCTGGTAAAAAGGCTTTAAGTCTGACTAATTTTCAACTATGGGCCATAACAAAATGAACTTGTCAATGTAGTACATTGTTTGAGTAGTTCATTGCAAGTGTATTTGTTCTGTCGAGGCCGTTTGTATATTAGTGACAGCCAGTTGAACGTGATAGGGGTCCAACGGGACACTGAAATGGAAGAGAAAGAGTACCGAGCTGTCATCAAGTTTTTGACTTAAGAGAAAAGTACACCCCAAGAAATTCAGGACGGCATGTCACTTGCGCATGAGAATAAGCGCCCTAGTTTATAGCTATTCCACTGTTAAACTTTGGGAGAACAAGCCTTGATGATGACCCTACGTCTGGACGTCCATCAACTTCCACCAATGCAGATTGAATCAAGGAGATAGAAAACCTTATACTGTCAGATAGACATATTACCATTGCTGAACTTGTGAAAATTAACTTAATAATCTTATTTGCCCTCCCTGTCAAAAAGAGTTAACTACGGCCTTGGACCTGGCACCAAGTGATTTATCTCCACCTGTTTCCTAAACTGAAAGAACACCTTCATGGAAACCGCTATGACGACAACGATGAACTCAAAGCTACCGTGAATGGGTATTTCAGGGTGGCTTCAGAAAACATCTTCCTGACTGGAATTGAAAAGCTTCACTATCGATATGAGAAGTGTATTGAAAAGCAGGGAGATTATGTTGAAAAATAAAATTAAAAACACTTTCACAAATATCGGTTTGGTTTGTTAGGCTTTGGACAGCCCTCGTACATTATTTAATACAGACAGTCCTGAGATATGTTTTGACGTCACAGTAGAAGGTGACGTCATGTCGTTATTATCATCCCTCCACAGTTTCTCACTACGACGCTACTTATCTACATGTATTTATTAATGAGGGATAATAATCATAATCCGTTAATGTCTTTCATATCTCCCGCGTGAAAAACGAAAATTGCTGACGCTTGTTTCGTAAAATCAGTATGCTACACACACTCATGTAAAGTAATAAACTATATATATTTTTTTACGTTACGGAAGAGGGGGGTCTCCGGATTTTAACGATCAAACAAAGCGGGGTTTCACGGTATGCAATTCTTCTATTGTAATGGTTGCGCGTTCAAGGACTCTACACTTCGTGCAAGTCTCGAGCAAGTCAATAATCTTTCGTATGTGCTTCAGTCTGCTTCTCATTTAACTAAGTGAACGCCTACACGAGGACTGAAATAGATAAGTAATGTTGATACTGGAAATGACATTCTCGAAATGATACGAGCGGATACAATTTTAAAGTATAATGCCTAGCTGTAGGTTATTGGTCTCTATGGAAACAGCAACACTTATATGTGTTGCACAGTGAAAGAAAGTAATACCACCAGTGTATTGTTCACGATATATCACGCCTAGGGCAATCAGTTTCATGCGAATCATATACATACACTCCACGCGGAAACCTTCCTTGATATACTTCGTACTTTTCTTCCGGTAACATCACATGTTTGTTTTAACTTCCCATTCCAATCCAAACAACGTCTGTCATACAGACCCTTAAAGAAGTATATTCAATACAGCCGACGCAAGACTATAATATTTGGCAAGTCTAGCTTACTGCAGTATCTGAAAATGAAAACCTCTCAGGGCTCCTTTTTATTATATTTTATAACTATAATTTAACAACTGGTTTTTTTAATGTAAAATAGTTCATTTCGCAGACTAGATGTTAGTCTACCTTCAATGCCTAGTTATTATACCGCTGACGTTTCTGTTTTTATAGTAATGTAATTAAGCTACTAAAACTACTACCACTACTGCTGCTGGCGCTGCTACTGGTACTATTACTACCATCATCACATCACAATTACCACCACCACCACCTTCACCACTACTACTACTACTACTAATACTACTGCTACTACTACTACTACTGACCCGTGAAGATCCGGATTAGAATTGGTCTTCAGCAACCCATGCTTGCCATAAAAGGCGACTATGCTTGTCGTAAGAGGCGACTAACGGGATCGAGTGGTCAGACTCGCTGACTTGGTTGGCATGTCATATCCCAATTGCTAGGATCGATGCTCATGATATCAATCACTGGATTGTCTGGTCCAGACTCGATTATTTACAGATCGCCGCCATATATAGCTGGAATATTGCCGAGTGCGACGTTATACAACAAACAAACTACTACTACTACTACTACTACTACTACTACTACTACTCACTGCTACTAGCTATTACTACTTCTGTTACGTATGTAGCTACTATTCTCTTCTGCTGCTACAAACTCTGTACTGCTTAATGTTATTATTTCTACTATGACGGAACTTCTGTTCCACCATAGCTCCCCGCGTCCAGTGCATACTATGGTCGCGTGAACTACACTAGCAATGGGAGTGAGTTGGCACCTTCTCCCACAGACTACTGCACTCCGAGTTGACTGTACAAGTATATATAGCTCCGACTCCTATATCGAGAGGACGTATTGTTTTACAAGTCTTCCAAACTTCACGGTCAACTTTTTTTATTCTGGTGCCTGCATCGTCTACACGTGCTGATCCCATCCAGGTGAAGTGAGTTTACACGTGCACGTGCGTAACATATTACTTCCGTTTCCGCGTTAGCTGACGTATAAAGTGTATACATGTGTTTTGAACCAATTGGTATCTTGAGCATGGCGGCTATACCTCACTACCTCTGTCTGTTAGCTGACAGTAGAATGTATGTGGGTTAACCCTTGCTCAACCCTGCTGTTTCGTTTTCTTTCAAATGCACGCTACCTCGGTGATAACCAAGACTCCAACAACATAGCCTCGAACAGAAGATTAGAACGCTTGACTGACCCGTGAAGATCCTGGTTAGAAGTTGTCTTTCAGCAACCCATGCTTGTCGTAAGAGGCGACTAACGGGATCGGGTGGCCGGGGGGGCTGACTTGGTTGATGCATGTCATTGTATCCCAGTTCCGTACACCAATGCTCATGATATCAATCACTGGATTGTCTGGTCCAGACTCGATTATTTACAGACCGCTGTCATATACTGGAATATTGCTGAGTGCGGCGTTAAACAACAAAGAAACTAAACAAAAAAACATTATATAGCCTACGGCGGAAGGACACAAAGCCCGCGAGTGCGGCGTTAAAATACAAACAAACATACAAACTCTTAAATACTCTTGTTAGTGCTCGAAAGCTGTTTGTCAGTAATGACAATGCTGTCGGGAGGTCTACCATCCAGAAAGTAACAAAAAAAACATCTGTACTAGCGTCAAATAAGCTCCGCATCATGTATCCCCCATATGGGGAATCGAACCTAGGCTTCCGGCGTGACCAGTCAAGGCTTTAACCACGAAACTACGCGACCGCCCGGGAGATGGGTGATAAACATATGTTCCAGTAATAGGAAAACATGTCAGGTTATACTCCCTACAGTATAAACAATGATATTCACTTGACGTCCTGGCAATATGTGAAGAGGGAATAGGAAAACATGTCAGGTTATACTCCCTACAGTATAAACAATGATATTCACTTGACGTCCTGGCAATATGTGAAGAGGGAATAGGAAAACATGTCAGGTTATACTCCCTACAGTATAAACAATGATATTCACTTGACGTCCTGGCAATATGTGAAGAGGGAATAGGAAAACATGTCAGGTTATACTCCCTACAGTATAAACAATGATATTCACTTGACGTCCTGGCAATATGTGAAGAGGGAATAGGAAAACATGTCAGGTTATACTCCCTACAGTATAAACAATGATATTCACTTGACGTCCTGGCAATACGTGAAGAGGGTCCAAACACACATCACAGTAAGGCAGCGGAGTTCACCAAGAGTGGGCTAAAGTCACGTGTCCATGCTGTGATGGCTATATGGGACCGGGAAGTGGCAGTGTCGTCTTGGTCAGGGGCATTCTGAGTCATTGCAATTCGTCATTGATGAAGCTGTCAATCACTGATTTGTGTTGCCCGGATCGTACCGCGCCTCGTCATGTAACTTAAATAATGCTGATTGCGGCATAAAAAACACTAATGTATTCATTGATGCACTCACTTGCTCGCTCAAACAACTATTTTACTATTTTACACGCGTCAAATCATATCCCTGATCCTGTTTAATGAAAAAAGAGCAAAATTGCAATGGAACTGCTCTTTTGAGCACGTGGTTACACGATATGTCTCGCCCCGCCTCCAACCTCAGAGGAGGTGCGTTATTTACTCTGACATTTCACTTTGTTGCGTTAAAGCGGTGTAAGTCTAGTGCATAGCATGTAATGGCATAGGTGTGCCCTGTCTTACATATACTGTCAGTCAAGTCTTAATTCGTATGAAGGTCACTGGGCCTCATACAGCGAGAGTGCATATAGATACACATTACAATATTACATACTGGATTACGCTAAAGCTTCACATGTGTTCAACACCTCGTGTTTATTGTGTACTCGGTGACGAACTACTATGTGTATCTGAAAACATAAAATCGATATCTGCCGGAACTACTTTCAGTCTGCCTCAATGACACTATGGCCTTCAGAATATCGGATCAGTAACAAAATGCATAATATATGGAATATTTGTCTTTTCTTGTCAAACAGGTTTATCTCATCTCGTGAAAAAAAGGAGATGAAATTGTCACTCGTGGCTTCGTGAAGAGAGTCACTGGGCTCCCTTTTATTATATTTTTATTAAGATAACTGAACAACTGTTTTTTGCTGTACGATATGTTCATTTCAGAGACTAGATGTTAGTCTAGGGTCCATGGCTTCGTGAACCATTAATAAAAATAACACACGCTGAAGATCACTCAAAAAGATAAATAAGCTATTGACACTCTAGTCTAATCATCGTGTATATTCTTCCCAAAACATACTGTATCACTTTCAGAAACGGGTTTTGAGGTGAATAAAATATCAATGATTGTATGATACTGTTAGGGTTGTACGACTCCTTCAGCAAACCTGCATCCTAAAGCCACTGAGGACGCCATACATGGGCTTCGGACATTGTATCTGTGTCGGAATCGAATCCGACATTCGGAACGAAGAACCGACACCATTACAACTACAGACAACCCCACAACCCTGCTTGTGATACGGGTATATATACTTAATGTATTCCATCATACTTCCATCGTCTCTTACTAAATTCACTGGGGTCCCCCGCCGTGATATTGCTGGAATATTGCTAAAAGCCGCGTAAAACCAAACTCAATCACTCACTAATTCACTGAACGAAGCACGAGAAGCCTTGTCGTCAAAGGCGCTGTACTTCTCGATGCAGAGTTGTGTCCCTTGGGCATGCCAGAAACCTGTGATCTTGCGTTCGAATCCCCGATTTGCCCTGATTATGCTTCTAGGTTTGTCAACACCATACCTAACTCGTGGGTTTCACCAAAGTGGTAAACGTCTGAGACTTGCTTCACACAGGCTTTTTCTCCCACATGAGTGAGTGAGTGAGTTGGGTTTTACGTCGCTTTTAGCAATATTCCAGCAATATCACGGCGAGGGACATCAGAAATTGGCTTCACACATTGTACCCGGGAATCGAAACCGGGTCTTCGGCGTGAGCGACTCGATTATTTACAGACCGCCGTCATATAGCTGCAATATTGCTAAGTGCGGCGTTAAACAACAAATAACATAACCTAATAACTGATCGGTTCCCAATAATACACCCGATATGATACTTGGCACGTTGGTTTTACTGACGTGGCAACCGTAGTGTAGTGGACAGAGCGCGTGCCCGGAGAACGTCGGTGGGTGTTACCCTGCAGGGCGCTCGGCATTGAGGGGGAAACACACCGCGATTCACGCGCGTGCCATCTTCCCGAGGCAAGTGAGATAACTGACTATAAAAGTGGAAACTGGACTTTTAAAGTCAGTTAACTCTCTTGCCTTTGGGCACGCCTGAAACCTATGATTGTGGGTTCGAATCCCGGTTTGCCCCGATTATGATTCTAGGTTTGTCAGCACCATACCCGTGCTCGTGGGTTTTACCAACGTGGTAAACGTCTTAGATCTGCATCACTTCGGGCTTTCCTCCCACATCAAGCTGACACGCCGTGATATAACTGGAATACTGTTAAAAGTGGCGTTAAGCCCAACGCACTCACTCACTCACTCACTCACTCACTCACCTACCCACCCACCCACTCACTCACTCACTCACTCACGGGTTTTACTCCCCACATGGGTGCAATATGTGACGCCCATTTCTGGTGTCCCCGGCGGGATATCGCTGGAATATTGCGAAAAGCGGCGTTAAACCATACTCATTCACGCACGTGGTAAACGTCTGATACCTGCGTCAATATAAAGACGGACCTCCGTAATATGACTGAACCACTGTTTGAATTTCCCCGAATGCCACAACCCGCCTACAAACTGAACAAAATGTATTCTGTACATCGCCACGGGGATGACGTCAGTGTGTGCCAAACGTGACAAGTTATATTCTGAAGCACCGTTTCCAAAGTTCCCCCGTGTTTTGTATTGATTTCAAACATATTTCGTGACTGTGTAAAATGACCCGTTCCCCAATCACCGATCGCATGTACCCTGCTGCTCAGACACGATAACGCTTTAAATAATGCAGTTTGGTTGTACTTTTCGTTTGTTTAATAACCTATTTGTAAACATGACAGTGCGTGCTGTTGTTGCACCAGTGATGACACTACATCGGTCAAATGCAAAGACGCACACGTAATTCAAAACCAACGTGAATAGAGATGGTCGCTAAAGGTTGTAGATTTCATCATGTATTTCACGCTGCCAATGCAGTTATGCGGATCATTCGCGGGTATCGAGGAATAGAGAACTACGAGCCACTTTGTGCATGTACAGTAAACTACGGTTATAACGAACGCGCTTATGAGGAACTGACGGATATAACGAATTTTATTTTTTGGTCCCGGCCATTTGCTGTATATATGCTTATAACGAACTACGGTTATAACGAACTAAAATTGGCCGTCCCTTTGAGTTCGCTTTAACCGCAGTTTACTGTATAAGCGTGGAGTCAGTATGGAAGGGTGCCGACTGTAGTACGTCCAGTGAACCCTCTTGAATCCACATGGAACCTGTAAAGTCATGGGGAGTAACGAATCGTGGGCATTGTCCGGACGGATCGGTTTCTGGATTAACGAGGTTTGACTGTTTGCAGGATCTCACACAGAAACGGGAACAGGGTAACCCCTTATGCTGGAGCATAGTAATAGTGAGTGAATGGGTTTTTACGCCGCTTTTAGCAAAATTCCAGCAATATCCCGGTGGGGAACACAAGGAATACATGGGCTTCACACATGTGGGAAATCGGACCCGGGCCTTCGGTGTGACTAGAGAACGCTTTAACCACTAGTGCAATGGATGCATTGCACAACATTCCTCCTAATTCGTCATGGTAATCATCGCCATATGTCCAGTTTCCCTGTCCAAGGTCGACCTTTATCCAACTTACGTCCAACTTTTGTTCAACGTAGTTTCAAAACTCTTGCAAACTTGAAGTATGAATAATAGAATGCAGCTAGAGCTCCATACAAATGAGTTGAAAAAGTGCTTCGTCAGCAATAAAGTTAAAAGCGAAATAAGGCAGCAATATAGCACTCTGCGCACAGCATCGATACGGCCGTCTAGTGCATTGTGGTATAGGACCGGGCGTATCAATTATTAACTGATGCATCTGTGATCGATGATAAAGGGCGACGGAGATCCAGCTCGAAGCATTCAGTCCATACATCAAGAAACTTTGGAACCTTTGAGGCAAGCCATTACAAGACGTAACGCCTACATCGGACACAGCTTTCTTTAAATACGTTAGGTTCCGTCAGATCTATGAGACACCTTGCCCTCAGCTCGTCGTTCGAATTCGCAATGTCAGATAATTATCGATGAAGAAATTCACAACAAAAATTCCTTCTCTGAGATATGAGTTTTACTTTGACACGTTCTAGCGAGGCGCTCTTTCCGATGCAGCACGTGCTGATTCCGGTGAGATTTGAAACGATGGACTATTGAAGATAATGGGTTTTAAGGACACAAAAAGCAGGCTGACGAACGGGTTTTGGTCTAAGATACGTTTAGGCAGTGATTGATGCTTGATGGAGCTTGTGATGTGGAGTACAAGGAGGGATTGATTGGGTGGGAGCCCAGCTCGGTCTGGACTGAACTCATGCTTATTCATCATTAGCGAGGAATTACAGGGTCACTGAAATACGCGTAATAGTGTTCCGATTGTTATCACTAAACCAATTTGGGGATGTTTCTTTTCACTTATCGGTGCGGTGGGGTAGCCTAGTGGTTAAAGCGTTCGCTTGTCATGCCGAAGACTTGGGTTCGATTGCCAACGGGTACAATGTGAAAGGCCCATTTCTGGTGTCCCCCGCCATGATATTGCTGGATTACTGCTTAAATGCGCCATAAAACCATACTCACTCACCCCTTTGACTTAATTTCGAAATGAAAAGTAGAATTAGGCGATAAATGATCTTTCAGAAGCCGTATAGGTCTGTGTATAGCATGCAAGATCATCTAGGTCAACTACAAATGAGTTACATATGCTTGTTAGGGGCAAACAAGCTACACCTTCTGGCCCTTGTAGTGGTTGTGGACATGAGACTTGTGGTATGTGCATGCTATAACTAGACAACATCGTTGTTTAATATCAATCTTATGAGCCAGGCGTAGTCAAAGAAAATGGCAAATCCAAAAATACATCCAAAGCGCCACACTGAACTTCCATTGTCTTCTGTAGTGCCCGTTAGTTAGACAATGAAAGGGAGCGACATGATGAGGGGCGTTGTATTTGACAGCCTCTCATTTCACTGTCCAGATGCGAGACGTCAGTCTTCTGTTTTAATACTCATCTATCAAGGGAGGGAAGCGATGTTCTGGCAGACACAAATTTGGGAATTGATTTTGACTTGTTGGCTCAATGGTAGTTGAAATGCGACTTTGTCGCTTCTTCATCCTGTCGGGGGCACTGGACGACATCAATACCGCAGCAACAGTATCCGCGTCAACCGGAATCTCGCGCCAGACGGACAATAATAAAACTTGATCAGATACCAACTGAGGCGATATGTTGGACACCGTGGACATGACGAGTATTAATTCGATGGTGAACACTAAGATGAAACTGGTCATGTATGCCATAGGGCTAAATGGGCCTCCATAGAGCGTGATGCTTGAGAGTTATCTCCCCTTAGGTTCACGGGGTCGTACTGTAATTTGCCATGTGTAAGCCTAATACTCAGATAACGGGACAAAGGTAATTTTGCAGTGGCACTGCACTTACCCCTCGCTGCGCACCTATCGCTTTTCTGCTTAAGACATTAGTAACAGTGTACGGATAATGAGATTTCTAAGCTCCGTCGGAAACAAATTCCAAACTGTGTCATTTATAAAATATACATAATGACGTTTACAGAACAAACACCCCATGACAGTTAGATGCCAAGATGTCTCTACCCCTGTAATACAACTGCTCTCAAGTCTTACATGATAAGGGTTAGACTATAAAACGTATTTCTAATACGTCATGAAAATTGAGTTCCAAAACATAAATACGTCAATGCAAGGGACTGATCAGTCTTAATTACCAGCTGAACCAGATTCCACGTGGCCTTGACCAAAATAGCTTTGAAAATTATATGAATGGACCACTGAAAATCAGTGACGACACTGGAAGGGTAAGCATGTCTCTTACTTGTGCAAAATGTGGTTTAGAGAATACAGTCCTTCAGCTGAGAGGGTATATCGTCGCGTTCTCTTCGTGGGTTCTTACCAAGTGAATATTAACCTTGTAACTACTTCATTGTGATGCATTATTCTAACCTCCGTGACTAGTTAATTGTGTTAATTTCTGTTCCAAGCACTGTCTACCAGAGCATCATGGCATTCTGTTATAAACGCTGTGACTAACTCATTGTGGCGTTCTATACCAAGCTCTATCTACCAGAGCATCATGACATTCTGTTATAAACGCTGTGACTAACTCATTGTGGCGTTCTATACCAAGCTCTATCTACCAGAGCATCATGACATTCTGTTATAAACGCTGTGACAAACTCATTATGGCGTTCTATACCAAGCTCTATCTACCAGAGCACCATGACACTCTGTTATAAACGCTGTGACTAACTCATTGTGGCGTCCTATACCAAGCTCTATCTACCAGAGCATCATGACATTCTGTTATAAACGCTGTGACAAACTCATTATGGCGTTCTATACCAAGCTCTATCTACCAAAGCATCATGACATTCTGTTATAAATGCTGTGACAAACTCATCATGGCGTTCTATACCAAGCTCTATCTACCAGAGCATCATGACATTCTGTTATAAATGCTGTGACAAACTCATCATGGCGTTCTATACCAAGCTCTATCTACCAGAGCATCATGGCATTCTGTTATAAACGCTGTGACAAACTCATTATGGCGTTCTATACCAAGCTCTATCTACCAAAGCATCATGACATTCTGTTATAAACGCTGTGACTAACTCATTATGGCGTTCTATACCAAGCTCTATCTACCAGAGCATCATGACACTCTGTTTTAAACGCTGTGACTAACTCATTGTGGCGTTCTATACCAAGCTCTATCTACCAGGGCATCATGACATTCTGTTATAAATGCTGTGACAAACTCATCATGACGTTCTATACCAAGCTCTATCTACCAAAGCATCATGACATTCTGTTATAAATGCTGTGACAAACTCATCATGGCGTTCTATACCAAGCTCTATCTACCAGAGCATCATGACATTCTGTTATAAACGCTGTGACTAACTCATTATGGCGTTCTATACCAAGCTCTATCTACCAGAGCATCATGACACTCTGTTATAAACGCTGTGACTAACTCATTATGGCGTTCTATACCAAGCTCTATCTACCAGTGCATCATGGCAATCTGTTATAAACGTTCCCGTTCTCCCGTTCTGGTGTGACCTGTAATGGGATGTCTTCAGATTCTTGTTTAGCGGTAGCGAGATCTAATTGAGATCTGATTTCAATGACTTTGTTTAGCGGTAACGAGAACTAAGATTTGATTTCAATGGTATTGCTGCAGTCACTATTTCAGACGGCCTTAACAATTTAGTTCATCATGACGTTTAGATTCCAAACGATATAACTTATTCTCCGTGACGCGGTATTCCAGACGTAGATACAGGAACGATGAAGCTGTAAGGAACTACATAACTGTGACACAACACTGGCGAACACGATGTCCTCCCTTCACACATCTGAAGGTCAAGGTTCAAGGACAAATCAAAATGTTCAAGATAAACTTGGAAGGGTTGTAGTATTCCTTGCATCTAAAAGCCCCTAACGGCTTGGGTCACCTGATTTTGAGAGCTGAAGATCTTTTATCCAAGAAATACATCAATAAACCGTATTTACACTGTCAACAAATCTAATTCAAATATTCAAAAAATGTTGTTTGCTTTGACAATTCGATTGTGAGATTTCTCTGTGATATTGCAAACCCCATTACGAAAACAGGAAATGGTGGCTCCATTACTTTCTGACAACGATTCACTTTTATAATATAGCGTTATACATGATGAATGTGATGTGATATTTCACCATGAGGCCACCCAGTGCATCACATAGTCCCTTCCTGGAAAGGAGCGCCATGACACCAATGTAGGTCATTCTGACATGACCAATAAGGCATCCAGAACTGAGACCTTTGTCAATGAGTGGCATCATTTCGGACAATTTCCGCTATTTATCCACTAAATCTCTATCAATAACTTTACTCCAGAACAACATCAGCAGCAAATGGTATAGTGATGTTTCCACCAGTGTCAACTTCTGATTCAAAATGGAGTCGCTATGTTCAAGGTGCAATGCTAACTCTACGACAAAATAGACACGGAATCTGATAACATTGATGTTTGATAACAGAATGAGATTGAGCCTTAATCCCTTTGCAACTATTCGTTGTATTTACAATATCGATCTTACAAGGACCGTGTTCTGGCATGTAGTTCTAATTACTTGGAAGGTAAATATTTGAAGCCTCACAATAGCCCGTGAGTTGTCCGCTGACATTCAACTGAATTACTTGGGATCGATCAGTTTCAAGTGGAAACAGACATATCCCCAATCTTTGCAATGCTGTCATTCTCGTGTTGTCTGCTTAAGACAGCTTTATTGCGATTGTTTTCTTATGGATCTTCCGTCAATGATGGCTAAATAAAGGGACTCCCGAGTAATGGTTGCTAACTTACAGATGACTTCATCGCTTACAACATCAACATATATGCTTCGTCAGCAGTTTTAGAATTGATCGGGGTTCACGAACGTACAAACGACTTCTTAATGGATGTTGCCGTGTGAAGTTATAACCGTTAATGATTTGAAATACGCCGTTTATTGTGCATGGCTGTTTCAAATATACTGGTTTTTTTTGTTTTATTGACAAGGGATATCGTTTGATCAAAACAGTGTGATAATTATTTATGAAAATCAATATCTGAAACAATTTAGAGTCATGCATTTAAAAGCATCTGTCGATCTGCTTGTGGGCTTCGTTCGAGGCCTTCTGTCGTGTGTACATGTCACAGATCACGGATACGAATGTTAAGGCGTTCTTTTAAAGGTATTTTTTCGACTGCTTTGCTGACTTCACACACCGCATACAGTATTAGAGAACTGTGTGACCCCACTGCAATCGCATTGTGTTTCGTCTCCATATATGGGCAGGCTGGTGAGACTCCGGCATCATTGATCGCTGGTGCCACGGCAATTTTGTGGAAAGAGACATTGTACCAAAGGAATCAAAAGTTCCTGTCTTTGCATAGAGGCGTGTGTGTGTGTATGTGCGTGCATGTGCGTGCGTGCGTGCGTGCGCGCGCGCGCGCGCGTGTGTGTGTGAGGGACAGACAGACAGACGGCGAGACTTTACCTCATACTATTTTTCATGGATATTGTGTGTTTGTGTGTGAAAGTACTGAAATCCATTCCTAGCCTGTCCAATTGACCTGATCTTCAGCCCAGTCCAAACGTGCCTGTTGGTGAAGTCGGGTTGGTGATGGACGATTACGTACTAAGTAGAAACATTTAAGTCATTGGCGTTCGGAAGGTCATTTCTGAGTTTGGTGGCAGTCACGAAGTGGAGACCTGTTGCATTCAGGAAAAACCTGTCTTCCCGCTGTGTGGTGGAACGATTTCGACCACCTGCATGTCACTGGGTACCGGATCCGAACGTCTGGTATCAATTCCCTGCCCTGCTGATCACACTTTGGCTGACACCAGAGACGTTTCGGTCGTCAAACGACGTCTTTGACGCTGAGGGGGCATAAGCGCATTCATTTATTGCAATCAGACGTAAATCTTGTTGTGTACTCTGATAATGGTGTTCAACGATTCTATCACAATCACAATATACCCAAACACGGATTCTCAAGCACCTCGTGCACATTGTGCCCATGACTGATTTACTTATGTCCGTTCATCGTGAAATTGGGGCGGTCGGGTAGCCTAGTGGTTAAAGCGTTCGCTCGTCACGCCGAAGACCCGGGTTCGATTCCCGACATGGGTACAATGTGTGAAGCCCCTTTCTGGTGTCCCCCGCCGTGATATTGCTGGAATATTGCTAAAAGCGGCGTAAAACCATACTCACTCACTCACTCATCGTGAAATTGGGGTCACCCAATCGTTGTGTTCCGAGATATTTCAATCTTTATTTGTTGAATTTTTTTATATCATCAAAACCTGATCCATAGCAAACTTTGAGTAGTATATAGTTACATCACCTATATGAACAGGGCAGGTTACGCATAGCGACAGTAGCGGTACAACTGTCGTAACTCTATGTAAATAAATTTTGCTATAACGGGGTCATGCCGTGTTCTGAAGCTTAGTATCCTTCGGAGATTACCTAGTACGACTGCGTCAGGTTAATTTATGCATGATCATGCATGATGCGTTATGAGGTTTGTAAGAGGGTGTTGATGCCCCACATTAGCGGTCGCTGTTCTCAGGTGCTGCACACCTGAGGAAAGTAGGTTCCCCCTATACGCCCATGGATCTCAACCTGTCATTGTCCCCTTTCACAGGAACATGGGAACAATACGACCTTCAGAGACATGGATGAGGGTTAAATATGCTGGATCTGAGCAAAAGTTCCTGGGGACCAAGTCTAACCTGGAATGTCCATTGGCGCATAGAACCATCTATTTATTGCTGGGTCAACGTCATTGAAATCAGATCTCTTACTGCGACTGAGATCCCCCTGAGAGAGGCATCGAATCTGAAAAAGATCTGAATTTAATTGAATTGATAAAAATAGGTACCCACTGTTCTTGTGAGTGAGGGCACAGTGATGTTATCGCCACAGCATCCCAGTGTGGTTACAGACAAGAGATAAGCTGTGTTTTGTCATCAGGTTACTTGAAGTTCCACCATTACAGACCAACGGAGCCATCGGAGCCATCCTTCAGGTGCATTGTTTGAGAAGTCGAGGTCTTCAGCCAAGATGAAGTACTCCGGAACACAACTTGCAGCATGGGTTAGTAGACGACAGGTTTGACTGAGTTAAAGAATCGATAATTCCCAGCGTGTATGAATAAATTCTTTCGTTTCTTCAGACAACTGGCATTTATTTATTTGCGGGAAGAAAAACAACACGATCTTATCATTCGCCATTTCTTCCAACCTTTATCGCAATAGCCATTTCTCTACATCTTATGTGCTATGATTATTACCACTTAGACTCGCTAAGGTACACGAACTACTATAGAGACATTTAGAGACACACCGTCTGTTCTCACCCCGTCCGGAGTTTAGTTCATAGGCGATTTGTGTGACACGTGTTGGTTGTCCATTCTTTATTGTTGTCATTGTGGTCAACAAGCCTGCCGAACGGCGAAAGATGACCCTTGACTGTGCGCGTTCAGTACCCCCTCCACGCGTCACTGACCACTGTGTCAGGTGACACGCGACCGACTTTGATCCTTTACCCGACGGCGTCCACACGTTCCCCGTAAACGCCCAACATGGCGTTTATTGCTTTAGTAAAAGCCTATTAAGCAAGTTCAAAGGCTTTCACAAGAGTCGCTAGTTTTCGGATTAAGTGTGATTTCTTGTTAATGTGGACCTTGACAGAATATAACATAAAGTGATTGTCGATGTCTGGTATTTTGGTCGGTATTTACTTTCAAGCAATTTTCCTCGCTGATACTAGAGAGTATACGTTACAGGTTGAACATTGCTGAATAAGTGGCCACATCACATAACATTATGTTTTTTTTAAGTTGGTATATCAAATATTTTAGATTTCTTGCAAAAATATCTTTCATTTAAGTCTCTGGGGTCTGGTTTTATTTGATGGGTGGCACGTGGATCCGATGTCTTGCTGTGACTACCGCCAACACGTCTGGTTCTGTGTGATGGGAGCCTGTGTAAGTCTAGATGTGTCAACTGACAACACGTATGGCAATGTGTGATGGGAGCCTGTGTAAGTCTAGATGTGTCAACTGCAAACAGGTATGGTAATGTGTGATGGGAGCCTGTGTAAGTCTAGATGTGTCAACTGCCAACACGTCTGGTGCTGTGTGATGGGAGCCTGTGTAAGTCTAGATGTGTCAACTGCCAACACGTATGGTGCTGTGTGATGGGAGCCTGTGTAAGTCTAGATGTGTCAACTGCAAACAGGTATGGTAATGTGTGATGGGAGCCTGTGTAAGTCTAGATGTGTCAACTGCCAACACGTCTGGTGCTGTGTGATGGGAGCCTGTGTAAGTCTAGATGTGTCAACTGCCAACACGTCTGGTGCTGTGTGATGGGAGCCTGTGTAAGTCTAGATGTGTCAACTGCCAACACGTCTGGTGCTGTGTGATGGGAGCCTGTGTAAGTCTAGATGTGTCAACTGCCAACACGTATGGTAATGTGTGATGGGAGCCTGTGTAAGTCTAGATGTGTCAACTGCCAACACGTATGGTAATGTGTGATGGGAGCCTGTGTAAGTCAAGCTGTGGGACGAAGTCAGCCCTTGTCTAGAAAAGGAGCCAAGGCCATTCTCGATTGAAGACGAAAATAATGCAGACAACCTTCATTTGATACCTCATTTTTCAATTAAAATTTATTCCATATTTAGCAAAAATGTACACGTTATTAACGAGTTAACAGAAAAGATTGATGTAACGTTAGACATGTTCCTAGTTCGATAAGGGAAATTAGAAGCAGAATCTGAAGTAGTATGGTATCAATTAAAGGCCCAAGAATCCCGCATTTCTTGCTTTCAAAAGGTCACTTGAACGATGGGCTGTGAAGAAGATGCTAGTCGTGATAGCGTACATTTGTCATTTCAAGGTCGAGGCGAGCTACAACCTTCCATATTCTGTAACAGCACAAACACCAGTTACAGAAGCCTGTTTCACGGGTCCCAATCTCTCCGAGGCAAGAGTGGACTATGCAAAGACTCGTTAATCCAGCCAAAATATAACTCCGGAATTTCAGCCTGGACTTTCATAGTAAGTTAACCATTGCCTCGGGAAGATGGAGGCAAGGGAGTTTACTGATTAATGGTGGTGACCTCCTTGACAGTCCCCACCTACTCACAGTGAATACCTTGACAGTCCACATCTACTAATGGTGACCACCTTGACAGTCCACGTCTACTGATGGTGACAGACGGTATCTACTGATGGTTACAGTCCGCATCTACTGATGGTGACCTCCTTGGCAGTCCGCATCTACTGATGGTGACCACCTTGACAGTCCACGTTTACTGATGGTGACAGACGGTATCTACTGATGGTTACAATCCGCATCTACTGATGGTGACCTCCTTGACTGTCCGCATCTACTGATGGTGACCTCCTTGGCAGTCCACATCTACTGATGGTGACAGACGGTATCTACTGATGGTTACAGTCCGCATCTACTGATGGTGACCTCCTTGACAGTCCGCATCTACTGATGGTGACCTCCTTGGCAGTCCACATCTACCGATGGTGACAGACGGTATCTACTGATGGTTACAGTCCGCATCTACTGATGGTGACCTCCTTGACAGTCCGCATCTACTGATGGTGACCTCCTTGGCAGTCAACATCTACTGATGGTGACAGACGGTATCTACTGATGGTTACAGTCCGCATCTACTGATGGTGACCAACTAGACACATAATCCAGGCTGTGATGTGAAGGGTAGAAGACTGCGCCTACATTACACACAATCCAGAGTCTGATGTGACGGGTAGAAGACTGCGCCTACATTACACACAATCCAGGCTGTGATGTGAAGGGTAGAAGACTGCACCTACATTACACACAATCCAGAGTCTGATGTGACGGGTAGAAGACTGCGCCTACATTACACACAATCCAGGCTGTGATGTGAAGGGTAGAAGACTGCACCTACATTACACACAATCCAGGTTGTGATGAGAAGGGTAGAAGACTGGGCCTACATTACACACAATCCAGGCTGTGATGTGAAGGGTAGAAGACTGCGCCTACATTACACACAATCCAGGCTGTGATGTGACGGGTAGAAGACTGCGCCTACATTACACACAATCCAGGCTGTGATGTGACGGGTAGAAGACTGCACCTACATTACACACAATCCAGGCTGTGATGTGACGGGTAGAAGACTGCGCCTACATTACACACAATCCAGGCTGTGATGAGAAGGGTAGAAGACTGGGCCTACATGACACACAATCCAGGCTCTGATGTGAAGGGTAGAAGACTGCACCTACATGACACACAATCCAGGCTGTGATGTGAAGGGTAGAAGACTGCACCTACATGACACACAATCCAGGCTGTGATGAGAAGGGTAGAAGACTGCACCTACATTACACACAATCCAGGCTGTGATGTGAAGGGTAGAAGACTGCGCCTACATTACACACAATCCAGGCTGTGATGTGAAGGGTAGAAGACTGCACCTACATGACACACAATCCAGGCTGTGGTGAGAAGGGTAGAAGACTGCACCTACATTACACACAATCCAGGCTGTGATGTGAAGGGTAGAAGACTGCACCTACATTACACACAATCCAGGCTGTGATGTGACGGGTAGAAGACTGCACCTACATTACACACAATCCAGGCTGTGATGTGACGAGTAGAAGACTGCACCTACATTACACACAATCCAGGCTGTGATGAGAAGGGTAGAAGACTGCGCCTACATTACACACAATCCAGGCTGTGACCAGAAGGGTAGAAGACTGCACCTACATTACACACAATCCAGGCTGTGGTGTGAAGGGTAGAAGACTGCACCTACATGACACACAATCCAGGCTGTGATGAGAAGGGTAGAAGACTGCTACTACATTACACACAATCCAGGCTGTGATGTGAAGGGTAGAAGACTGCGCCTACATTACACACAATCCAGGCTGTGATGTGACGGGTAGAAGACTGCGCCTACATTACACACAATCCAGGCTGTGGTGTGACGGGTAGAAGACTGCACCTACATTACACACAATCCAGGCTGTGATGTGACGGGTAGAAGACTGCACCTACATGACACACAATCCAGGCTGTGATGTGACGGGTAGAAGACTGCACCTACATGACACACAATCCAGGCTGTGATGTGAAGGGTAGAAGACTGCACCTACATTACACACAACCCAGGCTGTGGTGTGAAGGGTAGAAGACTGCACCTACATGACACACAATCCAGGCTGTGATGTGAAGGGTAGAAGACTGCACCTACATGACACACAATCCAGGCTGTGATGAGAAGGGTAGAAGACTGCACCTACATTACACACAATCCAGGCTGTGATGTGAAGGGTAGAAGACTGCACCTACATTACACACAATCCAGGCTGTGATGTGAAGGGTAGAAGACTGCACCTACATTACACACAATCCAGACTGTGATGTGACGGGTAGAAGACTGCACATACATTACACACAATCCAGGCTGTGATGTGACGGGTAGAAGACTGCACCTACATTACACACAATCCAGGCTGTGATGTGACGGGTAGAAGACTGCACCTACATTACACACAATCCAGGCTGTGATGTGACGAGTAGAAGACTGCACCTACATTACACACAATCCAGGCTGTGATGAGAAGGGTAGAAGACTGCGCCTACATTACACACAATCCAGGCTGTGACCAGAAGGGTAGAAGACTGCACCTACATTACACACAATCCAGGCTGTGATGAGAAGGGTAGAAGACTGCACCTACATGACACACAATCCAGGCTGTGACGAGAAGGGTAGAAGACTGCACCTACATTACACACAATCCAGGCTGTGACGAGAAGGGTAGAAGACTGCACCTACATGACACACAATCCAGGCTGTGATGTGAAGGGTAGAAGACTGCACCTACATTACACACAATCCAGGCTGTGACGAGAAGGGTAGAAGACTGCACCTCATTACACACAATCCAGGCCGTGGTGTGAAGGGTAGAAGACTGGGCCTACATGACACACAATCCAGGCTGTGGTGTGACGGGTAGAAGACTGCACCTACATTACACACAATCCAGGCTGTGATGAGAAGGGTAGAAGACTGGGCCTACATTACACACAATCCAGGCTGTGGTGTGACGGGTAGAAGACAGCGCCTAAATTACACACAATCCAGGCTGTGATGAGAAGGGCAGAAGACTGCACCTACATTACACACAATCCAGGCTGTGGTGTGACGGGTAGAAGACTGCGCCTACATGACACACAATCCAGGCTGTGATGAGAAGGGTAGAAGACTGCACCTACTTTACACACAATCCAGGCTGTGGTGTGAAGGGTAGAAGACTGCGCCTACATTACACACAAACCAGGCTGTGGTGTGAAGGGTAGAAGACTGTGCCCACATTACACACAATCCAGGCTGTGATGTGAAGGGTAGAAGACTGCACCTACATTACACGCAATCCAGGCTGTGGTGTGACGGGTAGAAGACTGCACCTACATGACACACAATCCAGGCTGTGGTGTGAAGGGTAGAAGACTGCGCCTACATTACACACAAACCAGGCTGTGATGAGATGGGTAGAAGACTGCACCTACATTACACACAATCCAGGCTGTGATGTGAAGGGTAGAAGACTGCGCCTACATGACACACAAACCAGGCTGTGGTGTGAAGGGTAGAAGACTGCACCTACATTACACACAATCCAGGCTGCGATGTGAAGGGTAGAAGACTGCACCTACATGACACACAATCCAGGCTGTGATGTGAAGGGTAGAAGACTGCGCCTACATGACACACAAACCAGGCTGTGGTGTGAAGGGTAGAAGACTGCACCTACATGACACACAATCCAGGCTGTGGTGTGAAGGGTAGAAGACTGCGCCTACATTACACACAAACCAGGCTGTGATGTGAAGGGTAGAAGACTGCGCCTACATGACACACAAACCAGGCTGTGATGTGAAGGGTAGAAGACTGCACCTACATTACACACAATCCAGGCTGTGATGTGAAGGGTAGAAGACTGCACCTACATGACACACAATCCAGGCTGTGATGTGAAGGGTAGAAGACTGCGCCTACATGACACACAAACCAGGCTGTGGTGTGAAGGGTAGAAGACTGCACCTACATGACACACAATCCAGGCTGTGGTGTGAAGGGTAGAAGACTGCGCCTACATGACACACAAACCAGGCTGTGATGAGAAGGGTAGAAGACTGGGCCTACATGACACACAATCCAGGCTGTGATGTGAAGGGTAGAAGACTGCGCCTACATGACACACAATCCAGGCTGTGGTGTGAAGGGTAGAAGACTGCACCTTCATTACACACAAACCAGGCTGTGATGAGAAGGGTAGAAGACTGCACCTACATGACACACAATCCAGGCTGTGGTGTGAAGGGTAGAAGACTGCGCATACAACGTGAAAAACCCCGAACTTGTCCGGCAACTTACATCCGGATGTGTGAACTTAAAATGTAGATAACAAAGATATTTGCACCTACACAAAAAGTAACAAAAAGCACTTCCATAGTCATAAGAGGTCTGTACTAAAAGAGTCCGATACTATTAGACTAACATCTAGACTCCTAAATGAAAAAAAGTTGTTAAATAATAGTTATAAAATATAATAAAAGGAGACTTTCTTCATTTTCAGATACTGCAGTAATCTAGACTTGCCAAATATTATAGACTTGCACGAGCTCTATATTGGATATATTTGTTTCAGGGTCTATATGACAGACTACGATAATACCATCAAATGGTGATAATACCAAATGTTCGCGAAGAGCTGAGCGTATCCATCACAAACACATGAAAAAAAGTTGAGAAAACAGATTTATGATATAAGTTAAAAAAGGGATATGGCATCGGACATCATTTGCTTAACAGCTGCGTCAAATTTGGAAATGCCCCGCATGTTTAAATTAAAAATAAAGTTATCACGCCTTAAATGCTGAATTTCCAAATGATGTAATTAGTCTGGGACTTTTTTATATATTGTCTGGTATGATCGTGTTTCCCAGGAAATGACGATTCTCTGATTTTATAACAAAATCCGGCGTCTGGAGTATGGGGAGGTAACGAGGCTGCGATGTAATTAGAATAAAGTCTGACTTTATTGGTATATCGGTGTTTTATGTTGCTTATGTGAAGAGAGCCACGGGCGTTCAGGGGGTGCTTCATGAATAAGCACTATTACATTGCGTAGAGGGGAGTTGATGATGATGCCCACGATATAACTACCGTTATTCGGGCGTTGTTTGAATATCCCAGCATCATAGACATCCCCGGTGTGTTGCGGCGCAGTCTGGAGACGTGATCATAAGGTTGTACAACTATTACTATTACCATTCTAGTATTTCCAATTATAACGTGAAGACGGCTCGCATAAACCAGCTACGTCTCCATGGTGAGACTATGCTCAGTGCTGACAGGCACGGGGAAGGCTGCAGTGTCCTTCCGCTGTACGCTATATCATGTATTTTGTTTTGTTTGTTTGTTTGTTGTTTGACGCCATACTCAGCAATATTCCAGCTATATGATGGGGGTCTGTAAATAATCGAGTCTCGACCAGACAATCCAGTGATTGACATCATGAGCATCTATCCACGCAATTGGAATCGATGACATGCATCAACCAAGTCAACAAGCCTGACCACCCGACCCCGTTAGTCGCCGACAAGCATAGTCGCCTTTTACGGCAAACATGGGTTGCTGAAGACCTATTCTACCCCGGATCTTCACGGGTCCTATATTATGTGGAAGTATAACATTACTTCTGTAATATCACGGCGTATCTAGTTACTGAGTGAGTGAGTGTGTATGGTATCAAGCCGCTTTTAGCAATATTCCAGCAATATCACCCCAGGGAACACCAGACATAGGCTTCACACGTTGTACCATGTCCGGGATCAAACCCTTGCCTTCGACATAACGAGCTAACGCATTCACCACAAGGCTAACCCACCGCTCCAAACTGAACACCGACTTGCCGCATGTCGAAGATGTCTATCTTGGAGACCCCTACAAACATAGGAAGGTCGCTGGGACATCTGACTACTACAAAACAGATTGCTTCTGCTATGTTGTACCTAGTTTTGACACAACGCTCCAAAACAAATGACTGTTGAGGCGGAGTCACTTAATGTGGGCCAGCTACACAGGGACCGGCTTAATACATCACGCCAGCCTTATCTTGACGGGATTCCCCCTCAACCAGGTTAGCAAAAGAAGCAATACAATGGTCACGTTTGAAACGTTCAGAGGAGAATCTTTGGGTAAAACAAGAACCATCTCACAAATTGTTGATAAACGAGGATCATGACCTTTAAAATAAAAAAGAATTCTTCACATGACCTTCTAGCTTCAGCATGATTTGTTAACTGATGCTGGTGTCAAACGGCAACATCCGGGTGTCTGTGTTAATAAATCGTTACATTGCGTGGTGTGTGTGCATTGTGCCTGTGTTAATGAAGTATTGTTGTTCGTGGTAGTGGAGATGGCATACGGACCTTGCTCCATTCTTCTCAATCCTGCAATGCTGTTGGGAATAGTACTACAGTTCTCATTAAAATGAGGAATTTCTATGTCATGACGTCATGGTTTTTCGGAATAAAATGCACGAGTGTCGCGAAAAACATCGTGCAAAAAGTATATTATAATTCTTGATTTCACTGTGTTTTTTTAACTTCAACTGATAGATCTATGCGTACGTGTTTGTCTTCGCATTTTCTTCCTAGTGTTTTTGTATGTGTGTCTGACTTAGATAAAGACAAAATTTATCTTTTATTTAATCAGAACTCCCCTGTCGAAACTTCTGGGTACAAATATGCCCAAAGGTTTAACTAAGGATATTATTACATTGGATTCTCGAAAGTATAAGCGATCCTGGTTATAGTAGGAAGATACATACTTATAACTTCCACAGAGAATTTAACGATGTTTGTTTGTGTATTGTTTAACGTCACGCTCATTATTCCAGCTATATGACGGCGGTCTGTGAATAATCGAGTCTGGACAAGACAATCCGGTTATTGACATCATGAGCATATATCTACACAATAACATGCAAGTCGCGAAGTCTGTCACTCGATCCATTTAGTCGCCTCTTATGACAAGCATGGGTTGCTGAAGACCAATTCTAACCTGGATATTCACGGGGGAGACAAGCATGGGTTGCTGAAGACCAATTCTAACCTGGATATTCACGGGGGAGACAAGCATGTGTTGCTGAAGACCAATTCTAACCTGGATATTCACAGGGGAGACAAGCATGAGTTGCTGAAGATTAATTCTAACCCAATCCTCACTGGTAACTAAACGTATGTATGTGACAAGGTTCGAATCCCAGATTCGAGCTGATTACCTGATCTTCAGGTTGTTAGGCCCAGACCTCAGATCGTTGGTTTTAAAGACAGGAATACTCGACACAATACATTTCGCAGTACACATCACACATACTGGACTAATACCCGAACCACGTGTATCATTTGCAAAGTGACAAAGTGGCTCTGCATGTTACGTCATTCTTGGAACAAGAACAAGAATAATATTTTCCCGACGATATGTTTTCGTTTTTTGACACTTGTTGCCAATGGGTGAATGTTTTTAGAATTACCAGATTGGACAAAAATAGAGAACGTCCGTTTGTTTAACGGTTCTCTTATTGCCTGCTTCACACTGCAATGCGCTGATTGATTTATTCGGAGAGACACAACATAAATTATCGACACGAGTTAGCCAGCGTAGATCAAGTTAAACTCACACGTTTCCAATTGTGTCTACTAACATTTCAAAACTGAAATTCGCTTGATCCTTTGATTGAAAGTTAGAATATTAGAGAAACTATGCCATCCACCTGATAACATTAAATGCACGATGTCTGGGAGAACCATTGGATTCCACTTTTATGCACAGCAATGTCATATAGATGTAATGACAAAATAAGCAATGTCGGCAGTCTTTCTAACCAACGAACTGCCAACGTCAAAGTATTGAGTCTGCTTCCAACGTCAATGCAGCCATGGTCACAAGAAAGAACGAAGGCCAAATAATGCCATCATTTACTTGTTGCCTCTCCTTCAGGAACCACTGGGACTGCACGCAGTAAGACGGAGACTATACTCCGTGTCATTGAAAGAAATAAACCGACTCCAGCAACGTTTGCTGATGGATGGGTCCACAAACAGTGAGAGCCTACATTATCGACTAAATCATGCAGACCGCATGTTCTTGAATTTGAAATTTCCAAACAAGGGAATTGATGCCTTAATTTAAGTAACAACCTCAGACAAAAATCAGTTTCCCAAACTGTCCCCCAAAATATTTAATTTTTTAGGAAACACCAACAATTTTCATATCCCTATACGAACACCATTTCATCCAAGTTGTCCAGAGAACGTGTTGCAGAACGCGGACTTGGCAGCCCACGATGTAAATTCCACTGCGTGTGACTGCGTGATGTTGTCATTGGTAGAATTCACAAACCGCCCCATTCTGTCCCAGCCAACTGTCTAACGTCTGGCTGCCCTGCATGAAATGCCTGTAGTCGTTCCTTCTGACAAGGCCTCAAATAACATAACAATTATAGGTGAGAACCACCAAGTTGATTGTTATATCAGAGAACATGGTATAAGCGGCATATCAAATAATGACACACATGAGGCCAGCATGTAACTGAGGAGGAACTCTGCCAAAACATGCATCAGTATGATCAACTTTTGACTTGACACGAAAATCTGGATACAGGTTCATTTCTCTTTTGTACTGGATTCCAAAACTCCATAAAATGTCCGTACAAAGAGTTACAGTGCTGGGTCCAGCAAATGTACTACCAAATCCACGTCTCAAAGATTACCCATAATAACATTAATACAATCAAGGAAGGACTTATCCACAGAATGTATTGGAGACAAGTACAATTAATAACATGTGGATTTTGAAAGACTCAAAGAATTTGCTTCTCAGGTAAATTGATCATCTGATACCTTTCAATAAAGGTCAAATAGACAATTCCCTGAACAAGAACTAGAAGGAACCAGTGTGACCGCCTCATCTGTTTCATACTCAGATCTGTGCAGAAAGATTCACAGTAACAACACACTCTCCACAAGACTGTATGACAAGAGGGATGACTTCAACTTTTCAATAGTCAACTTCCCCTTTATGTCGAGCAATGTTCCAGCAGCTCAGCCTTTTTGGTGTCTAAATTTCACAACTTCTGATGTGCAATCAAGCATGACCCTTTTGACGAAGATTTCAAAGAGCGTCATAAGACTCTCGCTCAACAGTTGTTTGATCAAGGCTACAACATTCAGGACCCCAGTAAAGCTTTCAAAACGTTTTTGGCATGTGGAGGATATTTCCAATTTTGACGCACCAGTGACGAAAATGATGTCTGATTCAGTTCCCTATTGTGACTTGTACGATATGCTCGCGTGTTCTTTCAGGGTACTTATTGAGTTTGCTTTGCATGTGTTGCCAGTAGCTATCGGCGAGCCAAGATAACTCAATAACACTTATGTTTTCGCGAACACCTGGAATATTTGATAGTGATTCATTAAATAAAGCGACAAAACTCTTTTCACATCAAATCGAAATCTCTGCCTAAAGCAGAGTCGATTGTACTATTCCGACTATGTCCCGAGCATATGTTTATGAATCACTACCAAATAGTAATGATACCAGGTATTCTCGAAAAAGGGAGCGTCCTCTGGCCAAATGGTGGCCTCCATCACAAACACATGCAAAGGCAAGTCAATTGTTCGTCTAAAAAAAACACGGGAACATATAGAGAATTGCATCGGACTTCATTTTTGTCACCAATGCGTCGAATTTGTAAATGTCCTCCACATGTCTACCATAAAACTTTTTGAAAGCTTTACTGAGGCCTTGAATGTTGTAACCTTGTGTTATGATATAATCGGAATTGTATATTGTCTTTTAGAAGAGATTTCTCATGATTATGGAAATGTTTTCTGTCGCTCTTTATGTATGTGAATATATCTTTATCATCTGGAATTTGAGTTTATTGTGATTTATTTCACCCTTGTTGAGTCTAGACAGACGTCTATGATTAGTGTTTCACTTACACACCGCTCACGCAGACACGATGTTCCCGTAGTTCACTCTTCTCTATATGCCTGATGTGAACCTACAAATATATAGCCTATTTCACAGAGGAAAATGTGGAGCATTAATAACACGTGAAACATTAGAAGTATTTGACCCGTATCAAAGAGTGTGAGTTAACGTTTAACGCCGATTAACGGTGCTTCTACAGAACAACAACACTCCAGCATACCCGTTGACAGGATTAAACCAGCCTCACAGACACACACGGATGTAAGTTGCCGGACAAGTTAGGGGGGTTTCTCGTTGTATTCTACCCTTCACATCACAGCCTGGATTGTGTAATGTAGGCCCAGTCTTCTACAAGTCACATCAGAGCCTGGATTGTGTGTAATGTAGGCGCAGTCTTCTACCCTTCACATCACAGCCTGGATTGTGTGTAATGTAGGCCCAGTCTTCTACCCTTTCATACCACAGCCTGGATTGTGTGTAATGTAGGTGCAGTCTTCTACCCTTTACATCACAGCCTGGATTGTGTGTAATGTAGGCGCAGTCTTCTACCCTTCACATGACAGCCTGGGTTGTGTGTAATGTAGGCCCAGTCTTCTACCCTTCACATCACAGCCTGGATTGTGTGTAATGTAGGCCCAGTCTTCTACCCTTCACATCACAGCCTGGATTGTGTATAATGTAGGTGCAGTCTTCTACCCTTCACATCACAGCCTGGATTGTGTGTAATGTAGGCGCAGTCTTCTACCCTTCACACCACAGTCTGGATTGTGTGTAATGTAGGCGCAGTCTTCTACCCTTCACATCACAGCCTGGATTGTGTGTAATGTAGGTGCAGTCTTCTACCCTTCACATCACAGCCTGGATTGTGTGTAATGTAGGCCCAGTCTTCTACCCTTCACACCACAGTCTGGATTGTGTGTAATGTAGGCGCAGTCTTCTACCCGTTCACACCACAGCCTGGATTGAGTGTAATGTAGGCGCAGTCTTCTACCCTTCTCATCACAGCCTGGATTGTGTGTAATGTAGGCCCAGTCTTCTACCCTTCACACCACAGCCTGGATTGTGTGTAATGTAGGTGCAGTCTTCTACCCTTCACATCACAGCCTGGATTGTGTGTAATGTAGGCGCAGTCTTCTACCCTTCACACCACGGCCTGGATTGTGTGTAATGTAGGCGCAGTCTTCTACCCTTCACACCACGGCCTGGATTGAGTGTAATGTAGGCGCAGTCTTCTACCCTTCACACCACGGCCTGGATTGAGTGTAATGTAGGCGCAGTCTTCTACCCTTCACATGACAGCCTGGATTGAGTGTAATATAGGCGCCGTCATCTACCCTTCACACCACGGCCTGGATTGAGTGTAATATAGGATCCGTCTTCTACCCTTCACACCACAGCCTGGATTGAATGTAATGTGTAATCATAAATCGTTTAATGGCTTTAAAAGTTAATGCTGTAATTCGCTCAATACATTTGTGAGGGTATACGTCTTTCTGTTCCTGAGAACGAATTGAGTTTTCTTACTTCAACACGCCTCTGAGTTTTGAACGATAATTTACTGATGATGATGATGATGTTAAATTTCAGTGTCTGTTTTGCCTAATTTTCCAGTAATCTGACCTTTAAATTTCACAAAATTGATAGATCGTGTTACATTATACAGTATAGAGTATAGTTTAGGCCATGCATAAGAAATAATAAACACTACATACTTGTGAACCTAATTGTGCTCATTTAACCTGCATGTATGTCAAGTAAATTGTCGCTATTTTATCGAAAAAAATATTGTTCCCGAAAATTCTTTTAAAAAAAATATACGGAGAAGTCCGGACCGATTGCACCAGCATACAAGTCTCACGTACACATCCAGAATGTCTTCCCTGTAGCGCACACCTGTCATCGTGCCCCGCTGTAGGACATGGAGATCGGTTCTAATCCCCTAATCATGATTGAAGCCCCTCCATAGCGGTCACGTTCGGCTACGTTGGAATCTTGAAGTCTTTGACTACGCCACACTCGGGCACGACGATCTGTGAAGTCTAGACAGTATCTTGATTCATCAGTGAAAAGTACTGGAGCCCAGTCCTGGTATATCCAATCGACGTGATCTTCAGCCCAATCCAAGCGTGCTGGCCTGTGATGTGGGGTCAGTGGGATGGGAATGCATGCCCCCGAGACCGGAGACCAGCATCACGGAGACGATCATACGCACTGTCTGAGTTAAAAGCATTAAAACCACTGGCGTTCCGCAAGTCGTTTCTGAGTGGAGTAGCAGTCACGAAGTGATGACGTCTAGCTGCATTCAGGAGAAGAAACCTGCCTTCCCGCTGTGTGGTGGGACGCTGACCACTACCTGCATGTCGCGGGGTGCCCGATCCAAACGTCTGGCACCGATTCCATGCCTGCTGGGCACACTTAAGTTGACACCAAAGACGTTTGCAACGTGGTGTTGTGTTCACCCAGTTTCACATCCTCTGTGCCTGCCTTATTCGTCGGTCGTGAAGCGTCTTTGACGCCGAGGGGGCAAAAGAGTATTCAGTAGATGCAATCCTCAGTTGTAAATATTGTTGTAACGTATTCTGTAACTGTACATACTAACGCAGGTTTTCAAGCACCATCGTGACCATGACTGGTTGCCTCTGTCCGTTCATCTTGAGACTGAGGTCCTGTATGGGTTACCCAATAATTGTTTCCTGGGATATTTCAATTTTCAATTGTTGGATGATCTTTTTTTATCATCAAAACTTGATACTCAGCAAACTTTGACTAGTAAATACAAGCCCTGTTACCACCATGAGTACCTGGAAGAGGTACCGCAGTACACAATCCGTACACACAGTAGGAATGTGTCCTCTAACACTTGTAATTAATATGACAATTTATATAACATTAATTACTTCCGGGGAAGCTACAGACGAGTCACTTCAGCGTGGCTGACATTAGTGGGGCGGCACAGTCTAGTAAAGTGATCTCACCCAAGCTATATACAGGCAGTATATACAGGCAGGTAATTATCAGCCAAACTCGCGCTCCTGTTTATATCCCTCCACACAAGTTTTCAAAACAAACCCTGGCTTCGTTTAACGCTAACATTGTGCGTCCAACGCACCTGTCAGATACTTCCACTCTCACACTTGTATAAGGATGTCAGTGCAGTCCATTCTCCAAGAGGGGTTTAAGGTAAATCGTTGTCTTACAGATATGTTTTTGTAATCAATAAAATGTCGAGTGTTCTAAAGATTAAATGTAAAAACACAAAAGCGCCAGAGCGAAACCTGCTGATGTTTCAAATGCATGCGAGTCGATCGCCTCAAGGACCAAAGATGAGAGATTTTCATTGACTTTTGGGTTGTCTTCACTGCTTGTTCCTGCGTCCGTCGTCAAGGCAACACGATTCTGATATTGAAATGTAATGCTTGCAGATTACTTTAACAATTGGTTTCGTGTCAGTCTGTCGATTTCATTGCCATTTTAGCTCTGAAATTATCTCTCCTATTTGATGGTGATAAAACAAACACGATCTGACATGTCATTAAAGAAATACCTTGACCGAGAAATTGACATATAATACAAATAGAAAATGTACATGTTTACACGCGGACAGAAAGACAAAATGACGACAAAATCACAGACGGGAAGGTAAAGATACAAATGAGTAGATTAAATTAATGTATACGCGGCGGTGACAGATGTGAGTGGCTGATTCAGGGTTTATGCCGACATCAGCAATATGGCAACTGCATATAACGAGGACATAAAGCCCAGCTAGAAAGGCCACAGTTGAGAAGTCATCGCTATGCAAAGAATGAATGAATTTGGTTTTACGCAATATTCATCCTATACTCTGCAAAAAGAAAACGCAAAAGTGATTTTCGATGTATATTTTATGTATCATACAAATAATCAACAGATGGTAATCGATTGTTCAAAATTGTCGCACATCATTGTCATTGACCCAAGTTCCATATGGCACACAAGAAACAGTAGATTTACAAGGTGATAGTCATCTGTTCTCTCTACCTTGTATGGCCACCATCAGAGTCCATGGAAGCAATCAGAACGCAATCTGTGGCCTTGGGAGGTTCTGTGGTTGTTGCTGACGTGCTCGCAGTCGTTGATCCAGTGCCTCCCATAAATGTTTGACTGGGTTTACATCTGGAGACCTGGAGGGCCATGGCAGGACCTGGATGTTATGATTCCTGAAAAAGGCTGCTGTCAGTCTTGCCGTGTGAGGCCGGGCGTTGTCTTGTTGGAAAATGACGTTTGCTTTTTGCATAATATCAAGGACGTGTGGCCGAAGAATCTTATCCGTGTAACGTTGTGCCGTTACATTCCCCAGAACTTGCACCAGATCTGTTCTACCAGTGTAGGAGATGGCTGCCCACATAATCACACTACCACCACAAAATCTGTCCATTTCCTACTTGCAGTTTCGGGCATAACGTTCCCCGCGACGCCTGTAAACACGACGTCTCCAATCCTCACGTCGAAGTATAAAACGTGACTCGTCACTAAACCAAACTTGTCTCCATCGAAGTTGTGGCCATACTCTGTGACCTTGACACCATTGACGTCGCAGCCGACGATGCAGGTCCATCAATATGACACCTCAAACTGGTCGTCTAGCGCGAATACCTTTAGGGCGTAAACGGTTCCTTACTGTCTGTCTTGGTATTGCCGTAGTTGTGGAGGTTGTCGTGGTGGTTCTTTCACGTAAGTGTGAACCTGTCCTGTGCTCAAGCCCTGGCAACAGCTAAAGATGATTCTCCTGTTTGCAGTCTGCCGATGGCGTTCAGCTTGTGTCAGTCGTGGCATGTTTTCGCTGTTCACTTGCTATAATATTGTGATAGCATGCAAATGAAAACGTTTTTTATAGCCCAACAAGTGATGCACCTGCATGTCATGTTGGTGAGTTTCGGCGCCAGGCCCTCACGAGGTTGTGTGTTTGCCATATTTCCATTATTTTCACTACAATTCTGCAATACCTCATTCTTTCAACACAAATCAATCCCAATCCATGCAGAAATGACCAATTCATTTTTGGTATTAATTTTATGAGGTATTTTCGATTTTACTACTTTTTCGTTTCTGTTTTGGTAGAATATATATCATTGTGAGGCCATCAGTAACAAACTTGCTACATGTGAGGAATCGAAACTAGGCCTTCGGGGTGACGAGTCAACACCTTAACCACCAGCTAACTCACCCTCGTATGGAAAGAAAAATGAAACTAGAGCTAATAAAAATATATATATTTTAAAAATTGCTATTTGCTATACGTCCGTGGAAGCATGCTCAAAGCGTTGACACGATTACTAGTATTACTCTGGTCAATGGATAAGTGTGCACTCGATTTTCAATCTCCGCTCCATGGGGAGTATACAACCCAAGCTGCATGTGAGGCGCTAGAAAGACAGAATACGGTTGATTGAGATCAGACTGAAACTGTTTGGGCTGATATGAAGAGATGGATGTCTTCTGTTAAAGAAAGATCAGAATGAATAGGACTTCGGCAGAGAGAAAGTTGGTTAATGAATAGCAAGATAGACAGAGAGATAACTGAACGTGGAACACATAATGACCGACAAAAGTGTCATGAGAAACGAGATCAACAGGAACACCCATGTTCGTGACTACCTGACAGGGGAGAGTTGGCGCTAATCATGCCATACTCCCACTCACAGCGACAGGTAAGTGTAGAAACACGAGCATCATGTTTATGATTGACGTAATGAGAAGCAGCTGAATGCTGGAAGTCTGTGGGGTTCTCATCTCATTTATGCATTTATTGCACACCCGAGGTTTATAAAACTACACTGTAGGAAATATGAGCTGAAAGAAGAGGAATAGGAGCTAGTATCAAAGCCAAAAAAGTTGTAATTGCTATGACATAAATTTATTTGTGAAATTCTTCATGTTCCAATATTACCTGTGGTAGTATTATTCAAATGATCAGTTCAGTAACAAGGCAAGTAACCAGGACTTGGATATACCTATCAGATCTAGGAGAGACGGACACGCTCTAGGACAGAGAGTCAGATCAGGGCCCACTTGCACAAAGCGATCTTAACACTACAACTATTGTAAGCCTATGTTAAAGTATGGGAGTTACGATCATCTTAGCTCTAAGATCGCTTTGTGCAAGTGGGCCCTTGTCTGGGAGAGACGGACATGCTCTAGGACAGAGTCAGATCAGGTCTAGGAGAGACGGACGTGCTCTAGGACAGAGTCAGATCAGGTCTAGGAGAGACGGACGATCGAACTCTAGGATTGAGAGTCAGATCAGGTCTAGGAGAGACGGACGTGCTCTAGGACAGAGAGTCAGATCAGGTCTAGGAGAGAATGAGATCGAGCTCTAGGACAGACAGGTAGTGTTGGAGGGCTGATTGTGTGTCACTGTTCCCTGACTTCGTTGCTCTTTGCGCATGCAGTTAATCACTGGTTTGCTTGGCCCAGATAACCCGTGAAGATCCGGGTAGAGAATAGGTTTTCAGCAACCCATGCTTACCGTGATGCTTGTCGCAAGAGGCGACTAACAGGATCGGGTGGTCAGGTTCGCTGACGTGGTTGATGCATGTCATCGTATCCCAATTGCGTAGATCGATGCTCATGATATCAATCACTAGATTGTGTGGTCCAGCCTCGATTATTTACAGACCACCGTCATATAGCTGGAATATTGCTGAGTGTGGGGGCACAAACAAAAAACGAACGAACAAACAAACAAACAAACGAAACAAAACAAAACAGAGAAAGTTAAGGTGAACATTTCAAGTCTAGGTCAGACAGACTTTAGTTGCCTCCCCCACCTTCCGCAGATTGAGCCGATTCTGGTTAAAACGTCACTTCCTTTTTGTTACATCTACTGGGCCCCTGACTGAATGTGATCCAACGAACATGTCCACATCCACAAAGTCTACAGCCCCTTTACATTCCATTGTCATGTTTAGCATTAAAACTGTTTCAGCAGATCAATATAAGGCATGACTCAACCTAACAATATACTGCTGCCAAGGAATTGTCTGACGTCAAGCACCGACCACCAGATGTCAGGGTGTTAATCATATCAAGGTTGTCTGACACAGGTATCATAAATTATTTGCCCCAAGTCAAACATACACCATTTGGCCTGGACGCTGTCTGTTCTGCCACACCTGACCCTCAGTGGAATCGGAGCCACCCCGCAGTTCTGTACATGTTTTAACACAGTTTACTCGTCAGTGTCTGTGCAACTGGAATAAACTGATAACACTGAGGTGATGATGAGATCATCGAGAGGTCATTTCCAAATGCTGTTCGGCTTACTCTCCAAACATATATTCCTTTTCACATCAAACATAACGCTTCTACTGCATAGAGTGGTCTGTAACGTTACTCTCAGCTTCATCAAATGTGTGTAATGGTTCCCCTCTTTTGGACATCATCAAATGTGTGTAATGGTTCCCCTCTTTTGGACATCTTCAAATATGTGTAATGGTTCCCCTCTTTTGGACATCATCAAATATGTGTAATGGTTCCCCTCTTTTGGACATCATCAAATGTATGTCATGGTTTCCCTCTTTTGGACATCTTTAAATGTGTGTAATGGCTCGTGTTGGTGCATACTTGCAACATATTACATGAAAACATGACGTTCCAACACAACACAGGCCACATTTGACGTATATACAAGAGGCAACCGTGATAATATAGACTATGTTGGCTTAGTGTAGTGTTTAAGGTAATCTACAAGTGTGACGATCCATGACCACAAACTGAAGTACATTTACATAATAACCGACTTCCAAACGTGTGATGTGCTTATACATGGTTGACTAAATGTGCTTAAGCCTCGTAGCGCGATGATCCATGAAGTTCAGTTGGTTTATAGTAACCAACTAGACTGACGCTTAATCTCTGAAAATATATAACTTTGATAGAAACAAATTTATTTGAATTGAAAAGGAGCCCGAGTGAGATGGGAGATTCTGAACCTGAGGCAAATCTAGACTTGCTTCATTTAGGGCTTTTGCGTTACAGAAAGGGCAGGGAAGAAGGGGAAATAATATGGTTCTGGGAGTGTGGGACAGGCTAAGTAGCCAGCCTACGTAGTCAACGAGTACGCGAGGGTCAGGAGTGCTTCATTATCCGATTAATCGCAAGGTGGTCTGTCAGTGGACTTATGTACAGTCGGGTAACAGTATCCAACTCCAGTGGTATGTTTTTAGACACATGGGTCTTTTCAATCGGTGCCGTGGAATGCTGGCACAGGCCACCCCGCCGGGATTCCGGGTTGAAATAAGCAGCCTGCGCTGGTCGTAAGACGTGATTAATGGATCGGGAAGTCAGTCAATCTGGTGACGCGTCATCGTACCCCGACGGCGTGGGACGTGGCTCATAATACGAATCACTGGTTTGTCTGGTTCGGACGCGATATTTTAGAGGCCATTGTCATATAATAAAAATAAAAATACTACTACTACTACTACTACTACTACTACTACTACTACTACTACTATTAATAATAATAATATAGCCGTTAATGTGATTTTGCATCAAAACGTAAATATGAAATGTAGATTATGCAATGAATTTAATGAGACTGTCCAACACATTGTCAGTGGATGCCCAGCTTTGACACAAACACAGTATCTTAAGCGACATGATGGTGCAGCTCGGTCATTTTATTACCGTCTTCGCCATGCTTGTGGTTTCGCCATGCCTTAGGTTTGCTACCTCCCAATCTGTTGACTGACATTGGGAGCGTACCCGGGTTTGCTACCAGGAATACAGCCCTTCTGACAATCTGGGTAATGCAGGAGGCTGCAGTGTTGGGGAGTCTTCACATTCTCCGAAAAGTTCTGGGTGGGTTTGACTAGGCAGCGCTTCCTGGGAGAAGTCCCATTCGCTGTCTGGGCTGCGTGTAGAGGGGGCAAGGGCCCTGAGCTGATGATGAGCCTAACCTGCCTGACTGTGCCAGGATCACCCAAACCCTCTTTGCTGCATTTAAAAAAAATAATAATCTGTTAATGATAATAGAGACATAGAGAGAGTTGTGTTCAACGCCGCTTTTAACATTATTCCAGTTATATCACAGCGTGTCAGCTTAATGTGGGAGGAAAGCCCGAAGTGATGCAAGTCTCAGACGTTTACCAGACGAAACCCACGAGCACGAGTATGGGGCTGACATATTGGCCAATATTTGTGACGTTACTGTAATTGATCCACGCATCATGCACACAACACCTGTCAACAGCTACGAGTCTACCTGTGATCGGTTCAATCCAGTCTGACATACCCGTATGAAAGTTACCGGACAAGTTCGGGGACTTTCACCAGTAGGCGGCAGTATTCTATTCTCATCACACCCCAGAGTGTGACTTATGAGGTGTGTGTTAGTCAAGTATTCACTGTGGGTGTTTTGTTCAGTAGTCTAAGCAACTCTTATATGAACTCCCTGTATTGTTTGTTGTTTAATGCCGCATTATTATTATTATGATGATGATGATGATTATTATTATGTATGGGCACGAGTGGCCCAGTCGTCTGAGGCGCCGCGATTCGCTGTGCAGAGCTGCGTCCCTTGGTAACGCCAGAAACCTATGATTGTGGGTTCGAATCCCCGTTCGCCACGATTATGTTTCTAGGTTTGTCAGCACCGTGACCGTGCTGTAATGTCCCATCATTGTCTGAACGCAGTCGTATACGTTCGTAACAAGTCCTACGGATCGGGAAAAGGTTCACAAAGGTCGGCTAAGCACTCCCGACAGTATGGTGCGTCCCATAACATTCGGGTAACTCAGCCGATTTTGTATAGTTGGATTACAATCGTGACTATGTCGTGACAGATTCTGCTGTATCGGATCAAAATCGTAATAATGTCCCATGTGGTCTGGACGGTGTCCTTTGGATCGGGACGCTGTCGTGATGAACGGGCATGATGGATAAATTGTCCATTGCCGTTTCTTGTCGATTGAGTCCAGATTGCTTCCAGATCTTGCCGAATGCGAACGGTTTTTGTCGGTTCACTCTCTGATTTCTGTCGGATCGCATTCGAGAGAATCGGGACGCTGTCCGGGCAGATACGGTCGTTTTTTACCATGCGGAAGATACAAATCGGATCAGATTCGGATTGAGAAGGGGAGAATCGGGACGAATTCTATTCTGGAAACGGCGGAATCGGGACGCTTCCTGAACAATATTTGATTGTTGTCGTGATTAAATAAATGTTTTTTCAAATTTGTGAATTTCCCGCCACGAATCACAGGATCTTGATCAGACTTTTGACAAATTTTAATCGGGAATGGTCCTATCAAGGACGGCAGTAGAAATCCTGAATGTGTGACTGAGCCCTATAAGACATGACAAGTCTTTGTCAATTCCATCAAGATACGATATTTTCTCAGGATGTCCTCTTACACACTACAGGTACTTGTTAGGAGTCCCTAAAAAGTATAGATACGTTTCACTTCTTCAGGTATATGCCCACTGTTAACATTTTTGAATACAGTACACTTTTATCATTGATTTATGCAAATAAGTGAGTATGGAGCAGGAAAACCAATGGTTGACAGCCAAGATGGCTTCGGGGACACAATGACACAGCCATTGAGCGAGCCTTGTTTTTAAAATATTGGATAGTGGGGCTGTTCTGCCTCGGAGTCGCCACTGGCGTTTTTTTCATATCCGTGCATGCAACCCTCTTGGACATTCTATGTTGCCCGGCAAATCGAATTACTGTCAATGGTAGACATTTCTGGAATGTTCTTCCACTTTACTCCCATGTGGATTCCAGGTGGAATTGGTCTCCGGTAACCACAGTGACTGTCTGTCGTGAGGACGATACTTGGCATCGGGTGAACTCCTGACACGGAGTGGTCTGTCTGTGTGTCACGATGTCCTTTCTACTGCCGTACTGGCCGCTGTGACATATGTGTATTATATTTGTCTGCGGCATCAAACAACAGTCACACAGTTCCATCACATTTCCCACCAGTTACCGATGTGTTTGTAATGTATCTATACCTGACTTGTGAATCCTGTATTGCGTGATGGCGGAGATTACATATTCATGATGTATCAGGAGATGTAAGATGGTGGACATTCGTCAAAAAACCCTGAGGTCAAAGATTCTCAGATTATAAAGATGAGAAACAATTTCCTTCATGCTCAGGTAAATGCTTCAAAACTCGGCTGAGATTTTTTGTCAAGCATTATTAATAACGCATGTATCAGTTAACGAAATGTAGACGAAATATTCATTAAACAACTCCTGCCGATGATGTGATGGTGATGAGTATTTTAGGACTGCTTCAGACACTTGTTGCAGCTGTGTGACGCACGATGTCTCCGAGTGCCATCCATTGATGGCGCAGCAGATTTACAAAAAGCATCCACATTTCGTTTTATATATACAGTAATAAAACAAACATGAATGCTTGTGTGTGTGTGTGTGTGTGTGTGTGTGTGTGTGTGTGTGTGTTACTCCATGTTCCTTGTTCCCCAGGCTCCATCGAGTGTAAAAAAGACAATGCTTTTAACAAGTGGATCTCCGACTTGTAGCACCAAGGATACTCGGATAATATACTCAAGGGGAAGATCTAAAAGATTAATAATACCTCCCGACTGGTCCATGAGCCACCCCCTCTGAGCATAAAACGCAAGGCAAATTAGAGAGAGTTTGGTTTAACTCCGCTTTTAGCCATATTTTTTTATGGGGAACACCAGAAATGGACTTCACACATTGTGCCTATGTAGAGAATTGAAACCATACCTTCGACATAATGAGTGAACGCATTAACCACTTGGCCAATAGCGCTCAGGTCACAAATCAGGTGAAGTTAAGCAACGCCGGTCACGGAGAGTCCTTGGATGGGTGACCATGTTTCGGCAGCTTGGCTCCTGAGAGTTTCTAGGGCTTGGGTCCTGCCCCACACTGAAGCACATGTAACATGTGGCGTCTCCTTGGGCAAGTGACTTTGTTCGAAATGTGCATCTGTTCACCCAGCAGTGAATGGGTACCCGGTAGGATGAGGTTGTTAACCTTCTGGTGCTTGACAGGCAGCTTGGGTTGTATACTCCCCAGGGAGCTGAGAATGATTGCTGAGTGCACACTGATCCAGTGACTGGGGTAATAATAGCGCTTTGAGCATGCCCCTGTGTGGTATGGGAATATGCCCAACATAAATGGCCTAGTATCTTTACCTCACTGCTCCAGTCACTGGTGAAGTAAATGTGTCATGGTGATGGTGATGCTTTACAAAACACAGGTTCAAATTTATAGTCTTTATTTTGGCAATCACTGGAAACAGTTAGATGGAATGTATAGAAATACTGTCTGGACGGAACATGAATAAATAGAAAAGAAGAATCACTCTGTGGTCTGTGTTTCAAGTATCTCAGCTGACTTGCCTCAACTGGTGTAAACAGAACGCATCACGTCAGACATATATACAGCAGAAATGAAGGGAAATGTAACAGAATGTACACTATCCTGCCACCTCACTGAAGCTCACCTGGACATGTATTCAACAAATCCAACCATTTGAGGAGTTAGTGAGTGAGTGAGTATGGTTTTACGCAGCTTTTAGCAATATTCCAGCAATATCACGGCGGGGAACCCCAGAAATGGGCTTCACACATTGTACCCATGTCAGGAAATGAACTCAGGTCTTCGGCGTGACGAGCGAACGCTTTAACCACAAGGCTACCCGACTGCCCCTGAGGAAGTAGTATTCTGAGGTCTAGTATCAATTAAAGTGTTGAATGACACATTTGTAGGGCAGGACATGTTAACACTTTTCATGAACACCTGGTGTCATCACTGATTTTCAGTGATCCCTTCATATAACACTGCTATTTTGCCCAGTGGAACCTGTTTCGGCAGATAATCAAGACTGGTTATTCTCTGGCATGGATGTTTTTATTATATTATTTTGCAAATTCCAAAAAGCAAAATGCTATATTTTGTTCAGCATTTATGAATATTTGACAGCTCCTTTAGGCAGTGGGGTGGCAGAGTTGTTAAAGAAGAGGACAGCGGCCAAAGTGAAGGGAAAAGTCAGTACTGCATTATGTCTGATTTAGTGTGAGTGAGTGAGTTTGGTTTAACACCTTTTCGCTGCTATTCAGCCAATGTCATGGCCGGGGACACCAAGTGTACGGTTCAAACATTGTACACGTGTGGTAATCAAAACCTGAACATTTGCATCACAAGACAACACTTTAACCACTTCTATAGTCAAATGCACAAATAATGAGTCTAGTCACAAATGAAAGCAATCGACATAAGTAGGCAGAGGCAATCCAAGTTTCAGCTTCATATAGACGCAATATTTAATAACATGCATAGATTCTAAACATTTCTTAAATTAAAAATATAAATAACTTCATCTGAAACATTCTGTCAATGATCTGAAACATAGGTTGGTGTCACCACTGGTAAGAAGAAGCATGCTAAACTTCAGATTCATCTGCCCAGCTGTACACAGGATTGTTCATGGACCATTCGACACACAGCAGTTGATGCAAGGGTGGATCCAGAGTTGATTAAAGGGTGGGGTCCAAAATATAAAAAATCTCTCTCAGTCAATTTTACTACCTACAACATACTACAATGGTTTTCAAACAGGGGTGGGGGGGTTCAGAACTCCTGGACCCCCTCTGGATCCGCCGATGTGATGGACTGCGGATGGTGGACGAAGCTGCCGTGCAGGGAAGCCAAACTTTCAGGCATGATAGAACAGCAACTAAAATTTCAAAGTATATTGATCTCCCTGATTGCCTTTCAGCCAATGTGACAGCACCTAAAAGTACATGTATGAGTAAGAAATTAAAATGTCCCAAACATGCATCTGTCGGGATGAGACATCAGGGAGACAGGATGAGAGAGGCGTCGACCATGTTGGCCTCTCTCAGAGCGGTCTCCAGTAGGTCCGCCCGAGCATTCATACCCTCCCTCATCTTCCAGTCCTTCAACATCGTGAACACCTGGCCACAAGAAAAACACACTTGAAGGGGCACTTTGACAATTAAGTAAACACTGCCAAGTCAAGTTTGTATCAAAACTGTTCATCTGGCCACAGAATGAAACACCACTTTAAGGGTTAATGTTCTTATATAAAACAGGAACACATCTAAAAACAGGAACACAATACCCACCCACCACCAAGGATGAGGAATACATAGCCTACCATGAATTTGAAAAATACTCGATTTTGATTGGTCAATCAGAGGTATAAAATCACAATACACCCCCGTCATTGAAACAGATGGTTTGATGGCAACTTCAGCCCTAAGCTAATATTTTTCGCATACTACTTCTTAATTACAGTACAGTAATTGTTGGTAGGCATATATAAATAATTATATTTACAATTATAGGCAACAAAATGCAAAGTTGTCACTACTAGAACATTCAAAGGACCTGTGGCAATACATTTTGTACAGAAGTCATGACAGAAAATAACAAAGGGAGTGTACTTAAAGTTTTGAGAACAGAGAGCTTGCTGTATGGCGCTTTTCTATATACGACTGTTACGTCATATCTTTTGCATCACAATGAGCAACCTTTGAACGGCTACAATTGTTAAATGGTTAAATCTACAGGTAACCTAGCTCTGCATTGAAAACACACTATGTTTATGTCCTAATTATATCTTCCATTTCCACTGCATCAAACAAGTTTCCACTGAATGCTCAAGAACTCTCACACCAGACTGATGTGGTGGTCAAGTTGTATATTTTCAGTTGTCTCACATTATACCTTGGCCTCATAAAACAATAGACCTGTGAAGATCCGGGGTAGAATAGGTCTTCAGCAACCCATGCTTGCCGTAAAAGGTGACTATGCTTGTCGTAAGAGGCGACTAACGGGATCAGGTGGTCTGGCTCGCTGACTTGTCTGATGCATGTCATCGTATCCTAATTGTGTTGATCAATGCTCATGATGTCAATCACTGGATTGTCTGGTCCAGACTCGATTATTTACAGATTGCCGTCATATCGCTGGAATATTGGTGAGTGCGGCATTAAACAAACAAACAAACAATATAAAACAATATTTCTGCAATTGCCCAAAATGTATTATAAGATAATCCCCAACTAATTCCCAGCTGATATCATGTATTCGTCCACCCACAGACAGATGACCAGTTGCATACATTAACAACACGACAACACAAACAATCACCTGCAACTGAGAGTTGTCTGCATACACTTCTCTGAAGCCGTCGATGTCCTCCGTGAGGAAACCGAGTCTATTGGCCAGCAAGTCCCAGTCTCGCCTGTGAATCTTCTCCGCAATTTCCCTTAAGATGGCATCGGACGGCACCTGCCTCACTGTCATACGACCTTGAGGACTGATGGTGGTTGGTCGATATGTTGGGGGCGGGTTGCCAGGGGTGAAGCCAGCTTGCCGACTTACATCGCGACTGCTGAACTGTACAACAGAAAACACATTCACCTCACAATCCTTGTGACGTTGGGAAACAATTAATATAAAACAAAGGTTTGGATGTGTTTTGGCGTCTGTGGGGAGGTGGGGTGGTATGACTAATTCATTTTACTTTCCACAGGAGTATTTCAATCACTAAAGATAAAACTCTGTGTGTGTGTGTGTGTGTGTGTGTGTGTGTGCATGTGCGTGTGCGTGTGCCTGTGTGTGCGTGTGTGCGTGCGTGCGTGCGTGCGACTTTTCATCATATTTCAAACTCCAGTATTGTTGGCACACACAAATACAAGCTTCATCTCATGTTTATTACAGAGATACATGACATCAAACATTTTAGTAAAATCTAAATATTTTTTACATTTGTATACTTATCCTGCATTACTCCGTATTGCATTTACTGCTGTCTTTGACAGAGAGACGAGCTGTGTGAGATCCAGCTGCTGAAGAAAGTTGTTTCCATCTGTCCAGGAAGCAGCGCCCCCTCCCACACAGTCGGCACGTGAGGTGAGGTGAAATTGGGTTTAACGTCGCGTCCAAGATTATTGCACTTATATAGCGACGTGCATGCACGTGTGTGTCTGTGGCTGCTTGTACTAGTCCGGACTGATGCCGATTTATAGTGCTAGCTCACTGAGATACCATGCCGCAGTTTAACATGAATACCCCACTCAGACACAGTATACTGACTCCGAGCCGACCAGTCCTTGTTTTAGACCCTTAATGTCGAGCGCCAGACAGGGTAACAACAAGTACCATCTTTTAACGTCTTTTGGTATGACGCGGCCGGGGATCGAACCCCGGACCTTCCGCTCTCCGGGCGGACGCTCTACCACAAGACCACGGAGGCGGCCAGTCGGCACGTGACCCGGAAGACATGACGTCATGTCAAAACACATAACTGCTTTAACATAACATCGGAAACTTCGTGGGGAGGAAGCGGAGCGCAGGGGGGGCACTTAGACCTGTAATGCAGGATAAGTATACAAATGTAAAAAATATTTAGATTTTACTAAATTTTTTAACTTATCCTTCATTACTCCGTATTGCATCTTTATCAGACGGCACGGCCGGTGGGCATACCTTCAGATGTGAGCCAGAAGAAAAACCCTCGACAAAGGTCCGATGAAATCGCACCGCATGGACAAGAGATGACCGGAACACCAGCGACCATTCCTGTCAAAGGAAACGAGAGTCGATGCAAAAGAGGGAACCCGAAATAGGTGACAGAAATAGTATGAGGCGGAAATGCCAAAACTAGCACTGACCTAAGAGCGAATGCGGAACGCAGTAGAGCCCTCTAATCTGGGGTGATAAACACCAGAGAGTTCTACGGGCCCCGCTCAGGGTAACGGAGAATCAGTGGCGTCGGGGGTTGGTGACCTGTTGAGCTACCACCAGGGGACCAAAGCTATGAACGCCAGCGACATCTTCCAAGGCTACATCACGGAGGTAGTGGTTGGCGAAAACGGTGTCGGATCGCCAAAAACAGCCTTCCATGATCGATTTGAGGGAACAGTTACTGTGCAGAGCCATGGTAGACGCGACCGCCCGAATCTCGTGGGGGTTGTTAGCCTTGGGGGGGTCCAATCCGGCGACTTTATAAGCTTGGAGGATGACCGCCTGGAGCCACAGGGAGATAGTATTCCGGCTGACCTCCGACAGCGACGAAGGGGAGACCGGTAGGAAAAGGCATTTCCTAGACTTACGGCAGGCTTTAGATCGTTGCAGGAAAACCTTCAGGGCCCTAACTGGGCATAATAAAAGCTCCTCCACGTCGTCGGCACCCACAATCGACGAAAGTGGAGGGATGGTGAAGGATCTATCAGGCTGTCCGGGGAGTTGATTCTTTGCGATGAAGTCCCAGCACAGCCCAAGATGAACTGCTCCATGAGTCCCGCGTTCGAACCGGACCCGAGAGACGTCGAGGGCGTGGAGCTCACTAACCTGGGCGGCCGTAGCCAAGGCCAGTAGAAACACCGTCTTCTTCGTTAAGTCGTAAAAGGAAGACGTATGGAGTGGTTCGAAGGGAGCCTCCCGAAGAGCCTTTAAGACCACATTCAGATCCCACGCGGGCGGTCTGAACTTGGCTTTTTGGTCGTCAAGACGAAACGAGCGCAGCATAGCCTGGAGTTCGGGAATTTTCGTCATTCTCCGGTCGTCCGGGATGGCAAGGACGGAGTTAATGGTGACCAGGTACGTGGAGATGGTAGAGCCTTTTAATCGACGCGTGCTGCGCAAGTACAGGAGAAACTCAGCCAGGAACTGCGGTGATGCCGTCATCGGATCCTGATGCTTGTCAGAGCAGAACGCCTGGAACGAGGACCATTTATCATCATATAGTCCCCGTGTAGATGGACGATGGGTGAAAGCAATAGCCTTGGCTGCTCTAGTCGAATAGCCCTTGGCTCCTAGGGCTTTTTGCAGATGTGCCAGGCGTGCAGATGAAACCGAGCGGGACTTGGGTGGGGCAACCGACTGTGTGGGTGGAGCAGCAGGTTGGACCACGCTGGCAGTTCTAGAGGGTTGTCTCTGGCGACGTTTTGGAGGTCGACAAACCAACTTCTGGCCGTCCACCAAGGCGCGACCAAAATCAGTGTCAAGTGTCGAGTGGCCTGGATCTTTTGAAGAACCCTGGGAAGGAGAACCGGAGGCGGAAAAGCGTACGCGCTTAATCCCTCCCAGGGAACACTGAAGGCGTCGACTGCTACAGCGGCCGGATCCGGGACCGGCGAGATGTAAGTCGGCAGCTGGCAGTTCTGAGACGTGGTGAACAGATCGATGTTTGGAGTGGCGATCGTTTGACAAAGGACTGTGAAGATCTCTGGGTGGAGTCGCCATTCGGTGGGAGCCACCTTGTCCGGCCTGGACAGAGCGTCTGCCAGAACATTCTTGCAACCTGGAATGTGCTGAACAAGGAATTGCAAGTCTAAGCGGTCCACCAGGTCGAAGAATCGGAAGGTCTGGTTGAGCAGGGACTGAGAGTGGAGAGTACCCTGATTCCTCAGACACCACACCACAGTGATGTTGTCCGTGGAGATGGTCAACTGGGCGTGACGGAGAATGCTCTGCCAGTGGGAGACGGCCAGTATTAGAGCTTCGAGTTTGAGATTGTTGCTGTGCCAGTGGAGTCGATCTCCGGACCACAGCCCTGCAACTGTTTGAGTCCCCAGATGAGCCCCCCAACCCTGTTTGGATGCGTCGACGAACAGGTGGAGGGAGGGCTGTAGCGCGGTCAAGGAGACGCCGCCGCAGACGTTCGATTCCACCGTCCACCATTGGAGGAAGGGGTGGAGGTGGACCGGGAGGACGATGAGGGACTCCGGATCCTGCTGCCGGATAAAGGGTGCGAGAAACCGTTGAATTGGACGGAGTTGGAGGCGACCTCTGGCAGACAGGTCTTGAGCCGACGTGAGGAGACCCAATAGAACCTGCCATTGGCGGAGAGTTCGAGCCTGTTGAAGGGCAGGGAAGAGATGAGCGAGGATTTTCAACCACCTGTCTCTGGGGACTTGAAGGAGGTCCTGATCCGTGAGAAACAGGCCCCCGATAAACTGCAGACGGAACGATGGGGTCAGCTCCGACTTCGTCTGATTGACGATCCAACCCAACTGATTGAAGAGCCGCAGGGTAAAATTGTTGAGGAGACAATCAGCGATGTATGGATCGAAGTTGATGTTCCTCAAGTGTAGGTAGGCGGCGACCGGGCGGGTGATCCGTGTGAAAAGCCACGGGGCCGTTGAAATTCCAAATGGTAGGACCGCCTACTGGTAATGGGTACCATTGAAAAAGAACCTGAGGAAGCGCCGGTCGTTGGGGTGGATGGGTACATGAAGATAGGCGTCCTGGATGTCGAGGCTGATCAGGGAATCGCCAGCTGAGATTCTCGTCCTGAGCAGTCGCAACGTCGTCATTCGGAAGTAGGGAGGACGTTCCAGGTAGTGCCGGTTGAAAGTGGAGAGATTGTGTATCATGCGCCAGTTGGTGGTCCCCTTCTTGGGCACCAGAAACACCGGAGAGTAAAATCCTGGGTGTCGAGCCGGGTCGTGTACGATCTCTATGGCCTCCTTCTGCAGTAGGGAAACGATGCTGTCATGAAGGGGCCGAAGCTGGTGGGGTGAATAAGCGGCTGTTGACGGAGTAGACGTCAGAGGAGGCAGCGCAGACAATGGGAGCTGGTACCCCTGACGGAGGACGTTGGTGACGAAAGGGTCCTCCAGTATGGACCAGTTTCTCCAAAACCGGCCTAGTCTCCCACCCACAGGTGTGTCGGTGACCGGAACGGCTGGGGGTGGGAGGTCCCAGTCGTTGAGGTCCCGCCGGTCAACGCTTTGAGGTGGAATCGGCACCCTTGCCGGGGCGACGATCCCTTCGGGGCTGGTAAGTGCCACGGGATCTACCACTACCACGCCCTGTCCCACGAAAGGGCGAGGTATGTTAGGAGACGACCTTGAGGGAGGAACGGCGTGGTTTATAGTTGCCTTTGGAGGACTTGGCCGCTGATTGGTGTGTGACATGCTCCAAGGCTCTGAGAGCAGTTTCATCCCTGGCGAAGCTGGAGACTCGGGTGTGGGTAGCGGAGATAGCACCATTAAAAAGGGTAGGACCCAACCAAGGTTGTCGTAGTAAGGAACGCTTGAATTCGGAATCCCAGTCCGTGGAAGTCAAGTAACCCAACCGTCGAGTAGTGGTGATCTCCGCAAGCGCAGCTCTCAGGTGATTGCGCATGTGATTGATCTGGCGAAGTTGGAATGTCATAACCGTGCGCAAGTGGTCAATCCTGTTAGGATTGGATTCATCGAGATCCTGGTCAATGGCTCTGGCAGATGAGGCAAGTGTAGATAGTGGCTTCAAAGTACGGCGCAGTTCTGTTTCCACGAAAGCGAGTCGGGAGTCCGGCATACGTATGGTGACGGACTGGGAAGACCCGGTCATTCGATGTAAGTCCTCGTCAAGGATATGTGCACCGTTGGCTATGTCGAAGGAGTGGACGGGGAAATCTTCCCGCCGGAAATGAGGAGCCTTGAACGACGGCGTGAGGGACAACTTAGCGAAGTCCTCGTCCAACGCCGTAACCAGGTCAGTGAGCATTGGGTCGGGTGGTAGAGAAGTCGGATTAGACCAGATCGTCAACTTTTCTCCACATCGGAGCCCGGGGAGGGAGCGACGGAGGCCAGACGGTCCGCCAACCAATCAGCTCTGTGAAAGGCCCAAGTGTGTATCAATCTCGGGGGATGGAGGGTCATAATTGGGGCGAAATGATCCTTCCGAGGAGGAGGAACGACGTCGTCGTCTATGTACGGGTGGACGACTACGAGAGCGACGACGGGAACGAGCAGACTTGGACAAGTGCCGAGAAACAGTCGGAGGCGACGAGGTGTACAATGTTCGAGACCGAGAAGCACCCGATGTGGAGGGGGCCGCAGGAATCGAAGTAACAGTAGTCGGGGCCGTCAGGGTCGCCGGCGTCGCAGGAGGCACCGTCGGCGCCGCTGAGGTGGGTTGAGCTTGCGCAAACAATGACTGCATCCAAGCTTGCATCCAAGATGGATCCATGAACGATGACGGAAGGGCATGTCCATAAGTAGGAGGCGCAGCATAAGTCAAAGGCGCCGAAGTAGTCAGAGGCGCCGTATACATCGAAGACATCAGAGGCCCCGGACCAAGAGGCGCCGGATACATCGGAGGCGCCGGACCAAGAGGCGCCGGATACATCGGAGGCGCCGGACCAAGAGGCGCCGGAGTTGCCGGATACATCAGAGGCGCCGGACCAAGAGGCGCCGGATACATCAGAGGCGCCGGGTACATCGGAGGCGCCGGGCCAAGAGGCGCCGGAGTTGTCGACGTAGATGGTAGAGGTGACAGGAAACCCGAAACGGGCGATGCTGCAGACGATGATGTCGAAGCAGGCGACGGTAAGGGTGGTATAGGAGACTGTGTACGGTCGGATGTCGTGCCATGGGAGGCAGACTCTACGTTGGATGGCATGTTGGAGAGTCGACGCACACCCTGGGTGAATCGTTTCCGAGACACTCTTAGGTAGGCGGTGAAGGAGACTGGCGACAGGGGACTACAATAACTGCAACGCTCTGTGAGGGTACACGGGGTTGTACAGTCCAGGCAGCAGGGGTGGGGGTCCCGTCCAGAATTATTCCCGCGGCAGCGAGAGCAGCGAGACATACTGGAATTGAAGCAAAAACATAACGATGCGTAAACACACAACGTGAAACATAATGTAACTCAACATAACTTATTCTTGTTACAAAGTTAATAAGAGCAAACAATTACGCTTCAAACACGCCAAAAACAATCATTAAACTTAATGTAAAACTCCAACCATAGAGCGAATTCAAGACACAAAACACGAAAGTACGTGGACACGTAGTGAATCGCAACAGGGCGGGAAAAAATGGCGGTAAACCAAAATGGCAGGAAACAACAATACGCTCGGAAAAAACGTGACGAGAGTCACAACCCGAGCGAGAAACGTTACCAATTAACAATATAATGAAGGCAAAGGTAATACAGCAGACTTTTGTCGTAGTAAACGAAAGAAAGTCAGGACCAAGAAAGCTTTAATAATTCCACTGAGGGATACAGTTCACGTCCGATCCATGTGGTTGACAAAGCAGTTATGTGTTTTGACATGACGTCATGTCTTCCGGGTCACATGCCGACTGTGTGGGAGGGGGCGCTGCTTCCTGGACAGATGGAAACAACTTTCTTCAGCAGCTGGATCCCACACAGCTCGTCTCTCTGTCAAAGACAGCAGTAAATGCAATACGGAGTAATGCAGGATAAGTTAAAAAATTAAAACCCATTTATTGACTCATAACTGTTAATGCAATAATTGCAGTTTTTACACATAATGTCTGATGAATTGAAAGTAGATATGTATGCTGAAAGGTTTTGAAATAATGTTTCTATTATATTATGAACTAACGAGAGAAAAATAAGATGTTTTTGTACAGTCCACACACATGGTGATCTTCACTGAAGTAAGTTTATGACATCACAGCACAACTGTATCCTAGCAACCATAAGGTCCCTTTTCTCCGGGTGGGTCACAAATAATGTTAGTTTCAAATGTGATACCACACATACTCTGTCCTGGTTCCATGTCTGTAGTACCATTCGTATCAACAGCTGGGACCTCTCCCCACCAAACTGGGACCTCTCCCCACCAAGCTGGGACCTCTCCACACCATGTGAGGACAGTCAGCAGTATTCCAGCTACATCACAGAGGGCTGCAGGTCGTCAAGTCTGGGCCAGGCAAACCAGTGACTGGTCATGACGACACACAATCGCCATGTCACCTGTCCATCGTCAGCTCTTCACCTTGTCTCATCGGAAGCCCCATGGAGGCATATGCACAGCCTCAGAATCTCTACACATAGCTAACACATGGAAACATTTAGGTTTATTTTAACAATAATAGGAAGCAGGCATGTAGAGGTGACTACAATTATTAGGTTATGAAACACTGCATCGTCCTGACCTTGTTCTCTGTCAACAATAACAAATATTGGTAACATCTTTGATTACTATAGTATGATATATATGTATGAATACTCTAGCTGTATGTGATTACTATAGTATGATATATATGTATGAATACTCTAGCTGTATGTGATTACTATAGTATGATATATATGTATGAATATTCCAGCTGCATGTGGTACTCAGATCAGCGGTGTGCTGTATTTCCTAGGCTAAAAAAAATAATAGTGGTAGTCCTGGTTATCAGGCACCGCCTGCATCATCATCAAGCCTGCCACACATTTTATTTTTATTTTTAAAAAAAAATCAAAAAAATCCTAATACTTAAAAACATTGCAAACCAATACAGCACACGGCTTTACTGCGCATCTCGTGGTATGGTCATGGCGGCAACAGGACTTTATGTGCTTGATTATGTAGGAAGGCCCTTTCCCAGGTTGATAGTACACAAATGTATATTTCGTTACATACAAGTTTGAACAAGCAAAAAACAACAAACCGCCAGCCTGCACTATATTTTCACTGCCTGAGAACCAATTCTTTTAATTTTTTAAGTCATAAACTTGTTCTGTGCACCCATGTTATTACTGTGACAGTTGGTGGACAAATTGTATGCTGTGTACACCCATGTTATTACTGTGACATTTGGTGGACAAATTGTATGCTGTGTACACCCATGTTATTACTGTGACAGTTGGTGGACAAATTGTATGCTGTGTACACCCATGTTATTACTGTGACAGTTGGTGGACAAATTGTATGCTGTGAATGGCCGGTGGTCTACATTCTTACAAAATAACGACATCACTTTTTTATTGCCAAACACGAGTCCAAATTTACTACCCCGGGTTCCCTCCCCACTATTACCTGACCCTACCCAGATACTCGCTGTTGGTCTCAAGAGATAAGTACAAATGTCTGATTGGGAATAGTTTGACTGTTGCCCTACCAAAATGTAATTAGATACTCTCATAAAACGATCTGGTCATGCATACACTGAAGTTAACTGATGTTTTACCTCTATTCAAACATATAGAGTCAGAAGAAATGCATGCATAGTCAGAAAGAAATTTGAACATTAGTCACTTGTAGTGTAACCGTGGAAGTTCTAGATAATTTAAGGGGCAGTCGGGTAGCCTAGTGGTTAAAGTGTTCACTCGTCACGCCGAAGACCCGGGTTTGATTCCCGACATGGGTACAATGTGTGAAGCCCATTTCTGGTTTCCCCCCCGTGATATTGCTGGAATATTGCTAAAAGTTGCCTAAAACCATACCCATTCACTTACTCCTCAAATGGTTGCATTTGTTGAATACATGTCCAGGTGAGCTTCAGTGAGGTGGCAGGATAGTGTACATTCTGTTACATTTCCCTTCATTTCTGCTGTTGCATACAACCATACTCACTCACTCACTCTAGATAATTTTTGTCATTAAACACTATATCACGTGACTAACCACGAGTCCGGGTAGTCCTGTGGGTATCCGGGTCCTACTCAGGAACCACCCAACCCGAGTACCCGAGTTACCCGTCCCAGCCCTACCAAACACTAATAACAATGCTCTGATCCCACCTCTGGCAGATTTCTGTGGACCCTCTCCCTCATGTCCTGGGGCAGGATGTTGAAGGCGAGGACGGTTTCCAGCATCGACGGGGGCAGCTTCATCACCCCCTCCACAAACTGGTCCTCGTTGATCATCCCTGGAAACAGACCACGACATAATGCATCTCTATTCACCACTGGGTTGAGGAAATGGGAAACTATTGCATGCATGCAATGATAGCATAAGGGACACAACTCTGCCAAAACCCCAAATTATCTCCCCTTGGTCGAGTAAAGAAATGACATATTAACAGATATGTAAATGTTGTAAGAGTAAGAATGTTTAGTGTAGTACACAACTTTGAGTTGTTTTCATTCTGTCGTTACTAAAACACTCAAATTATTTCAGAAAAAATTGTACCTCTTCCTTGTGGATCCATTTGTTTGAAAAACATGCTGCTCACTCTCTGTATATCATCCTGCAAGCCAGACATTCACAATGAAGTTTAACAAAACACTTAATGCTATCAACTTAGTTTAAGGTGTTTTCAAGGTATTGTTACATGAAGGTGTTTTCAAGGTATTGTTACATTAAAGGTGTTTTCAAGGTATTGTTACATTAAAGGTGTTTTCAAGGTATTGTTACATTAAAGGTGTTTTCAAGCTTTTTTAGAACATTTCCCTTATTTTCCTGAGAAGAGCAAGATATGAGCACAGCACAGTTATCCACTGAATAACAGATTCCACCTTCAACTATGACTGCATCTTCCCGAGGCAAGAGCGTCCACTAGCATTTATATTGAAGTCTTGTTTTCACTCTGGCCACATCAAGCCCACTTTCCTGTGCTAAATGTGATTGGACAGCTCATATCAATAGTCCAATCAGAGAATGTTTCACAACATCAACATCCACGACTGCTACACCTTTGTATGAGAGTGATTTACTGCTGCCTGTCTTTCTTGACACGAATATGTACTTTTCATCTTTAAACCCCAGAACGATTGCCTATGTCAGGGATGAAATCGTGAATTATTTTTTGTTATCTGACTGACTCGGTCATCGCCTATGGTAGTTGCCATCTTTGTGAAGCTATACAAGATAAGAACAACGATCTGATTGGATTCTTGATCTACCAAGAAAAATGGCCTTGATGTGGCAAGGGTAGAAACTAGGCTTTGATAAAAAGGTTAGTGGACACGCTTGCCTCGGGAAGGTTGTATGACTGTAACTGTCTATACAATCCGAGAAGCACCTTACTGAGCTATCTTCGGGATAAACTCGTCTCATGATGCGAGACAAAATATCCTTGTTGAGAGGCTTGCCATTGTTGAGCAGGCTGTAGATTGCTGTAACAAGAATTCAGATAGTACACATCACAATCATCAGATCAGGAAGTTTGACAAGATACTACCGGTAGTCAAAATAAATGATCGTATGTGAGAAATATTATCGCCATAGAGTTATTATTTATACTTGATATTACAATCCTTTTAAGGAACACAGAATATATAGTACTCAAAAGAAGTTAAAGAACACCTGATTCTTTCATAGTTAATCATGGCATGACTTCGTTATAACGAACCCAGAGTGACCACAAATTTTAGTTTGTTATAACCGTAGTTCGTTATAAGCATATATACAGCAAATGGCTGGGACCAAAAATAAATTTGTTATGTCTGTCAGTATGTTTTACTGACATGGTGTCTGTACTTTGAAGTGCTTAGATTGGTATATTTAACAATGACACGTGAAGGGATTCACAGTCTGATTGTCAACAGTAATGATATATCAAGTCATTTAGATAAATGTCGCATTACAAACATATATTCATGTAAACCATGCATGTGACTCAAATATCGTCAACAACAGTGCTATGACAGTGGCAGCATGATGTCACTCACCTCTGGCCTTGGTGCGATTATCCTGCATCTCTGCCCACTTCAGCGCTCGGAGAAAAGTCTCGAATGAAATTGTTCCATCCCCAGCTTTGAACTGTTTCAGGATCTGACATGGGACAGAAACGATCATAACCTATGACGAAGTTTCCGATTGTTTGTTGTTAAACACCTCACTCAGAAATATTTAGGCTTCAGATTGTTTGTTTTTAAACACCTCACTCAGTAATATTCAAGCCTCAGCAGCCTGTAAATGGATCGGCTGGTCTAACTCGGAGACTTGGTAAGTTGTAATTTGTTTGGTTTAACTATCAGCATTTTTATCAAAAATCTCTTCCACACACCCCTTATTCAAGGTAACAAAAACTCAGAAGGTGATAAAGGGTACATACTTTTGTAGTTTACATAGATTAACTGTTTCAATCACTGACTGAATGAGCTACGAGTAATTCCGCTTTTAACCATTTCCAGCAATATCCTGTCTGGAGACACAAAACATATGCTTCACACATGAGGGGAATTAAACCGAGGGTTGGTGTGAGTTCAGCTTTAACCACAAGCCTGCACCACCACCCTGTGTCAAGTAGGGCAACAAAATGACAAAAAGTGCATGAAATGTTCAGAGTTTCTATAGACCGTTGTTTGGTATCTAAACAACAGTTGCAGTCATTTTGTTGTTGCGTCTAGGTGTCATGTGACTAATACCACCCAAAACCAGTATTTTGCTAGGAGTGAGTGAGTGAGTTTGGATTAATGCCCCTTGAATAGTATTCCAGTTATATCATGATGTGTCAGCTTTATGTGGGAGGATAGCCCGAAGTGATGCAGGTCTCAGACGTTTACCACTTCGGTGAAACCCACGAGCCCGGGTATGGTGCTGACAAACCTAGAACCATAATCGGGGCGAACCGTGATTCAAACCCACAATCATAGGTTTCTGGCGTGCCCAAGGGAGGCAAATCTGCACAGTGAATTGCAGTACCTTAGACAACTGTGCCACCTGTGCACGCAACAACTGTGGCACGCTGGTTACAGCCTGGTTTTGAGTTGCGACACCTTTATTGTTGGTTGAAAAGGGTTTTATCACTATCAATGCCTTTGAATCTATTTTTAGTCAATAGCCATGATGGCTTTATGGCTGACATAACAGGAGGTAACAAATAACATGTATGAGAATTTATTTTTTTCATAAATCTGAAAATTTGTGATCAAATGTTCAATACAGTGAGGTAAGGCATGTAAGTTTCACATACACCTGCGACTTTTGCCGCTAGTTTGAAGTGTGAGTCAAGTAAAACTGATTTCCGTCTTGAATACTAAGTTTATAATGGCACATACACTGGGAGTAAAATTGGGAGAAAAGGACAAGTTCAATTTCATAGCAAATAAAGATAGACTCAAAGATTTTTGCAAACACTGATATTATGTTTTACTATGACTGCAACCAGTTTTTTCATTTACATTTTTAAAATCAACACACACTAATAGAAAGTCACTGGCCCTTACATTCCTGATGAAGGCATCTGACTGTAGCTGTGGTGCCCTCAGCTTGTCCTCTGTCAGTATCCCATCGACAGTACATCCCAGCTGCTGAAACCTCTTCCACAGTCTCTCCACCTCTGCTATACTCACTGAAACAATCAAGAAACAGCAGTGAGTGTTTGTGCCACAGGGCCCTCATCCTGATGTCTAAGTACCGGTGTCTAAGTACCGATGTCTAAGTACCGGTGTCTAAGTACCGGTGTCTAAGTACCGGTGTCTAAGTACCGATGTCTCAGTACCGGTGTCTCAGTACCGGTGTCTAAGTACCGATGTCTAAGTACCGATGTCTAAGTACCGGTGTCTAAGTACCGATGTCTAAGTACCGGTGTCTAAGTACCGGTGCCTAAGTACCGGTGTCTAAGTACCGATGTCTAAGTACCAGTGTCTAAGTACCGGTGTCTAAGTACCGGTGTCTAAGTACCGATGTCTCAGTACCGGTGTCTCAGTACCGGTGTCTCAGTACCGGTGTCTAAGTACCGATGTCTAAGTACCGGTGTCTAAGTACCGATGTCTAAGTACCGGTGTCTCAGTACCGATGTCTAAGTACCGATGTCTATGTACCGGTGTCTAAGTACCGGTATGCCCTTTGGATCCCGTTTATATCCCGATGTCTAAGTACCAGTATGCCCTTTGGATCCCGTTTATATCCCGGTGTCTAAGTACCGGTATGCCCTTTGGATCCCGTTTATATCCCGGTGTCTAAGTACCGGTATGCCCTTTGGATCCTGTTTATATCACGATGTCTAAGTACAGGTATGCCCTTTGGATCCCGTTTATATCCCGATGTCTAAGTACTGGTGTCTAAGTACCGATGTCTAAGTACCGGTGTCTAAGTTCCGGTATGCCCTTTGGATCCCGTTTATATCCCGGTGTCTAAGTACCGGTATGCCCTTTGGATCCCGTTTATATCCCGATGTCTAAGTACCAGTATGCCCTTTGGATCCCATTTATATCCCGATGTCTAAGTACCGGTATGCCCTTTGGATCCCATTTATATCCCGATGTCTAAGTACCAGTATGCCCTTTGGATCCCGTTTATATCCCGATGTCTAAGTACCGGTATGCCCTTTGGATCCCGTTTATATCACGATGTCTAAGTACAGGTATGCCCTTTGGATCCCGTTTATATCCCGATGTCTATGTACTGGTATGCCCTTTGGATCCCATTTATATCCCGATGTCTAAGTACCGGTATGCCCTTTGGATCCCATTTATATCCCGATGTCTAAGTACCGGTATGCCCTTTGGATCCCGTTTATATCCCGATGTCTAAGTACCGGTATGCCCTTTGGATCCCGTTTATATCACGATGTCTAAGTACAGGTATGCCCTTTGGATCCCGTTTATATCCCGATGTCTATGTACTGGTATGCCCTTTGGATCCCGTTTATATCACGATGTCTAAGTACCGGTATGCCCTTTGGATCCCGTTTATATCCCGGTGTGTCAGCTTGATGTGGGAGGAAAGCCCGAAGTGATGTTTACCACTTCGGTGAAAACCACGAGCACGGGTTTAGTTCTGACAAACCTGGAAACATAATCAGGGCAAATTTAGATTCGTACCCATGATCATAGGTTCCTGGTGTACCCAAGGGACATAACTTTGCTCAGCGCATTGAAGCACCATAGGAGACTCCTTGAAAGACAAACGTTTCAGAACATCCCGCACGTCAAGGAAACAATGGATTAATGTCTGCAAAACCTGAGGACAATTTTGTTTTTGGCATTTACAGGAACTTATTTTTTTTCCAAAGAAATCCCGGATGCCCCTCAGAATATCAAATGTTTGGCCAATAAATGATGGTATTTCTAAGCGTGCACAGGAAACTTATTTTATCCATTCTGTTTTTTTAGGAATTGTTACATTACAAAATGGTGGCTTTTGGGATACTGATTTTTCTGGTAAACATCAGGGTCTAACTCGTAGAAATTGTTATAACATATCTGCCAGTGATAAACTTTTCCAAGTATGTATCACAATAAACTGTTTGTCAAAGGATATCAACAAGAATAATGGAATAACAGATTTCATAAACATATGTTTTTGTTGTAGGTGGAGCTTCATAGACAGAGATTATCATTGGAGTGAGGGCGAGGGTAATACATGAATTCTTACACGAGTTTCGTAAAATCAGTATGACACACATGCGCGTGTAATACTTTCATCATTACCCATTATTTCTTAATCCTTTTGATCACGCCTTTAGAAATAGCACAGATTATGACACGACCGCCATCTTAGATAACCACTATTTCCAAATGACTTCAATAATATTCAGCTATGACCTTGTTTCTAGCCCCATGTTACCATGGTTACAATTAGATTTGAATGTCAACAATGCCACCCAGATAAACAATGCTAGATAGGATTCAACAGATCAGCCCTCATTGCAGCATGTTCAATAACTCACTGTTCTTTTAATCAACTATTCATTACATCATTTATTAAATTAGCCAGGACAAACAATAGTATATATTCATAGGTTGTATATTCAAAATTCAGCCTGAAAGTAATGGTGTCGTTGTCATAACTCGGACAGTAAACACTACAAATACTAGCCAATTTCAAGGACCCCCCATAATTTCGAACACTTTTTACAATAATAATACTCACAAGGTTGTCTAGGTCAATTAGACCGGGAAGTGTCACTACATTTCATATTGACAACACCTGTAAACCAGACTCCCTGTGGAGTATGACAAGTAGAGTGAAGCACAACCTGTCAACACCCACCCACACAGGGACTGTGACAAACAACATGGACGTCCGGCTCTAGTGTCCAGACAAATTCAAAATATGATGACAAACATCCCAAGTCAGGCTATAATAACTGCTTCAGACTTACAAAGATAACTTTAATTTCATCAAATTGCATGTCCAATGAATACTTAGTAAAGTTATAAATCCTTTTTAAAAACTTCTGAAGTTCAGAAAATAAGAACTTTAAACATATAACCAATTTTGACCAAACCATTACCACCGAGACCCCACAAAGCGACTTCCACGGTTCAATGATGTATATTAACTATAGAAATATAAAAGAATCAGGTGTTCTTTAACTTCTTTTGAGTAGTATATATCAGCCCTGAAGAATATCCTTGTCAAGTTTCCTACCAATCAAAACCCACAGTTGTCTTGAAGCAGTACATTTAACACTGTCGTGGAATATAGTTTTAAACATTTAAATTTGAAATAATCTGGATCAAAAACATCTTTGTACTTAATGTTGTTTATAAAATAAAGCCCACCTGTTAACACGACATCAACTGTTAACATGACATCAACTGTTAACATGACATCAACTGTTAACACAACATCAACTGTTAACATGACATCAACTGTTAACACGGCATCAACTGTTAACACGGCATCAACTGTTAACACGACATCAACTGTTAACATGACACCAACTGTTAACATGACATCAACTGAATGACTAAGGTAATGAATTCATATAAAAATCATTTCCTCTTCATTAAAAACATGTGATACCATATCCAGAATATTTTATGACATGTTAAACATATGTTGCCATATACTGACATACAACATTAACTTGTCTACATATAGTCAACCAAACAAGTACCACATAGAGGAGACAAGGTTACACAGGCAATAGATTGTCATGATGTTACTATATATGGAGATGCTGAGAGTAAGTTGCCATGACAACAGGTCAATATCACTGGTTATACTGCCGTCACTCACAATGTTATCTTCCACTGCGAGTGAGTGTTAATCACATTGCAATGTACGTCATCAGTGAAACAACAGCCACACAAACACATGAACAAGTGTGAAGACAAATACCTGTATAGGGAGAAGTGACAGTCATGTGTATGGTAATGTCATCATGTGTCAAGTCAATAACTTCCACCTACATGCACGGGTTTATGTAAACATGACCAGAGGCTGATATTTGGTGTCAAGACAAAAAAATGTCAATTAAAAACTCCCAAATTGGAAATAAACATTTCCCAGGTATGTTAATAAAGTAGTAATAAAAGTTTGTAGAAGTGTATGTCACTGACAACAGAACCCAAAAAGTGGAAGAGGCTGTAAAGCTTAGTTATAAATATTATTGTTTGTTGTTTAACGCTGCACTCAGCAATATTCCAGCAATATGATGGCAGTCTGTAAATAATCGAGTCTGGACCAGACAATCCAGTGAAGTTAAGGACAACCTGGTTCTTTCATATTTACACAATAATTACCCTGTCAGCCATTAACTGTATTAATTTGAAAGAGTCAAAGGGTCCTTCACTATTTTAAGTAGTATAATTAATTCAGTGAAGAAACATGTCTCTGGCAGGGTAAATTTCTGTTATTAAAACGGTGCATCAAATCTAAAAATATTTTTATTAAAAAGTTTGGAAAGGATTGGTGCTAGTTAAGTCAAACATACATATAGATATACATATTGAACAGAAGGATGCCAAATCATTAAAAAACATTCGCGTGAACGCACCACATTTTAAGGTGTAGTGTTCTGGCCAGGAGAGCAGGTGTGTGGAGGGGAACTCTGTCCCTAGGCTTGTCACTTTATGGACATGCTTTGGTAGAGAGCTGCCACGTTGCTGGTGGCTGCCTCCGACAGTGTCAAATCGGGGCACAATTGTAGTATTTATCAAGTCAAAAGAGGACTTTAATAAAACAAAATAAGGGTTTTTCATAGTCAAATGAGGACTAAACCATTGTCAAATAAGGACTAAAACATAGTCAAATAAGGACTAAAACATAGTCATATAGGACTAAAACATTGTCAAATAAGGACTAAAACACTGGCAAATAAGGACTAAAACACTGGCAAATAAGGACTAACACATTGGCAAATAAGGAATAAAACATTGGCAAATAAGGACAAATCGTGGTAAGTTTCCGAAATCATGGGTTAATTTAAATATGGTGTAAATTTGAGTTTCAATTATTAAACAGACATTAACTTTAAGTTTTGTTGCATTTTTTTTAAGACTTCCACTGGGTATCACATGTACATGATGTATACACTGAAACTTTGTCAGTGTGGAAAATATTCCCTCCAGGACAGTGTGAACGGGATTGTCTATGTGTAACCCACAGCACAACTGTCTTACCCATAATGTATTATCCTAGACAACTTCACTAAGTGAGTGAGTGAGTGAGTGAGTGAGTGAGTGAGTGAGTGAGTGAGTGAGTGAGTGAGTGAGTGAGTGAGTTTGGTTTAAAGCCGCTTTTAACAGTATTCCAGTTATTTCACAGTGTGTCAGATTAATGTGGGTGGAAAGCTCGAAGTGATGCAGGTCTCAGACGTTTACCGCTTCGGTGAAACCCACGAGCAAGGGTATGGTGCTGACAAACCTAGAAACATAATCGGGGCGAACCGGGATTCGAACCCACAATCATAGGTTTCTGGCACAACTTCACTCAGAAAGCTACATCCAGATTAATAAGATATCACTGTACAATTATTGATTTTAATACAAGTATTCTATATGAATGCATGTTTTGAGCTTTAGAGCTGGAATTATCAAAACACTCAAAACACAATGACAAAATCTGGTGTTTTTTTAAACCAAGACTTGATTTGTAAGTCCATATATATCCAGCTGACCTCGCTCAGCTGACAGTGGAGTCACGGGGTCAGGTCACAGTGACCCTGTCAACTCCACTGAGGTGCTACAGATAACATATAGACTACAGCCTTTCCAAATCCATGCTGGTCTGCTAGTCTGCTAGTCGGAGACTGTGTTGAAGACAAGTAAAAATCCAAAGTTGGTCGTCCTCATTAACTAATAGCATTTGAGGATTCTGAACCAAATCTTAATGCTTCAATTTTGCTACAATCTGGAAATGAATAAAACTGCCGGAAACTGTAAACAGAGAAAACTTATTGTTTCCTTCAAGCAGGACTAGCTACAAACTCTGTGGACAACTGAAATAAGGTTTACATCGGTCCTCTGGACAAGTCTTAAAAAACACATGGGTCCTCTGGACTAGTCTTAAAAAACACATGGGTCCTCTGGACTAGTCTTAAAAAACACATGGGTCCCCTGGAATAGTCTTAAAAAACACATGGGTCCTCTGGACTAGTCTTAAAAAACACATGGGTCCTCTGGACTAGTCTTAAAAAACACATGGGTCCCCTGGACTAGTCTTAAAAAACACATGGGTCCCCTGGACTAGTCTTAAAAAACACATGGGTCCTCTGGACTAGTCTTAAAAAACACATTTCTGAGGCTGTTGCTGCCGGTGGCATGACAGCTCCATCTCTCGCCTCACTTGTATTAAGGTGTATAAGGAGGAAGCAGTCTCTCAGAAAAAAACACCTAAACTTGTACTTCCTCCGATGTAGTGGTTTGAGGAGATGCTATGGGAGTCACACAAGTGTACATTCACAGCCATATTCAAAACAATGACTTGATTTTGATACTGTATTTTTCTAATCTGAAATATAACGGATTATTACCTTTGCATTTCCCTTAAACTTCCAACTTATTCAACAAGTTTCTTATACATTAGGGACAGTCGGGTAGCCTAGTAGTTAAAGCATTCCCTTGTCATGCCCAAGACCCGGGTTCGATTCCTCACATGGGCACAATGTGTGAAGCCCATTTCTGTCCCCCGTCGTGATATTGCTGGAATATTGCTAAGAGCGGCGTAAAACCATACTCACTCATTCTTATATAATAATTCGGTATTATAAACTTTCACATTTGAAATATCGTAAAGTACCCTGTTTTTGAATGATACCTGTGTTTGGACAGGTATATTGATAGTGATTTGTAGTGTTATTCTAAGATGTCTGTACGAGCATGAATTTAAGTATTGATGCACTCATCTCCCAAAGTATGCACATGTCGTCTTAAATGTTCTCAAACAGGGTACATGAGGATATCAGAAATGTAGTATTCCCTAAGATGTTAATGTTCTCAAACAGGGTACATGAGGATATCAGAAATGTAGTATTCCCTAAGATGTTAATGTTCTCAAACAGGGTACATGAGGATATCAGAAATGTAGTATTACCTTAGATGTTCATGTTCTCAAACAGGGCACATGAGGATATCAGAAATGTAGTATTCCCTAAGATGTTAATGTTCTCAAACAGGGTACATGAGGATATCAGAAATGTAGTATTCCCTAAGATGTTAATGTTCTCAAACAGGGTACATGGGGATATCAGAAATGTAGTATTCCCTAAGATGTTAATGTTCTCAAACAGGGTACATGAGGATATCAGAAATGTAGTATTCCCTAAGATGTTAATGTTCTCAAACAGGGTACATGGGGATATCAGAAATGTAGTATTACCTTAGATGTTAATGTTCTCAAACAGGTTACATGAGGATATCAGAAATGTAGAATTCCCTAAGATGTTAATGTTCTCAAACAGGGTACATGAGGATATCAGAAATGTAGTATTCCCTAAGATGTTCATGTTCTCAAACAGGGTACATGAGGATATCAGAAATGTAGTATTCCCTAAGATGTTCATGTTCTCAAACAGGGTACATGAGGATATCAGAAATGTAGTATTACCTTAGATGTTCATGTTCTCAAACAGGGTACATGAGGATATCAGAAATGTAGTATTACCTTAGATGTTCATGTTCTCAAACAGGGTACATGAGGATATCAGAAATGTAGTATTCCCTAAGATGTTAATGTTCTCAAACAGGGTACATGAGGATATCAGAAATGTAGTATTCCCTAAGATGTTCATGTTCTCAAACAGGGTACATGAGGATATCAGAAATGTATTATTCCCTAAGATGTTCATGTTCTCAAACAGGGTACATGAGGATATCAGAAATGTAGTATTCCCTAAGATGTTCATGTTCTCAAACAGGGTACATGAGGATATCAGAAATGTAGTATTCCCTAAGATGTTCATGTTCTCAAACAGGGTACATGAGGATATCAGAAATGTAGTATTACCTAAGATGTTAATGTTCTCAAACAGGGTACATGAGGATATCAGAAATGTAGTATTCCCTAAGATGTTAATGTTCTCAAACAGGGTACATGAGGATATCAGAAATGTAGTATTCCCTAAGATGTTCATGTTCTCAAACAGGGTACATGAGGATATCAGAAATGTAGTATTCCCTAAGATGTTCATGTTCTCAAACAGGGTACATGAGGATATCAGAAATGTAGTATTCCCTAAGATGTTAATGTTCTCAAACAGGGTACATGAGGATATCAGAAATGTAGTATTCCCTAAGATGTTCATGTTCTCAAACAGGGTACATGAGGATATCAGAAATGTAGTATTCCCTAAGATGTTCATGTTCTCAAACAGGGTACATGAGGATATCAGAAATGTAGTTTTACCTTAGATGTTCATGTTCTCAAACAGGGTACATGAGGATATCAGAAATGTAGTATTACCTTAGATGTTCATGTTCTCAAACAGGGTACATGAGGATATCAGAAATGTAGTATTCCCTAAGATGTTCATGTTCTCAAACAGGGTACATGAGGATATCAGAAATGTAGTATTACCTTAGATGTTCATGTTCTCAAACAGGGTACATGAGGATATCAGAAATGTAGTATTACCTTAGATGTTCATGTTCTCAAACAGGGTACATGGGGATATCAGAAATGTAGTATTCCCTAAGATGTTCATGTTCTCAAACAGGGTACATGAGGATATCAGAAATGTAGTATTCCCTAAGATGTTCATGTTCTCAAACAGGGTACATGAGGATATCAGAAATGTAGTATTACCTAAGATGTTAATGTTCTCAAACAGGGTACATGAGGATATCAGAAATGTAGTATTCCCTAAGATGTTCATGTTCTCAAACAGGGTACATGAGGATATCAGAAATGTAGTATTCCCTAAGATGTTCATGTTCTCAAACAGGGTACATGAGGATATCAGAAATGTAGTATTCCCTAAGATGTTCATGTTCTCAAACAGGGTACATGAGGATATCAGAAATGTAGTATTCCCTAAGATGTTAATGTTCTCAAACAGGGTACATGAGGATATCAGAAATGTAGTATTACCTTAGATGTTCATGTTCTCAAACAGGGTACATGAGGATATCAGAAATGTAGTATTACCTAAGATGTTCATGTTCTCAAACAGGGTACATGAGGATATCAGAAATGTAGTATTACCTAAGATGTTCATGTTCTCAAACAGGGTACATGAGGATATCAGAAATGTAGTATTACCTTAGATGTTCATGTTCTCAAACAGGGTACATGAGGATATCAGAAATGTAGTATTCCCTAAGATGTTCATGTTCTCAAACAGGGTACATGAGGATATCAGAAATGTAGTATTACCTTAGATGTTCATGTTCTCAAACAGGGTACATGAGGATATCAGAAATGTAGTATTACCTTAGATGTTCATGTTCTCAAACAGGGTACATGAGGATATCAGAAATGTAGTATTCCCTAAGATGTTCATGTTCTCAAACAGGGTACATGAGGATATCAGAAATGTAGTATTCCCTAAGATGTTCATGTTCTCAAACAGGGTACATGAGGATATCAGAAATGTAGTATTACCTTAGATGTTCATGTTCTCAAACAGGGTACATGAGGATATCAGAAACGTAGTATTCCCTAAGATGTTAATGTTCTCAAACAGGGTACATGAGGATATCAGAAATGTAGTATTCCCTAAGATGTTAATGTTCTCAAACAGGGTACATGAGGATATCAGAAATGTAGTATTCCCTAAGATGTTCATGTTCTCAAACAGGGTACATGAGGATATCAGAAATGTAGTATTCCCTAAGATGTAAATGTTCTCAAACAGGGTACATGGGGATATCAGAAATGTAGTATTCCCTAAGATGTTAATGTTCTCAAACAGGGTACATGAGGATATCAGAAATGTAGTATTCCCTAAGATGTTAATGTTCTCAAACAGGGTACATGAGGATATCAGAAATGTAGTATTCCCTAAGATGTTCATGTTCTCAAACAGGGTACATGAGGATATCAGAAATGTAGTATTACCTAAGATGTTAATGTTCTCAAACAGGGTACATGAGGATATCAGAAATGTAGTATTCCCTAAGATGTTAATGTTCTCAAACAGGGTACATGAGGATATCAGAAATGTAGTATTCCCTAAGATGTTCATGTTCTCAAACAGGGTACATGAGGATATCAGAAATGTAGTATTCCCTAAGATGTTCATGTTCTCAAACAGGGTACATGAGGATATCAGAAATGTAGTATTCCCTAAGATGTTCATGTTCTCAAACAGGGTACATGAGGATATCAGAAATGTAGTATTCCCTAAGATGTTCATGTTCTCAAACAGGGTACATGAGGATATCAGAAATGTAGTATTCCCTAAGATGTTCATGTTCTCAAACAGGGTACATGAGGATATCAGAAATGTAGTATTACCTTAGATGTTCATGTTCTCAAACAGGGTACATGAGGATATCAGAAATGTAGTATTACCTTAGATGTTCATGTTCTCAAACAGGGTACATGAGGATATCAGAAATGTAGTATTCCCTAAGATGTTCATGTTCTCAAACAGGGTACATGAGGATATCAGAAATGTAGTATTCCCTAAGATGTTCATGTTCTCAAACAGGGTACATGAGGATATCAGAAATGTAGTATTCCCTAAGATGTTCATGTTCTCAAACAGGGTACATGAGGATATCAGAAATGTAGTATTACCTTAGATGTTCATGTTCTCAAACAGGGTACATGAGGATATCAGAAATGTAGTATTCCCTAAGATGTTCATGTTCTCAAACAGGGTACATGAGGATATCAGAAATGTAGTATTCCCTAAGATGTTCATGTTCTCAAACAGGGTACATGAGGATATCAGAAATGTAGTATTCCCTAAGATGTTACTTATTATTCTGGAGATGCTGGGCTTTTCAAGTCTGAAATAAGAAATATAGCATGGTCAGGCATAAGTGAGTCAGGTGAGTGAGTGCTTAAGTGCGTACTTGAGTGCTTGAGTGAGTGCTTGAGTGCGTGCTTGAGTGAGTGAGCGAGTGATTGAGAGTGAGTGAGTGAGTGCTTGAGTGAGTGAGTGAGTGAGTGCTGAAGTTAGTGTTTGAGTGAGTGAGTGAGTGAGTGCTTGAGTGAGTGAGTGGATGATTGAATGAGTGAGTGAGTGAGTGAGTGGATGAATGAGTATGGGTTTAACTCAGCTTAGACGTTTATCATTTTGGTGAAGCCAACAAGCACAGGTATGGTTCTGACAAACATAGAAACATCAGGGCAAATCAAGGATTCAAACCACGATCATAGGCACGCCTAAGTGAGACCTAGATAGCAACTGGGCATTGTTCCAACTTTAATTGATATCACGTGTTTGGCAATCCCTGACTCTGCATCCCTGACCGATATGGGATATATCACATGGAGGGGTGACATTTGGGTTACATCATGCATCTTACTGCTGATAACTCCCTAGTGTGACTGTCCATGTTGGTAAACAAGTGATAGAGATCACCTTCACTGTGTGTTTCAGTCATGACAAGCCTGATAAGAAGGCTGATTTAGACATCACGTGTCACCCTCACACGTTTATTGGACATGACCCAACACACCAATTATCTGCAGGGTTAGAAATTGGCACTTGTCCTATAGTCCTTGCCAAACTGCCCAATAGTAAAGGGAGCCTAAGGACTAGTAGAATTTTGCCATTTTTAAAGGTTTTGCTATATGCTATTATTATAAGGACTAGTGGACGGAAACTGTTAGTTTCTACCGCTGATCTGTACTCTTCATGTGTCTGTTTTACTGGTGTACGTAAACAGTTTGACTATTTCTTTTATACGACATTGGGTTCCGAGTCAACTAACCTAATTATTCCATTCCTTAAGTCCTAAAACACCTAAAATATTTATTATTAAAACATTGGGTGAGACATGGAAATTTGGATATCCACAAACATTTCTGTGTATCTATTGTCATGTATACTAGATGTAGAACATGTCCTCACCATTAGGACAGTCATGTAGTATACTTGGTGTAGAACATGTCCTCATCATAAGGGCAGTCATGTATACTTGGTGTAGAACATGTCCTCACCATTAGGACAGTCATGTAGTATACTGGGTGTAGAACATGTCCTCACCATTAGGACAGTCATGTAGTATACTTGGTGTAGAACATGTCCTCACCATTAGGACAGTCATGTAGTATACTTGGTGTAGAACATGTCCTCACCATTAGGACAGTCATGTAGTATACTAGGTGTAGAACATGTCCTCACCATTAGGACAGTCATGTAGTATACTTGGTGTAGAACATGTCCTCACCATTAGGACAGTCATGTAGTATACTAGGTGTAGAACATGTCCTCACCATTAGGACAGTCATGTAGTATACTAGGTGCAGAACATGTCCTCACCATTAGGACAGTCATGTAGTATACTTGGTGTAGAACATGTCCTCACCATTAGGACAGTCATGTAGTATACTTGGTGTAGAACATGTCCTCACCATTAGGACAGTCATGTAGTATACTTGGTGTAGAACATGTCCTCACCATTAGGACAGTCATGTAGTACCGCACTTTCTTGAGTATAGTGCGATTTTTTTTCTCCAAAAAACACAGCTGTGTAGAAAGGGGTGCGCATTATACACGAATTAATGAGTTTTGATGTTTTTCCCCCATGGAAAGACATTACCGTGAGCACGTAACACCGGAAATACCATGTCAACAAATCCATGCTGAAGTTCGCAAATTATTCATGTAATTACACTGTCTGGCTATAAAAAGTGTTCTTTGTATATCTGGACTTATGTTTGTAACTTATTTCATTAATTTTATTCAAAATTCCTTTTAATATTGTTTTAATTAATTTTGGCAAAATCGTGTTTCTCATCACCCGTTCGTTTGCCGGACTTCGCTGAAGGGGTACGGTGTAATTTTTTTCTGCGCATAATATTCAAATTTCTTTTTTCCTAAATATTGAACCCGCTAGAGGGGGTTGCGCATTATACATGGGTGCGCACTATACTCAAGAAAATACGGTATACTCGGTGTAGAACATGTCCTCATCATAAGGGCAGTCATGTATACTAGGTGTAGAACATGTCCTCACCATTAGGACAGTCATGTAGTATACTAGGTGTAGAACATGTCCTCACCATAAGGACGCTCATGTATACTGGGTGTGGAACATGTCCTCACCATGAGGACAGTCATGTAGTATACTTGGTGTAGAACATGTCCTCATCATAAGGACAGTCATGTAGTATACTGGGTGTAAAAATATGTCCTCACCATAAGGACAGTTACATAGTATACTTGGTGGAGGACATGTCCTCACCATAAGGACACTCATGTATACTCTGGGTGTAGAACATGTCCTCACTATAAGGACAATCACATAGTATACTAGGTGCAGAACATGTCCTCACCATAAGGACAGCCTTACTCTAAGGCCACTCAGGTAATGAACTTCATGCCTTGGGGCCAAGACACAATTCATATAGGACCAACTCCAGGACGCTTACCAATCACCTAAGTATTACTTGTCATGTTTATGGGCCTATTACGTTAAAAGAAATGAACAGAAGTGCATTCAATGTAAAGAACATAATCCTGAATGAAACACCCATACCCCAATCATAAACCGATTAACTATTCCTAGTATTAGTCTTCAAAATGATGTCAGTAAATAATTATTCTCGGGGAAGAATGCTGCATTGTTAAGCCTTGCAGGGTTGGAGTCCCGCTGGCACAGCACAGTTCAGGTAAATGTGTTATATCATTAAATGTTAAAGTGAGTGAGTGAGTGAGTTGGTTTAACGCCGCTTTTAACAGTATTCCAGTCATATCGCAGCGTGTCAGCTTAATGTGTGAGGAAAGCCTGAAGTGATGCAGGTCTCAGACGTTTACCACTTCGGTGAAACCCACGAGCACGCGTATGGTGCTGACAAACCTAGAAACATAGTTGGGGTGAACTGGGATTCGAACCCACAATCATAGGTTTCTGGCGTGCCCAAGGGACACAACTCTGCACAGCAAATCGCGGCGCCTTAGACGATTGGGCCACCTGTGCCCCCAGATTAAATGTTAAAAGTGACAAGTTGGGTTTAACTAAAAATTCAATAAATTAATCTTTGGTTAGGAACAAATCATTTTGTGTCAGCTTAATGTGGGAAGAAAGCCGGAAGCCACAATAAGGACCTGGTGCAGACAAACCATGGCATATGATCAGTACAATCTGGGATTTGAACCCATGAAAGCCCATGATCAGTGAAGATTCTGGCACACCGGTACGCAAGTCTGCACAGAACATCTTGTGACAGTCCTACCACAGGGGAACTCACTTCACATTAAAGTCAGGGTAACAAGGAAAGTCATGCATAACTATTCTACAAAATAACATGTTGCACAAGTCATGTCACGTTTAGGTTGTCTGACTGAGCTGAGCTCTTACATCAAGTTATATAACAGTAGCATAAACTGGGACAAAATACTCTTGGGAGCTACATCACATTTGTAGTGGTTATGCCTTTATAAAGAGAGATTGTGCTCAATTATAATGTGTGACACTGTAATTGTTGCAGTGTGTGAAACTGTGACGTTGTAATTGTTGCAGTGTGTGAAACAGTGACATTGTAATTGTTGCAGTGTGAAACTGTGATGTTGCAATTGTTGCAGTCTGTAAAACTGTGATGTTGTAATTGTTGCAGTGTGTGAAACTGTGATGTTATAATTGTTGCAGTGTGAAATTGTTATGTTGTAATTGTTGCAGTGTGTGAAACTGTGACATTGTAATTGTTGCAGTGTGTGAAACTGTGACATTGTAATTGTTACAGTGTGTGAAACAGTGACATTGTAATTGTTGCAGTGTGTGAAACTGTGACATTGTAACTGTTACAGTGTGTGAAACAGTGACATTGTAATTGTTGCAGTGTGTGAAACTGTGACATTGTAACTGTTGCAGTATGTGAAACTGTGACATTGTAATTGTTGCAGTGTGTGAAACTGTGACATTGTAATTGTTACAGTGTGTGAAACTGTGACATTGTAATTGTTGCAGTGTGTGAAACTGTGACATTGTAATTGTTACAGTGTGTGAAACTGTGACATTGTAATTGTTGCAGTGTGTGAAACTGTGACATTGTAATTGTTGCAGTGTGTGAAACTGTGACATTGTAATTGTTGCAGTGTGTGAAACTGTGACATTGTAATTGGAATTTATTTCCAAGTATTTAGAAGTATTCATGTTCCATTAATTCATGATGCTCAGTCAACTTTAGAAGATAACAGATAGTAGAAGCTTTCTCGTCAAGAAAAGTGAGGTTATGATGTGTCATTGGAAAGTGAATCATGACGTTCCATGAGTGGTAGATCACTATATTCAATATTCAAAGCAACAACTCATGCAGTGCACTAATAATATCAGTCAAACTTTTACTGCTACTTTCACTTCAGAAATGACCCGTGTTTCCCCATCACATGAGAAGTCTTCCTTGTTGCAGCCAGTTACCTACTTGTGACTGACATGTGACCGACATGTGGCAAAATGTACAAGGAAACATCAATAGGTGGAGCCTGATGATATACACCCAACACGTCCCGCTGGGACCACATGACGTCCGATGTCATTAAAACCATTTCACACAATTGATAACCAAATTTATATGATAGGGTGCACTGCATGTAAAATTTACACAGAATATTTATACCCGGTAATCATGACAATAAATCATAAAAGTTTACTATTGTATGATAATATGTAAAGTATAACGTCCATTCTGTTGTTCATACACAATGTCATTTAGAAAGTGGTTAAATGTAACAAATGTTATATTTGGGATAACACTTTCTTAGTAAAGTCCAGATTCTCATACTTTCATCCCATCCTGGATTCGAACCCACACTTGCCAGAGTGAGGCACCTTATCGCCAGCACACAAAGTCAGCGATCTAACCCACTCAGCCACCGAGGCTTCCACAAAATTGAAAGTCTGACAACTGGTAGTCTAGATCACATACTTTGTGTACCCCTCTGACAAGTGTAAATTGGCATGGCTCCCATGGCCGAAAGCTATGAATACACAATGCCATTTAGAAAGTGGTCAAATATAAAAAATGTTATATTTAAGCTAACACTTTCACACTAAAGTAGAAATTCTTGTACTTTATTGGGTTGGGTTGTATTTTGCTGTCAGAGTATAGAGTAGAGTAGGATATACCACATGGTACGCAACATTGCTGTCCTTATAGTGAGGACATGTTCTGCACCTACTATACATGGTTGTCCTTAAGGTGAGGACATGATTTACACCTAGTATACTACATGACTGTCCTTATGATGAGGACATGTTCTACACCTAGTATACTACATGACTGTTCTTATGATGAGGACATGTTCTGCACCTAGTATACATGGTTGTCCTTATGATGAGGACATGTTCTGCACCTAGTATACATGGTTGTCCTTATGGTGAGGACATGTTCTTGACCCAGCATACAAGGCTGTCTTTATGGTGAGGACATGTTCTACACCCAGTATACATGGATGTCCTTATGGTGAGGACATGTTCTTCACCCAGCATACAAGGCTGTCCTTATGGTGAGGACATGTTCTACACCTAGTATACAAGGCTGTCCTTATGGTGAGGACATGTTCTTCACCCAGCATGCAATATCGGTGGCTAATTTCATGAAACCACATCCAATGCACCTTGACACTTATTAATTAGTCAAACAACATTTCAGAACTAAACTTCACGATATATCACTCTTAAATTTGAAAGCCAGTGTATGAAATCATTTGGAAATAGACAGCACATAAACATTCTCTGTAAGAGTGATTGTATACACAACATTTTCAAAAAAATAAATCAGTTACAGGTCGTTATGACACATAATGTTACACAAAACACACTCCATAACCAGCGCAGGTAGGTAACAATCTTGGTCACTCTTATCACAAACCAGATCTTGCTGTAGGGCTGGGATGAGTCCAAATTTACTACGCGTGTACCTGACCCCATATTACCCGACCCTAACCAGGTACCCACTGCAGGTCTCAAGAGTTGGGGACAAAATGTCTGAAAGGGGATTGTTTTACCACAGCCCTGGCCAAAACTATTAAGATACATGTATCAAACGATCAGATCTTTACTTAAACATATGCAAGTAAAAAGGAACGTGTGCATCGTCAGAGAGAACTGCGAACATGAGCGACTTGTAGTGTAACCACTGAGCTATAGTTGAGTTTTTGTCATTAAGCAATATATCACGTGTCTATCCAAGGGTCCGGGTAGTCCTGTGGGTACCCTGGTCCTGCTCAGGACCCACCCGACACGAGTACCCGAGTACCCGAGTGACCCATCCCAGCCCTATCTTGCTGCATCATCCATGTCTTTTAGACAGTTCAGCTGTGCTATCAATGCAACAAGTTTCTTATCACGATTAGACACTGCTGAATGTCAACAGTGTGATAACACTGACAACATACAAGGACCAACACGTAGCCTAAATTGTTAAATTCTTTCTCTGGTTGCCAGTCTACAGATATTGAACACTTTCCACATGCAGAGCTTTGGCTTGCTGTCTGTTAAAATACAAATATCTGTAACATCACATGTGCCTGGCCTTCTCCCCCTCCACACACAAATAGTGATTTCATAATAAGGATAATAAGGTCCTTACTTGAGCTTCTGAGTTCTTCCCTCAAATGTTTGGATAATAAGGTCCTTACTTGAGCTTCTGAGTTCTTCCCTCAAATGTTTGGATAATAAGGTCCTTACTTTAGCTTCTCAGTTCTTCCCTCAAATGTTTGGATAATAAGGTCCTTACTTTAGCTTCTGAGTTCTCCCCTCAAATGTTTGGATAATAAGGTCCTTACTTTAGCTTCTCAGTTCTTCCCTCAAATGTTTGGATAATAAGGTCCTTACTTTAGCTTCTCAGTTCTTCCCTCAAATGTTTGGATAATAAGGTCCTTACTTTAGGTTCTCAGTTCTTCCCTCAAATGTTTGGATAATAAGGTCCTTACTTTAGGTTCTCAGTTCTTCCCAAAAATGTTTGGCCAAAAATGCTGGGAAGAAGTAAATGCAGATTTTTGTTCAAAACAAAATATCAACCGGTAATATTTTCCTATGACATATACTCCATCCATTCATGTGACATAAACATCTGTGTAGGGAAAATAACAAACTCTTTCAAAAAATCATATTGACATTACATTTTTTGTACTTAAAGCACAGACAGAAAACACTGATGAATCATGGAATACTTTGTTGTGGCTTCAAAGGTAAAAACTGTTTTGTGTGTTTGTTTACTGCAGTACTCTCCATATTCCAACTGTATGTCTATAAATAACCGAATCTGAACCAGACAACCCAGTGATTGATATTATGTCTGTTTGTTTGTTTGTTGTTTAACGCTGCACTCCAGCTATATGACAGCGAGCTGAAAATATTCTAGTCTGGACCAGGCAATCCAGTGATTGATATCATAAGCATCATTCCACGCCATTGGGATTCAATGACATGCAACAACCAAGTCAGCAAGCCTGACCACCCGATCCCGTTAGTCGCCTCTTACGACAAGTATAGTCACCTTTTATGGCAAGCATGGGTTGCTAACGACCTACTCTTCCCCGGATCTTCGTGTGATCTAGTCTGGGTCAGACAAACCACTGGCTGCCATAATGAGCAATGTCCCAAGGGTTTTGAGAACAATCTAGTTTTCCCTACTTGTTTCCAACAAACTATTTACTTATGGAGCACCATCAAACAATCTATTCATTTTCATTATGAACACAAACATTTGACGTTTGGGTATTTTTCACAAAACAAACCATTTATTATTGTCACCAAAGCCAACAGACTATTCAGTTTGGGCATATTTTAGAACAGACTATTCACTTAAACCCCCACAGAAATCAAACGGATGCTACTTAAAGCATGGGAGTGTGATGACCTTTGCACTACAAATCGCTTTGTGGAATGGCATCTTCCTGAGGCAAAAGTTTCCAGCATGTGTACCACCAACATGGCGTCAACTGATATTTTCCTAATCTTTTCATGTTTTTAATCCAGGTGCTCAAGTGATTTGATGTACTTCCAGAGGGAAGATCTATTTTACTACAATAAAGATGTTAATTATCGATCAGATTGTTTGGACTGGGCGCCACCCTTTTTTTTTAGGCAAATACAAGGGAAAGGAGAGGTGGAATCTTACTGAGGGACATGGAAGGGACATAGAGTTCAGTGAGACTCCCTTGACTCGGGAAGATGGTGGAATGGGGACTTGGTGCTTTGTATCAGTTTAATATCCAGTTTTATCCCTAGAGTAGATGTGATGCTCGGGGCTGAATGTTTATCTCTTGGTTAGATCTTGATGGTGATTCACATTCCAACTAACAAATCCCCATTGTCCTCTATTGTCCTCTATAGAAATCAAGCCATGCGTCATTAGTCCATGAGCTTCCTGACCTACTCGGAGATCTATCTCTAATGAAGAAACGTTCAATATAAAACCCATTTGGCTTTACCCAAGTTGCTATTCAATTAACAAACTAGGCTGTAATCAATGTCTTCTAGAGATAGTTGTGGTAAACAGTAGCTGACAAGGATCAGCAGTTTCTAGTATTTGGGGCAGAGTGTCAATGTTTGTATACACAGCCGATGAGGGCCTGTGCTCAGTTAAACAGATGTTATTACATGGGTGAGAGTGAGTTAATTTGATTTAACACTGCTTTGAGTCGTATTTCCGTTATATCACAGAGAGTCAGCTTGATGTGGGAAGAAAGACATAAATGATGCCATTGTTAAGAATTATCGTTATTTTTATTAATATTCATTTTCATTGAGTTTTATAATTTTTCACATCAAAATCATATCGAATCTTTGAATGGCATTTAGAAGTGATACAATGAATATAAAATCTGTCAATCTTGACAATGAATGAATGAGTATGGTTTTACGCTGCTTTTAGCAATATTCCAGCAATATCACGGCAGGGGACACCAGAAATGGGCTTCACACAATGTACCCATGTCGGGAATGGAACCCGGGTCTTCGGCTTGACGAGCAAACGCTTTAACCACTAGGCTACCCGACCGCCCTAGAAGTGATACACATAAGGAAGAGAATTTATGGATGTCAACTTCTTTATTGTGAGGAACAAAACGTTTTGAAGTATATGCTTACTCCTTCCTGATAAAGAAGCTGACATCCATAATTCTCTTCCTTAAAATCAAACAATATTAGGACTGATGTATGTTGCACAGCTTCTACTTTTTCACTGCATCAACACCTTCATGGCAAAGAAATCAATACTGAACAACATCATGTAACTTGCAAACACAACATGGTATCCTCAGATAGAGGCCAAACAGCATCAACCGTTGACACAGCCAAGTGACACAGCCATGTGATCCCTGAACTGATAAACACATCACAAACATCTCTGATCTAGTGTATTTACTAACAGTTGTTATCTGATCTGTGAGCCATCACTCCCCCACTGTCACACATCTGCATCAGTGTCGGTATCTGTGAACTGATGGACCACAGACCTGGTATGTGCATCTGTCTATTTCAGTCAGGGCACAAGATAACGTAGTGAGCCAGTGAGTATTTACCAACATGTGCATTAAGTTAGTTTGTTTGTTTTTTGTTAACGCAGAACTCTACAATATTCCAGCTGTATGACGGCAGTCTGTAAATAATCGAATCTAGACAAGACAATCCAGTGATTGACATCATGAGCATCGATCTATGCAATTGGGATGTATCAAACAAGTCAGCGAGTCTGACCGCCCGATCCCGTTAGTTGGCGCTAACAATCAGCATAGTTGCCTTTCACGACAAACATGGGTTGCTGAAGGCGAATTCTGATCTAGATGTTTAAAGTGTGACACTGGGCACTCCATACAGACATACAGGTGTGTCTTTTGGGATTTAAGAGTGCCAACCAGAAGAATACTTCTCAATGAAAAAATAAATAGGTTAATTAAAATAATGTTCATAAAGTACGTTCATACATTCACCATTTTCCTTGCCCTTGTCCACCATGTCCACTGTATCTGCATGAAGGTATACCTAGCTCTGGCACAACAAGAATCTGCACAATGTACGTGTATTCCACAAAATGTGATTTCTATGTGTGTCGGTAAGGCAACCTTGACATTATGAATTAATTGAAACTACAAGGAGTTATCAGCCCTAATATATCATAATTATAAAAAATATTTAGGATTTTCTTTGGCATTCAGTATACCCTGTCCAACACAGGACTGAGGTAAGGTGCTGACATGCCCTGTAGCATGATTAGGCCAAGCATGGGATTCAAAAGCACAACAGCTGATCCTGGCAGCTAAGGGGCACAACTCTGCACAAGGAGCTTTAACACCTTAGACCACATGGCCACCCATGTCTTGGGTGACAAGGCCGGGGGTAGCATATTCAAGATTCTGATTATCTCTACATTTTGCCTAGGAGTATGTTATCAAGCCAGAGTGAGTGAGTGAGTGAGTTGAGTGAGTTGAGTGAGTGAGTTGAGTGAGTGAGTGAGTGAGTGAGTGAGTGAGTGAGTGAGTGAGTGAGTGAGTGAGTGAGTGAGTGAGTTTCACATAGAAAGGGCTTCACACATTGTACATATGTGGGGAATCAAACCCAGGCCTTCAGCCATCTTCCTGAGGCAAGGGAGTTAACTGATTGTAAAAGTCCAGTTTCCACCCTTGCCGAACAAGGCTGGAATTTCTTGGCTTAACCGTAGCGCCATCAGTAGTTACTACGAGTTATGTCCCTTCTATGTCCCTCCTACTGACCAACCAGATTATCACTTGCATTTGCTTCAAACAAAATGGCGACGCCCAGTCAAGACGATCTGATCGATAATCAAGTACTGAATTGTAATAAAACGGGTGAGTTTTTTCACCAATAAAGGGACTTCACACATTGTACATATGTGGGGAATCAAACCCAGGCCTTCAGCATAACAAGCGAACGCCTTAACCACTAGGCTACCCCACCACTGAATTGATGTTGTGAGAAGTTTAGTCAGCTAATTAAAAGATATAAGATCACGCAAACAAGTTTTGGGGTGTTTGAAAAACATATTTTTTAAACATATTTTTCAAACATTCACAAAAAATGCATCAATGTAATTCTAAATTCAATTATAAAAGAAATAAATTTTAATAATCAAGCAATTGTCCCATTCATGAAAACAACAGACATCAAGTATTGTTACAACTTGAAACAAAGTCCACGGTGAAAGCTATCCTGCATTGTTTCACAAACATCCACAGATCATATTTTGTTAAAAGCACTTGAACATATGGCACACTCGTGATTAAACAATCAGCTGTCTGTTGTACTGAGGTCAGTTGCTGTCTGTGTACAGGCTACATGCCTGGCTATCTGACTGTATTCAAGGACATGTTACTGGTACAGCAGACCACATGGCAGGAGAGTGCTCCAACTGATCACTGGGGCCACGGTCACAGCTGCATCACAGATAGATGAAGATACACACCATACATGATCACAGGGTACACATGTCACACGTTACAGATAAACTAAAAAACGTTAGGACCATCCAATTCTTTCATTTAGGATTGATCGTGTATTTTTTCAGTTTGAGGTTTGAAAAAAACAAACATTATGTGTAAACTGATTCATAAAGTTTGCATTTTGATTTTTCGATGTATTCATGTATTCAACTGCCAGATTCAAACATTATTTTTCTGAGAACAGAAACACATAGCTGGTAAAACGCAAGTTAGAAATAAAACCTGAAGACATGACACTTGTGGAACTGGGACTGTGCTATGACAGTGTTTGTGCAGTGAGTGTGGAAGACGGTGGTATTGTTTTGTTGTTGGTATGTTTGAAAATGTAATTCTATTACTATAATTAATCTGTCATGCCAGTTAATCTGTCATGACTTGACTTTCATGCGTAATTTTGAACCATGGACATGCAGGCAGAGTCTGACATATACAACTAGGGGTGTCATGATAAATAGAAATACCGATATATTGCTATTGGTAAGCACTTAAAGTCAATAAATTGATTGTTAAATCAGTTTCCGATCAACAGAAATTGATAGTTTTGATTGTATTTACCATATCATGCGATTGAATCACCGAAACACGCACATGAATGCAGCCGAATGAGGATAAGAGTTAACTGCCCTTGATGCTTAGCAACCAGTCTTTCTTAAAGTAATATGGCAGAGTGTGACAGTCAAGTGGGGTTTTTGACAGTCTTGGGTGGAGAATTGAGTGTTTGGAAGTCTTATGGTTATCACATTCAAAGGAAACTTCAGTTCCAAGGTTTAATTCAACTCTAACATCCGTGTATAAAGATACACTGAAAACTACCGATATGTATCGCAATAGTTGCTTGCAATATCAATAGTTATCGCAATAGTTTCTTTCAATATCAATAGTTATCGCAATAGTGATTTCCAGACCAATAGTCACCCCTATATACAACCACAGACTTGAAACCCTCCATCCCACAATTAAAAAACTGCAGCTAATAGGGACAAATATATTGACACATACATTTACTGCAGGCTATAAGGACCCGTACAATCTGAATCTATGGCCCGACACAAGATCTACCTGCCACGGGCCTACGGGCAGGTGCTTATTTCGAACAGAGCATCCAGCTTCGGATTTTGGCAAACTTGGCCAGTCATGGACAAGAAGGCAATATTTTATTATTTTAAACAATAAATATATTGTCACTTACATTCAGTTGCGATAGCATGGGCTGTGATCCAGTTTGGTTTGTTGGGGTGACTGAACCCGCCCACAGCAGTCTGCGAGTTGCTGTCTACCACAAAGTGTGTGTTGAAACCACCCATCTTCAACGGCTGCACTCATCCAGGAGAGAACTGATATTTTCTATTTCATTTTAACCTGAAATCAAAGTTTGTCAGTCATATATTACATAGTTCCAAGGTCTGTTTTCAATTACCTGTCTAAGATGTGACATTGTTATTATTGTCCCTAATGAAACAGTCTTTTTATAATGTGAGCAACATAAAAACATCATGTATATGTGTTGTTTGAGTCATGTGCTAAATCCTACAGGCCCTCAACAGTCATACTAACAATGAGTGAACCTGACTGGCAAAAGGTGTTTGTGGAAATACACTCACCGCCAAAATAAATGCGAACTACAGAAACATATAGAGAAGTATGTACGTAAGTAGAGATGTGTACCACTTAATGACAAAACTAACAATCAGTCAAGTGTTACCACAGAGTGTTCACATTCTTATCACAATATGCTGCACTTGATTTCCAAACTTTACACACTTATCCTGCATGAGACAAATGGTGCATCTTGAGTCATGGATTTATGACGTCACATATGATGCGTTCATGAGAGTCGGTTCACACACCATACCGGTATGTTCGTTTGTGTATCGAACCAATCTAATATCTCTTGAATATGAGAAATTCTTCATCTATTAACCAACATGTCTGGTATTCACGTTTCTTTTGTCGGTGAGTATATATACGTTTAGTGAATGAGTGAATTTGGTTTAACAAAACTTTGAACAGCATGTCAGCTTACTGTGGGACGAAGGCCTGCAGACATAATGCAGATCTTAGACATTTATGACTTTGGTGAGACACACGAGCAATGTGTATAGTGTTGACAAACCAAGGATCGACCCAACATACAAGGGATGCAACTCTGCATTGCAAATAGTGGCACTTTTTATGACAGACCTACCTCTGCCCCTAAATGGTTTTAAAAGTGTGGTTATTTTACTTTCTGTTTGAACCAAAGTTAATTAGTTTGTTTTGTTTGTTGTTTAATGCCGCACTCACCAATATACCAGCTATATGACGGCGGTCTGTAAATAATCGAGTCTGGACCAGACAATCCAGTGATTGACATCTTTGGCATCGATCCACGCAATTGGGATACGATGATGTGCATCAACCAAGTCAGCGAGCCTGACCATCTGATCCCGTTAGTCGCCTCTTACGACAAGCATGGTTGCCTTTAACGGCAAGCATGGGTTGCTGAAGACCTATTCTACCCCGGATCTTCACGGGTCACAAGCATGGGTTGCTGAAGACCTATTCTACCCCGGATCTTCACCGGGCTAAGAGTTCATTAGAACATCCCTAACCTACGATCAGTGGACACAAATGTTGTTGTTGTTGCTTTAAGTGTTAAAGAGGTCGCCTTCTGCCTTTTCGGCTGACCTGTCCCTCTTTGGGACATGTGTGTGTGAGTAGGGTACACATATCTATTGTTTTAGTATTGATAAAATTTCTATTTTCGTATTGATATGATTTCATTTTTGATTCTTAGAAGTTGCTAGAATTTCTTTGGCTGCTCTGTTTATATACATTTGAGTAGCTGACCGTCTCTCCGAAATAAATGACTTCAAGTCAATGTCATCAAGAAGGACTACGCTCTATGGCCTGATGGTTTAGGCTTAGATGTAATCAGTGAGAAGTGTCACTCACCAACAGCTAGTGATATATATTTGAGTTAGCATTTGAATGACTTGAATCAAATTTACAAGGACTGTCAGCTGGCCGGATGCTCGGCCTCACAAGTGAATTCCAGTTCAGACTTGTGAAAGGATGACCTCTTGGCTGCCAGCTGGGCTGGGATTGGTCGTAGTTACTTATCTTGTCTGTGACACAACAAGAGTAATCAGGCAATGCTGATTCTCCAGTAGAACCAACCACAGGAGACTGCCCCATACACACAGGACACACACAGATAGTCTACACCTGACCCGAACCTGCCAACGTCCAGACAAAGGTATTTCATAACAATTAAGTTCTGATTGTTATCAGATGTTTCTATGTGTTTTTGAAGAAAATAGCAGCATGCAAATCAGAGATTATTAATCTGTGTGAGTATCTAAGAGGCTAGCACTATAAAACTGTTAAACTCTTTTTCACCTCCCTTCACCTGTACTAAAGAAACACCTCTCCCTCTTAAACACAAACTTAACTGACTTGATTTCTAAACTGTATCATCCTTTCAAAATGTTTTGCTCCATGGTGAGAATGTTCATCCCCTTCCCAGTCTTGGTTTAGAGTTAGAAACTGTTCAATTAATTAAATTTAATTAATATCCTGTGTGAAACTGAAAAATCATCTCTGTTTATTTAAGAGTAATAATTGAATACTTGACGGACATACAAAAATAAAAGTTCTATAACTTGGGTGACTTCTGAATCAATCTTATTAAATTTTATGTACTGACCTTATCGATCTTTCAGTTACTTGTTTTATACTTATAATTTTGTTTACATAGATTAAAGATAGTTTAATGATAAGTCACTTAACAATCTAATCTCTTAACCCCACCTGACAAGAAAATTCTCGTCGATGGGGTCCCTCATACCTACACATATTGTCTGGCCAGCTGGCTCTGTTAACTTGTGTCATAATGTCATGTGGGCCTACTTCGTGCACCTGATCTGAATAATCAGAATTAAAAAGGTCTGTACTGCATTTAGGATTGTGATTTATCATGCCACCACATATTTTATATATTTCTACCTTTCTCATATGTAGATCTATATGTGTTGTGAATATTTTTACCTTTTATATTGAAACCCGTTTCATCTGTCATGCGCGAGTGTCAAAAGTTTGGCTGAAGGAATGTCCTGTCTAGTATCACCACAACCAATGAGAGTTAATGTTATATAAATTGACAAGTGCGCGTTTCTAACAATCGATGTGATTGGCCAAATCTGGGACAGACCCACTTAGGGTCTATTTATAACGAAAGCTCGGCTGTATATACAATGAGGGTTAGATGACATTGTTGTGAATTAGACACGAATAATTGGTGAGTGTTTCAGTTCATTTACGTTTCGGTGTAGATACAATGCTACATAGTTAAATATCTATGTGTTTAATCCCATCAGATTAACTTAAGTACCGCTTTCCATAACACGACGATGGCCGTCATTGGCGAACACATTGCCGGTGCGTTCGCCATTTGCGTGAAAGATCTATGCATTCACGTGTCATCGAGAAACGTGATCTCACAGGATACTCTTCCCAGTCGATTTTGGCTAAGTTCAAGTATCTAGAGTCTGGTTCATAAGTGTTGCTAGCTATGTGTTGGAAAAGAGTTAATAACCTGATGACAGTTTCTCATCCAGTTGGGCTTTGTCGTAGATCTACGTGCAAATCGTGATTCCCGAAATGGTGATTGGCCTTGACCTTGACGAGATAAACTCATTGTGTCAATGCTGTTTCTAACTTTAAACTTTTGTTTTACCGATTTCGATTTCCAGTCATTGACAATATTACTGTATTTCAGTAACACTTTGCCAGTTGGATAGATTTATTGTCGATCAGGAGTGATTATCATAAATTATTCTTAGTCAAATTAGTTGTCGATCCTCGCGTGAAAACCCGGATACCCGTAATCTATTGGGTGGTGTATACGTGATCAGGTTCTTCAGTACTGGTGTACCAGGATATTTTTCCAGTTTGTCACCCTCGTTCCCTTTACTGCCATAGTGTGGGTGTTGTCATGTTGAATCGCCATGTAACTAAAGACTATTATTGAAATGAATGTGTTTTTCTATGTGTATGTTACTATGTATGGCTATGGCCATGAGGTTGTGCAATAGAGCAAGTAAGTATTGAAATCTATGTGTTTTTCTGAGGAGAGCAATGTTATGAAGACAGTCAGTGTTGGTGACTTCATAATGCTTTCTTGATTCTGGGTTAGGAGTGATTCCCAGCAACCAATGCTGGTCGTAGGAAACAACTTAGTGGATTGGGTGGTCAGACTCTCTGACTTGGTTGATTGTATGTCATTGTACCTTACGGTTTGACTGTTGCTCACAATATCAATCATTGGATTGTCTGGTCCAGACACTATTATTTACAGGCCGCCATCGCTGATAGAAAAGTGCTGAGTGTGGCGATAATTAAAAAACTTCACAAGTCTCTATGTGTAACCATGGTAATATAGGTGATGTCTCCTTGTCTGTTAAGCTCATCACACGTGTGAATTTTGTTAACAGATCACTGACCTACCTAGTGCTGACTGCTGCCATGATGACAGAGAAGACACAGGAGAAGATTGAGCAGCTGGAAGCAGCCATTAAACATCTGAATTCCATCATTAAACACCTCAGCTACAATGCTGGAGAGGTAAACAAAAGCAATTGATGTTTGATAATTGATTGATGCACATGCTGTAGCTTAGTAAATCAGTGTTGGCAAGGTGTCATCTGGGTGTTGATTAGCTAATCTCCTGCAACCAGTAAGCTGCGATCCAACTGGGACACCTCTCTGTGCCATCACCCATTGTTCTGGGGTAAAAGGGCAGTCAGCTATGGTTAATGGCAAGACATTATGGTGATTAACTAAAGTCTGGTGCAGATATAACAGTGTCTGTTTCGAAACAGCGTGTTGAAAGAATACAGGAGATGAAATCCATGTCAGCTGTCTTTGATACTGCAGCTAAGATGTCATTTGAAGCTAAATTGGTTGGGAGCAACGAAAGTATCTTGTTGTGCAATTTATCTATTAAAAGAAATGTACTCAACAAGAGCTGACTGCAGTTTTAATGGCTGATATGGTGTCCAATGTTATAATTTATTTCTGGACGTTGGCGAACGAGTGCCACAATTTCTGAAAAAAATATGCCTTTACAGTATTAAAGAAGTTGTTATCCATAAATTGTGTCTATTTTGTCATCCGTCAACTTCTGAGTAATGCCTATCAAACAATTCAGCCTTTTGTGTGTATTAATTTCCCTTTTAATATTTTTTTCTGATGACATAAAGTGACCCTAGATCCTATCTCTTCTTAAGGCTTTATAGGACTCTTTTTTTATAGTTTATGTTCACTACTATATGAACAGACAAACTTCTAATTTGACCCATGGCGTGGGAAATTAATAACACTTGTTTTCTTGTTACATATGCTGCTAATCTTTCTATAAATAATCACAGGTGAGGGCCAAAACCTATTTTTCTCTATTTCCTTCAGTACTTTTCTATTGCCTCACTTTGACTGCAGTAAGGAGCCAAGTCATTGCTTGTCCTTCAGATCAAATCCCAGATCCACACATCAATTAGCCGGCACCTGGAAGCCCTGCGGAACAGGGAGGTGTGGCTGCTAAACCAGGTCGACCTGGTGGTGAGCACCAAGGAGGAGGTCCTTCACCAACAACAGGTCAGACTCAACAAGGCCCTGGGAGTCCTCCAGAGTTCCCTCGACCTGGCAGACGAAGACGATGAACTTGACAGTAGACTGGCCGATGCCCTGGAAAAGTGAGTGACATTTCCACTATTTGCTTTAGTCAACAGGGTGCTTATACAGAACAAAGCTTTATTTGAGAAGTGAACACAAAGTTTCATACCAAGTACCTGTTTACAGTTTAGGTTTGTTATGGAATCAAACCAAGGCTCTTATTAGCATAATTAGTGAACTTTGAATATTAAGTTTTCCTTCTGTTCAGAACAATTTAAAAGACTATTTTGTTATTTGCAGACTTGATATTTCTGACCTGAAGCCGGAGGAGAGTCCCTACATTACCTTCCAAGCCGACCAGTCTACGCTGAGAGAATCCATTCTGGACTATGGCCGTGTGGATGCTTCTGGCTTCCCTCTGCAGAGTGCCTTCGTTGCCCACGGACATCCATCCACCTGCCTGCCACGCCACTTTGAGGAGTACGAAGATGCAGACCACCATGTCTTCTACAAGACTGTGGAGGAGGTCAACCGTGCCAGGACTGCTAGCAGCAATGTAAGTTTCAACATGGGGGTGGTTGTTGATGGAAGAATATTAATGTCAAGGAATTTAACTCATGTTGGATATTGTTGTAAACTGAGTTGATTCATAATGATGGCAGAACTGCCACTGTAATCTTGCCCTGTGACTGTGTGGTATGTGCACGTTGGTGATTCACATTTCCATCTGTACTGTAATCATGGTAATGTAAAATAGTTTTTGTTTGTCATGTATTTTACACCCCTGTATTGTTTAACAGATCAGTGTCAACATCCCCAAGTTGTCAAAGCGCCCGCAGGACTGGCTGTGTCGCCCCTCCACGGTGACCACGTCGTCCACTTCTGCACCAAGGTTCTCCTTTCCATCCCTCAGTCCCAACACTTCCGACTGGCTCCGACGCAGCGAGACATCCGCCCGCACAGTGACCCAAGAGCTGCCCGGCGATGCCAGCATCCAGAATTGGCTCAGTCAGATCAAGCAGTTTCCTGACCTGGAGGACGAAGATTTTGAGATCATTGACAGAGATGGTAAGCTTGGCCCCCGTTGTGGACAGAAGAATTTTTTTTTTGGAGATTGACAAAAAATGAGACAGCGTCTTAGAATGTATGGATTCAATGAAATTTCATAATTATGCTGGGGTTTAATAATCCTTGATACCGGACAGTTGATAGGTCATCTCTGTTACTTCATCACTGACATTGATCTTTGATCAAGGGTACACAGTCTGATTATTTGTTTTATCATCCAACAAATTTGACAAGAGTCAAAAGACTGCAAATAAGAAAAACCTTTATTCAGTAACCAGTAAATAAAGTTAGTGTTCCATTCAAAACATTCCTTCTTATGTATATGCATGAACTGACTACTCTTATTGTCCTAATATATGCAAACAATTTCTGTTCAGATAGTATGAGAAAATCGAGTCATTATATAACAAGAAATCAGAACATGTGGTTGCTTTTGCAGCAGGCAGCTCCCGCAAGTCCAGCCACTCTGTGACGACCGCCTTCCCCGTACTGGAGAAAGCACCCACATTCAACCCACTACAGAAGACCTACCCCAGCCCTGTGGAGGCGTGGCTCAAATCCAGCTCCTTGGGGGGTGAGAAGGCGCTTGAGAAGGAGGTACTTGATCTGTTCCGACACATCCCGTCCGACCAGGACTGCTGGCTCTTAGGCAACACAAAGAAGGTGGGTGGTCAGGTTAGATAATCATAATAAGCAGTCCTGAATAATTTTAGTTCCATCCACCGCATTGTCCCAAGTCAAACATTCTCTATCCAGTCATTCTTGAAAGCAGGGGTAGCCCTTCTGTGTCAATACTTCAAGGGTTGGTAATTGCTACGTTCCTCCATCATCCGTGAATACAAACGGTACCTCACTATGCAGTAGCTATTTTTAACCAGCTAAGCTACAGCCTAGTTTCAGTGAGATGGAATCAAGCTAGTGTCCTGACTACTTCCTTACAGCATCTGTCTGCTCTACACATGGCTGCAATATGAGGCAATGATAGGGTTCGCACAAACATTTCGAAAAGGATCAATTGACTTTCATGAGTTATACATGGCCTCCCTCCATTACTAGCCTCAAAATAGACCTACATATTTATCCTATTTACATGTAATGGCCAAACGAAGTGTATACAAACACTTATTGATGATGATGGGAAGTATTTTGCTGAAGTTCTTGTAAGCAAAAATGATAGCTTGAGGCTAGATGAACTGTCCCCGTGAGAGTTTCATGCCCAGTGGCCGATCTTGTTCGTAAGAGTAATCTTATAAGGACTGCATGTTTACAGTGTGTAACCATGCTAATTGTGTGTGATCAATCCCTTATGGCAAGAATTGTTGCTCATGCTGTCACCCACTTGTCCACACAACCAATCGCCATTGGTTGTACAGCGAGACATATGATGGGTTGGTTAGCTGCCAACTCTCACAAATTTTTGGTAATTGTTCCAAATTTGCAACTGATTTCCAGTAAGGCCAGTAAATGAACAAAATGGCAAAAAAATCCCATTAGTATCCCGACCATACAAAATTGTAACAAACTACAAATTGTAATGTGGGAAAGTTGGCAGCGGTGATTATAATTTTAAGAGACCAAGATGTATGTGGTAGGGATGTGATGGTCACAAAACTGTGTATGAAGTCAGTGTGTTGTAATGTAATATTGTTTATTATATTCTACATAAAACAAATGATCCTTGAAGATCCAGGGTAGAATAGGTGTTCAAGCTTGCTATAAAAAGCGAATATGCTTGTCGTAAGAAGCAACCAACAGGATTGGTTGGTCAGACTCGCTAACTTGGTTGACACATGTCATCGTATCCCAATTGCAGGGATCAATGCTCATGATATCAATCACTGGATTGCTTGGTCCAGCCTCAATTATTTACAGACCCCCGATATATAGCTGGAATATTGCTGAGTGCGGCGTAAAACAACAAACATAACATAAAAAATTGGAGGGCTGTGTTGCAGTACCCACATGACAGATTAACTATAGTCTCATGAAGACACTGGGTGTTCTTTAACTCCTTTGAGTAGTATATATGTTGTGACAGGAGATGAGGGATTCATCAATGCCATAATGGTGGGGTAGCTTTGTGTTAAAGATCTGTTCACCATCTGCGTACAATGTGTGAAGCCAATTCTCTGTCCCTTGTGATATCGCTTGAATAATACTAAAACCTGACTGAAAAAAACATCCTCGCTCATTGCCCTTTTTGTTTCAGGAGTCGGAAGCCTGCAGCGATTGTCTTTGTTCGACCAAGTCCATGGAGATCGAGAACCTTGGAAGCATGTCATGTAGCAGCCAGTCTGTGTTTGAACGCTACTTCCGAGATGTACCCAAGGACACCATGCAGTGGCTAAAGAAATCTAGCAACGACGATCAGGCTGTCCCATCGAGCGTGTGCAAGGCTAACGAGCCCTGTGGCTCTTTCAGCGAATGTTTATGTCAGCCCAACTGTGCTTTCAAGCTCACCAGATCCGAGTCTTCTCCCAAAAAGTGGCTGAAGGTTGCTAGTAGCAAAGCCAAGTTATCTCCCCTGCCTCAGATCGAAGGGTTTGCCCGATACCTGAAGTCACTGGATACAGAGAAAGAGCAGTGGTTGAAGGGCAGTGGAACCCAGCTTGATGAGAATCCAGTAGAGGAGCGGTTGCCCATGTTCGACTGGATCTCGTCCAACCCTGATGATTGGCTTAAAGAAAAACAACCAGGCCTTAACAAAAACTCTCCGTCGATTACTGGTATGAATTTTGAGTTCAAACATGGGAAAGAAGACCATAACATGTGGTTAAAGGTGACGGGAACCCAGCCAGCATCGTCAACCACTCCAGTTGGGCCCTGTCCCGCATGGGATGCTGTACAGAGTTACGTCAGTAAAAAGTCGCAATCTGATTGGCTAATGAGATCTGCTGCCGATGATGAAGACAAGGATAACGGTGATGAGAAAGAGAAGACTGATACATGGCTTCTAACAACATCATCATCATCCCCTGATAGCCAGCCGGCCATGTTTACTAAGTTCACAGCTGGCCTAGGAGAGTGGTTGTTCCAACAAAAGCTATAGACAGCTCAAGTGTGATAATATTTCCCACATACAAATCAATAACTTGCGAATCACCTTGTTGTGTGAGCTATGAAATCAAATATCCATTGGAAATTTCGAAATGTCAGTGATGTTTCAAATGAATTTTATATTAGATTTCATTTTACGAAATATATTTTAACCAAGGGGTGCAAAAATAAGACTACTGTTATGCCTAATTTATTTATGATTAGCGTATAGCTGAAGAAACCATTTGTTATGCTCTTCGACATGGTTTCAATTGTACAGATCTTCAAATTTTGTTTTTGTTTTATTTATGTTAATTTTATTTTGTCTCTCTAGTATGTCAATTTAACATGTACCCAAATCAGTACACAGCATTATATTTGCAAGGATGAAGAAAGTTTTAATATGGAATATATGTTTATACAAATGAATATGTAATATTGGTTGACAAACAGTTACCGCCATAGAGGTACTAGAAACAAATCATGAGAATTATCTACATTCATTCAATTTTGTGTAACTGATGTCCATGGATGTCCAAATTTATTGAAAAACCTCTGCTAGATGCAGGATTGTAACATAGGACTATTCTTATCACATGTTACCACATGTCTATACAGATGTGCTAGCTGGACAAATACTTGTGATCTACAAGCTGGACAAATACTTGTGATCTACACCTCTACAGTGATCTAGTACTGAATAAATGTTTTATTGTGTTAATAATGTGTTTGTTGGTTTATGAAATGGGTGTGAGCAAGAAGTGTTATGAGGGCACTGCTAACAGTGAGTGAGTGAGTGAGTGAGTATGGTTTTACGCCGCTTTTAGCTTTTTCACGGCGGGGGACACCAGAAACGGGCTTCACACTTTGTACCCATGTCGGGAATCGAACCCGGGTCTTCGGCGTGACGAGCGAACGCTTTAACCACTAGGCTACCTGACCGCCCCGCACTGCTAACAATATTGCTCTCTTCCATGCAATCAGTGGGGTTCACAGACTGCAGGTGGGAATTGAACATCAGCTTCATGTGTGGTCTCAGTGTTAAGAAAGAACATGTGAGGATTAATGCTGTTCCTGACCACCTTCGTGATCCAGTGGATACATCTTCCCGAGGCAAGGGAGTTAACTGACTACAAAAGTCCAGTTTCCAGCCTTGCCAAACTAGGCTGGTATTATGGAGTTACTTTTTTGCTCGACTAAGGAATCTATGCATAGTCCAATCAAAATCGTGGATCAAAATTGAAAACCGGATTGTAAACTGTCGTGCAGATTTCCGTTGATTGCAGGATTTGCAAAGCATGTGCACTGCCAACTCGTCAACAGATATTTTCCAAATCTTTTCATGTTTTTAATCAAGGTACTCACGTGATTTGATGCACTTAGCGATGTAAGACCAGTTTTATCACAGCATAGATCTTGATTATCGATTAGATCGTTTTGACTGAGCGCTGCCATTTGCTTGGAAGCAAATGCAAGTGATGCGAGAGGTGGGATTTGATTGGTCCAAAGGAGAGCCTTAGGAGGGACATAACTCGTTGTAGCCACTGGTGGCACTACGATCGAGCCCAGGAATTCCAGCCTAGTTCGGCAAGGGTGGAAACTGGACTTATGAAGTCAGTTAACTCCCTTGCCTCGGGAAGATGCAGTGGATATAGCATCTGCATGGAGAAAGGCTGGCCTAGGGTATGATTCACTGCAGCTTGATACCAAAAGACATTTATATGATAAATGATGGTGCTTATTGACCTGCCTGGCACTCAGCATAAAGGGGATAAAACAAGGACTGGTCAGCTCGGACTCCGTATACTGTGTCTAAGCGGAGTAAATCACATGCATGCATGACACTGTAAGTGCAATAATCTTGAAAGTTAAAACCCCATTTCACCTCACTACTGATTCTGTTCCAGGAAACCTTAGACACAGGAACATCTGATGGAATGACGACTCTAGATGTGTGTCTGTTTGGGTCTTGGATATATCAGCTTCACCACAGTGTTCTACATATATACACAAGTAAACCACATACTCACTTAAATGTTAGAGGTGGTACGGTAGCCTAGTGGTTAAGGTATTTGCAAGTCACACTGAAGACTGGCTCTATTCCCAACATTGGTACCCATATGGGAGTCGAACGTTGAAGTGGGGTATATTAAAACTGTCATATAGTAACCTTTTTACTGTCATATACAATAACATCAAATTGTAAAATGTATCTAGATCTATTTGCAAGTGAATGCAATACATTTTCCTAGGAAGACAGTGTCACGCCGAACAGACGACGAACTAAGGGACGTAACTCCAATTTCTTACACCGGTCTAAAACCGATCGCCCATTGATTATGCATTGCAAGGGTCTAGTTATTTCGCCCCCTGTGACCGTCTCCGTGTTGGCTCTGTCGAACATGCAAAACACCTCATATCATTGATAGATATATGATAAACTATGTTACCAAAGGGCGGTGACATATTTCAATGTAATATTCCATTGGTGGCCCGTCGTCTGAGACGGCGCATTTGGCTCTGCGGAGTTGCGTCCCTTAGGTATGCAAGCATCGTATGATCGTGGATTCTGATCCCAGGTATTGAGTCTTGATTTATCAACAAATGCCCATGCTCTCGGCTCATAAAAAGCTGCCAGCTGCTGCTGATTTTTATGACATGCAGTACAAATGGTCTTTCAGTTATGTATTTTCAAAAGCAGATCCGGGGTAGAATAGGTCTTCAGCAACCCATGCTTGCTGTAAAAGGCGCCTATGCTTGCCGGAAGACTCAATTATTTACAGACCGCCATCATATAGCTGGAATATTGCTGAGTGCGGCATTAAACAACAAACAAACAAACACGGGAGACTGTGCTCCACTGTTTCAGGTCCGATCTCGAGTCTTGACACATTAATATACTACACAGCGTTTGATAAGGATACTTCATACTAGATATTATTACGAATGACGTGGGGCTATAGCAAGACAAAAATGAAAATATCCCTGTCAAAAGTTGACTACTATATCTACAATGAACGAATCAGACATCGTCTCTGTGTATTTCAGGTGATCATAAATATATTATTGTTCGATAACATCATAAAGTTGGAGTTAGTTGACAACCAAAGTTAACGACTTCAATCTTGTTAGGACTGAACATTTGCCCGCAACTCGCCTCCCTTTAAAATTCAACATTAACTGTTGAAATATAACGACATGCAAACTTGTGCATAATCTATTGAAGCCAGCACTTCAAATGGCGAGTGTGCAGGTAGCACCTTAAAGAAATAATTAATTAACTTTCAGCAAAATCAGCATATATGTCGACTACGGTGTTTATAGAGGATGTAGGGTGTATAGATCAATATCTAATCAACTTAGAAATGTGAATGTAAATAAGTGATGTGTAAATCTTCAAATTTGTGAGTAATTCCACATGTCTAAATTCGAGGTGAGGTGAAATGGGGTTTAACGTCGCTTTCAAGATTATTGCACTTATATAGCGACGTGCATGCACGTGTATGTGTGTGTGTGGCTGCTTGTACTAGTCCGGACTGATGCCGATTTATAGTGCTAGCTCACTGAGATACCATGCCGCAGTTTAACATGAATACCCCACTCAGACACAGTATACTGACTCCGAGCCGACCAGTCCTTGTTTTAGCCCCTTAATGCCGAGCGCCAGACAGGGTAACAACAAGTACAATCTTTTAACGTCTTTTTGTATGACGCGGCCCGGGATCGAACCCTGGACCTTCCGCTCTCCGGGCGGACGCTCTACCACAAGACCACGGAGGCGGTCTCTAAATTCGAGCGAAATGAATGATATGATGATAATATAACAATATTGTGGACATTCATTAAGGCGACTCCGCACAACCGGAATAAGAACGGATAGGATTGTTTGTTTGTTGTTTAACGCCGCACTCAGCAATAGTCCAGCTATATGAGCCGGTCCGTATAAACCGAGTCTGAAACAGACAATCCAGTGATTGATGTCATGAGCATCGATCTACGTAATTAGATACAACGACATGCATTAACCAAGTCAGCGAGCCTGACCAGCTGATCCCGTAAGACGACAAGCATGGGTTGCTGAAGACCTATTCTATCCCGGAATCTTCACGGGTCACGACAAGCTTGGGTTGCTGAAGACCTATTCTATCCCGGAATCTTCACGGGTCACGACAAGCTTGGGTTGCTGAAGACCTATTCTATCCCGGAATCTTCACGGGTCACGACAAGCTTGGGTTGCTGAAGACCTATTCTATCCCGGAATCTTCACGGGTCACGACAAGCTTGGGTTGCTGAAGACATATTCTAAGAATACTGGCGTGTCACAGTCACCGTTATTCCTTAAAACTCATAACTAAACAAGAGCTGACTACGTAGAAACTACACTCATTGGGACCTATCTGGCGGATTGCTTAAACGACCGACTCTTTCTTGATTATAATGATACGAATGTGTCGAGATACGTTGCGCTATAGAATTTGATAACTAATGTACAGCCGGACACGCCGAGTGAACAGCACTGCCGCTTTGGAAGATGTAGTTCAACTTGAGATCACAGTCACTCTAATTCGAATCACGTTATATGTCACCGAGTAAACAGCACTCCCTCTTTGACAGCTATATTTAAACTTCAGATTGACTCACGTTTCTGAGAATCGTTGTTGAGATCGTGAAATGAAACTTCGTCCAAGTAGTGACGAATATTTTATGTCGCTACGTGCAGTATCACGCAATTATTTTGAAGGGAGGTAACTCTTACGGGAATAATGTTCACACGCTTGTAAATATATGGGATGAAACTTCAATAGATCTGCTAAAAACAGGTGTTGGCAAAAAGGTGAGCATGTCCTGGCCCACCGGTGGCACCCGTCACAAAAACATGCAAAGGTAAGTCACCAAAAAACAACCCAAAACCAAGGGACCACGAGTACTGAGACAAAACAGGGATTTCCATCGGGCATCTTTTTTGTTATTGATGATTCAAATTTGAAAATGTCTTATAAAATCTGTTTGAAAGCCGTACTAAGGCTGTTTATGTTGGCGTTGTAGCCTGATGTGTATGTTGCTACAACTTAAGTGCCCCCCACACAATAATTATGCATTTTGGAGAGGCAACACACCTTTTGTCTTGCTACACTTTTAGACAAATACCTTATGTATGGGACAGTCAAAGAGATGTCTTGCATTTTATGTAAATGTGAAAAACTAGGTGTATCATTATTCATAGGCTTGTCTATGTTTGAATGGTCGACAACACTCAGTGCCGGGCAGTGCCGACGTCGGCTCTCACATTGTATAAACATGTAACAGCGTTCTCCCCCTGTGGGGAACTGTACACCATGAACAGATTATTTAGGAGCTGTATTGCTGATATGGAGCTGAATAGCTGATGCGGAGCCGTATTGCTGATGTGAAGCTGTATTGCTGGAGTTGTATTGCTGATGTGAAGCTGTATTGCTAGAGCTGTATTGCTGATGTGAAGCTGTATTGCTAGAGCTGTATTGCTGATGTGGAGCTGTATTGCTGATGTGGAGCTGTATTGTTGGAGCTGTGTTGCTGAAGTGGAGCTGTATCACTGAAATGGAGCTGTATTGTTGGAGCTGTATTGCTGATGTGGAGCTGTATTGCTGATGTAAAGCTGTATTGTTGGAGCTGTATTGCTGAAGTGGAGCTGTATCACTGAAATGGAGCTGTATTTTTGGAGCTGTATTGCTTAAGTGGAGCTGTATCACTGAAATGGAGCTGTATTGTTGGAGATGTATTGCTGATGTGGAGCTGTATTGCTGATGTGGAGCTGTATTGCTGATAAGGAGCTGTATAACTGATGTGGAGCTGTATTGTTGGAGCTGTATTGCTGATGTGGAGCTGTATTGCTGATGTGGAGCTGTATTGTTGGAGCTGTATTGCTGATGTGGAGCTGTATTGCTGACGTAAAGCTGTATTGCTGATGTGGAGCTGTATTGTTGGAGCTGTATTGCTGATGTGGAGCTGTATTGTTGGAGCTGTATTGCTCATATGGATCTGTATTGTTGGAGCTGTATTGCTGATGTAGAGCTGTATTGCTGATTATGGAGCTGTATTGTTTGAGCTGTATTGCTGATGTGGAGCTGTATTGCTGATGTGGAGCTGTATTGCTGATGTTGAGCTGTATTGCTGATATGGAGCTGTATTGTTGGAGCTGTATTGCTGATGTGGAGCTGTATTGCTGATGTGGAGCTGTATTGTTGGAGCTGTATTGCTGATGTGGAGCTGTATTGCTGACGTGGAGCTGTTTTGCTGATGTTGAGCTGTATTGCTGATGTGGAGCTGTATTGCTGATGTAAAACTGTATTGCTAGAGCTGTATTGCTGATGTGGAGCTGTATTGCTGATGTGGAGCTGTATTGTTGGAGCTGTATTGCTGAAGTGGAGCTGTATCACTGAAATGGAGCTGTATTTTTGGAGCTGTATTGCTTAAGTGGAGCTGTATCACTGAAATGGAGCTGTATTGTTGGAGATGTATTGCTGATGTGGAGCTGTATTGCTGATGTGGAGCTGTATTGCTGATGTGGAGCTGTATTGCTGATGTGGAGCTGTATTGCTGATAAGGAGCTGTATAACTGATGTGGAGCTGTATTGCTGATGTTGAGCTGTATTGCTGATGTAAAGCTGTATTGCTAGAGCTGTATTGCTGATAAGGAGCTGTATAACTGATGTGGAGCTGTATTGTTGGAGCTGTATTGCTGATGTGGAGCTGTATTGCTGACGTGAAGCTGTATTGCTCATGTGGAGCTGTATTGTTGGAGCTGTATTGCTGATGTGGAGCTGTATTGTTGGAGCTGTATTGCTGATATGGATCTGTATTGTTGGAGCTGTATTGCTGATGTAGAGCTGTATTGCTGATTATGGAGCTGTATTGTTTCAGCTGTATTGCTGATGTGGAGCTGTATTGCTGATGTGGAGCTGTATTGCTGATGTTGAGCTGTATTGCTGATATGGAGCTGTATTGTTGGAGATGTATTGCTGATGTGGAGCTGTATTGCTGATCTGGAGCTTTATTTTGATGATGCGGAGCTGTATTGCTGATATGGAGCTGTATTGTTGGAGCTGTATTGCTGATGTGGAGCTGTATTGCTGATGTGGAGCTGTATTGTTGGAGCTGTATTGCTGATGTGGAGCTGTATTGCTGATGTGGAGCTGTATTGCTGATGTTGAGCTGTATTGCTGATATGGAGCTGTATTGCTGGAGCTGTATTGCTGATGTGGAGCTGTATTGCTGATGCGGAGCTGTATTGCTGATATGGAGCTGTATTGTTGGAGCTGTATTGCTGATGCGGAGCTGTATTGCTGATATGGAGCTGTATTGTTGGAGCTGTATTGCTGATGTGGAGCTGTATTGCTGATGCGGAGCCGTATTGCTGATATGGAGCTGTATTGTTGGAGCTGTATTGCGGATGTGGAGCTGTGTTGCTGATGTGGAGCCGTATTGCTGATATGGACCTGTATTGTTGGAGCTGTATTGCTGATGCGGAGCTGTATTGCTGATGTGGAGCTGTATTGTTGGAGCTGTATTGCTGATGTGGAGCTGTATTGCTGTTGCGGAGCCGTATTGCTGATGTGGAGCTGTATTGTTGGAGCTGTATTGCGGATGTGGAGCTGTATTGTTGGAGCTGTATTGCTGATGCAGAGCTGTATTGCTGATGTGGAGCTGTATTGCTGATGTGGAGCTGTATTGCTGATGTGGAGCTGTATTGCTGATGAGGAGCTGTATTGTTGGAGCTGTATTGCTGATGTGGAGCTGTATTGTTGGAGCTGTATTGCTGATGTGGAGCTGTATTGCTGATGCGGAGCCGTATTGCTGATGCGGAGCTGTATTGTTGGAGCTGTATTGCGGATGTGGAGCTGTATTGTTGGAGCTGTATTGCTGATGTGGAGCTGTATTGCTGTTGCGGAGCCGTATTGCTGATGCGGAGCTGTATTGTTGGAGCTGTATTGCGGATGTGGAGCTGTATTGTTGGAGCTGTATTGCTGATGTGGAGCTGTATTGCTGATGTGGAGCTGTATTGTTGGAGCTGTATTGCTGATGTGGAGCTGTATTGCTGATGCAGAGCCGTATTGCTGATGCGGAGCTGTATTGTTCGAGCTGTATTGCGGATGCGGAGCTGTATTGTTTGAGCTGTATTGCGGATGTGGAGCTGTATTGTTGGAGCTGTATTTCTGATGTGGAGCTGTATTGTTGGAGCTGTATTGCTGATGTGGAGCTGTATTGTTGGAGCTGTATTGCTGATGTGGAGCTGTATTGTTGGAGCTGTATTGCTGATGTGGAGCTGTATTGCTGACGTGAAGCTGTATTGCTCATGTGGAGCTGTATTGTTGGAGCTGTATTGCTGATGTGGAGCTGTATTGTTGGAGCTGTATTGCTGATGTGGAGCTGTATTGTTGGAGCTGTATTGCTGATGTAGAGCTGTATTGCTGATGTGGAGCTGTATTGTTGGAGCTGTATTGCTGATGTGGAGCTGTATTGCTGATGTGGAGCTGTATTGCTGATGTGGAGCTGTATTGTGTGAGCTGTATTGCTGATGTGGAGCTGTATTGTTGGAGCTGTATTGCTGATGTGGAGCTGTATTGTTGGAGCTGTATTGCGGATGCGGAGCTGTATTGTTGGAAGTGTATTGCTGATGTGGAGCTGTATTGCTGATGTGGAGCTGTATTGTTGGAGCTGTATTGCTGATGTGGAGCTGTATTGCTGATGCGGAGCTGTATTGTTGGAAGTGTATTGCTGATGTGGAGCTGTATTGCTGATGTGGAGCTGTATTGTTGGAGCTGTATTGCTGATGCGGAGCTGTATTGTTGGAAGTGTATTGCTGATGTGGAGCTGTATTGCTGATGTGGAGCTGTATTGTTTGAGCTGTATTGCTGATGCGGAGCTGTATTGTTGGAAGTGTATTGCTGATGTGGAGCTGTATTGCTGATGCGGAGCCGTATTGCTGATGTGGAGCTGTATTGTTGGATCTGTATTGCGGATGTGGAGCTGTATTGCTGATGCGGAGCTGTATTGTTGGAAGTGTATTGCTGATGTGGAGCTGTATTGCTGATGCGGAGCCGTATTGCTGATGTGGAGCTGTATTGTTGGAAGTGTATTGCTGATGTGGAGCTGTATTGCTGATGCGGAGCTGTATTGTTTGAGCTGTATTGCTGATGTGGAGCCGTATTGCTGATGCGGAGCTGTATTGTTGGAGCTGTATTGCGGATGTGGAGCTGTATTGTTGGAGCTGTATTGCTGATGTGGAGCTGTATTGCTGATGTGGAGCTGTATTGTTGGAGCTGTATTGCTGATGTGGAGCTGTATTGCTGATGCAGAGCCGTATTGCTGATGCGGAGCTGTATTGTTCGAGCTGTATTGCGGATGCGGAGCTGTATTGTTTGAGCTGTATTGCGGATGTGGAGCTGTATTGTTGGAGCTGTATTTCTGATGTGGAGCTGTATTGTTGGAGCTGTATTGCTGATGTGGAGCTGTATTGTTGGAGCTGTATTGCTGATGTGGAGCTGTATTGTTGGAGCTGTATTGCTGATGTGGAGCTGTATTGCTGACGTGAAGCTGTATTGCTCATGTGGAGCTGTATTGTTGGAGCTGTATTGCTGATGTGGAGCTGTATTGTTGGAGCTGTATTGCTGATGTGGAGCTGTATTGTTGGAGCTGTATTGCTGATGTGGAGCTGTATTGTTGGAGCTGTATTGCTGATGTAGAGCTGTATTGCTGATGTGGAGCTGTATTGTTGGAGATGTATTGCTGATGTGGAGCTGTATTGCTGATGTGGAGCTGTATTGCTGATGTGGAGCTGTATTGTGTGAGCTGTATTGCTGATGTGGAGCTGTATTGTTGGAGCTGTATTGCTGATGTGGAGCTGTATTGTTGGAGCTGTATTGCGGATGCGGAGCTGTATTGTTGGAAGTGTATTGCTGATGTGGAGCTGTATTGCTGATGTGGAGCTGTATTGTTGGAGCTGTATTGCTGATGTGGAGCTGTATTGCTGATGCGGAGCTGTATTGTTGGAAGTGTATTGCTGATGTGGAGCTGTATTGCTGATGTGGAGCTGTATTGTTGGAGCTGTATTGCTGATGCGGAGCTGTATTGTTGGAAGTGTATTGCTGATGTGGAGCTGTATTGCTGATGTGGAGCTGTATTGTTTGAGCTGTATTGCTGATGCGGAGCTGTATTGTTGGAAGTGTATTGCTGATGTGGAGCTGTATTGCTGATGCGGAGCCGTATTGCTGATGTGGAGCTGTATTGTTGGAGCTGTATTGCGGATGTGGAGCTGTATTGCTGATGCGGAGCTGTATTGTTGGAAGTGTATTGCTGATGTGGAGCTGTATTGCTGATGCGGAGCCGTATTGCTGATGTGGAGCTGTATTGTTGGAAGTGTATTGCTGATGTGGAGCTGTATTGCTGATGCGGAGCTGTATTGTTTGAGCTGTATTGCTGATGTGGATCTGTATTGCTGATGCGGAGCTGTATTGTTGGAAGTGTATTGCTGATGTGGATCTGTATTGCTGCTGTGGAGCTGTATTGTTGGAGCTGTATTGCTGATATGGAGCTGTATTGTTGGAGCTGTATTGCTGATGCGGAGCTGTATTGTTGGAAGTGTATTGCTGATGTGGAGCTGTATTGCTGATGCGGAGCTGTATTGTTGGAAGTGTATTGCTGATGTGGATCTGTATTGCTGATGCGGAGCTGTATTGTTGGAAGTGTATTGCTGATGCGGAGCTGTATTACTGATGCGGAGCTGTATTGTTGGAAGTGTATTGCTGATGTGGAGCTGTATTGCTGATGTGGAGCTGTATTGCTGATGTGGAGCTGTATTGTTGGAGCTGTATTGCTGATGTGGAGCTGTATTGTTGGAGCTGTATTGCTGATGTGGAGCTGTATTGCTGATGTGGAGCTGTATTGCTGATGTGGAGCTGTATTGTTGGAATTGTATTGCTGATGTGGAGCTGTATTGCTGATGTGGAGCTGTATTGTTGGAGCTGTAATGCTGATGTAGAGCTGTATTGCTGATGTGGAGCTGTTTTGCTAATATAGCACATTATTTAAAAGCAACAGGGTACAACATTACACAACATTAAAGACTGAAACTCAATATACACTTAGTTGAATAAGGGTCTCTGAAATCTTCAAAGTGAGGAACAGCTAACTGCATTCCAGTCCCCCCAAAACTCCCGCTATCAGCAGGGGTCCTCTTGCCAGCTTCCCCGGTGTGTCACATCTGATTAATGACCACAAGCTCTTCTGTAGCAGACGACATGTATGCATAATTGACATGTATAATTGTCTTCTTTTAAAATATTGATATTTGGTTATTTTAAACTACTTTCAAAACATTTAAATGTTCTGCAGATAAAAAAAAAGATATTGGTCAACTTGTAGACAACCCATTTAAATTTAATTTTTTTATGCGTAACACAATGGCCTTATTAATGCTTTCAAAAGCAGGCAAGACATATTACAAAGTATAACTCTTTTGCCATGTAACATTTATCTAGTCAGTTGTGTACGAAAATATCAAAAGTACAGTAGACATTGATGAATAATTAAAACAAATGTTCATAATTAACAAATCAAGTGGGGTTTTTACATGAAGCAGAAACAGTATATACTAACTGGATTCAACATTTCACATAATAAGAAATACCTTTCAAGGGCTATAAGCGTGTTCATAAACCTGCCGGTGCAATGGACATCATGTTACTGCCAAGTTCATGTGGTGCACGTGGTCTTCTGGTGACATTCATGTAGATGTGAGAAGTTCAGTTAAAACAAACTATATAGAAATAGTTTCATCTTGGTTTTCCTTTCATGTAAATACCATAGTCACCGCTATTTCTTCTAACTCTGATGGCATAAATAAACCATAAAACATAAATAAGTACAAAGTAATAAATGTCATATTTGGGATAAAACTTTCTCTGTAAAGTGCAAACCCTAGTAATTTTTGGAGTTGAGTCCCATCTGGGACAAAAATGGAAGTTTGACAAATGGTACTCACAAACTTCGTGTACCACTCTGACAAGTGTATATTGGCACGGGTACAACTTTGCAATATGTTCGCTACTTATTAAACCCACTAATTATAAAGTTTAAAATTTTACCCATCATATTATTCTCAAAAAGGTTTGAGGAACCATTTTACATTGCTACGTTAGATTTTGATGAGGTTATTGAGGTATATAATATATCCTTTTAATAATCTGAAGTGACAGTCAAACATAACAAATGTTATATTTGGGATGACACTTTCTTTGCAAAGTACAGTTTCTCCGGGATTCAAACCCACACTGCCAGAGTGAGGCACCAATCGCCAGCACACAAAGTCAGCGATCTAACCCACTCAGCCACCGAGGTTTCAACAAAAATGAAAGTCCGACAACTGGTAGTCTAAATCACGTACTTTGTGTAAACCCCCTGACAAGTGTAAATTGGCACTGCTCCCATGTGCCATTTAGAAAGTGGTCAAATGTAACAAATGTTATATTTGGGATAACACTTTCTTTTCAAAGTACAGATTCTCGTACTTGTTCGGGTTGAGTCCCGTCCAGGATTCGAACCCACACTGCCAGAGTAAGGCACCTAATCGCCAGCACACAAAGTCAGCGATCTAACCCATTCAGCCACCGAGGCTTAAACAAAAATGAAAGTCTGACAACTGGCCATGGGAGCCCTGCCAATTTACACTTGTCAGAGGGGTACACAAAGTATGTGATCTAGACTACCAGTTGACTACCAGTGTTATCCCAAATATAATATTTGTTACATTTGACCACTTTCTAAATGGCATTGTGTGTTCATGGCAGTCAAACAGTTTTGAACATTATTTGCAGTGGCGAACATATTGTAAATTTGCTCCAGTATAAATCCATTTTTCAATTTTTCACTGAAAGAGCAAGTTGAACAGAATACTATTAAAACACTAGTCTGCCTCACAGAATCTCAAGCTTTTTAGTTTCCTTTCTGCCTTCCCCTTACTGAAATGGTATAGCCCTAAAACATGAAGCAAGTGTAAAATTTTCTAAAAGCGGAATCTCTCATCTCAGTGTGGCTCTTTTTCGATTTATTGGCGTTATTGGTTTTTATCAAAATTATATAGACTAAGGGTTAGTCTACTCACATACCTATAAGTATGAGCCTAACCCAAAACTACCATCATTAGTAATGGCTAATGAATTGCCTTATTGGGTTTAAACCCGATATATATAAATGCTTACCACATTGAACATGATTTAAATATTGGTCAAGGGATGTCAGTTTCCAGTGAATAGACACTTTATTATAATTATTACCTCCAAAAGGTGTTTCAAAGAGTTGATTTGGTCACTGTAGTTTCACTGTTTTGTCTTGGAGTGTTATGTTTCAATCCTTGAGTGTCAAGCTGGCCCATGCCATCAGTGCCCTAAAGTAAACAAACTTGGACCAGCTTGCCCATGCCTGCTTCACTGGAGCAGGGGAACAACTGATAAGATCATGGCTAAAGAGTATCAGATTCAGTGAGAGGGGGGATGCTGACAGGGAGAGTTTGGGCTTATGCCACTAAGTGTATACATCTTTACAAAATGCTGATTGTTATATATATCTAAACTTAAGGTTACACTTCAACATATGTATTGATGAATTCTCGTGTAGAAAAGTACGGAAAGTCCCTCAGTTGGTGAAACAGGCATTTGAAAGATAATCTTATGAAACATTCAACTAGGTTTCTAAATAGTTATGTAATGACTTCAATTCCAACCTTTAATTTTGAATAGTAAGGGAGATATTAGCAAAATATGAAGTGTTCTCAAAATGAGCTGGTTCACAGTCTGCTCCATTGATTCGGAGCTCAGTGAAAATGACTGCACTCACTGACCTAGTGTTCATTGAAGGACATTTTGCTCAACACTTTAAATTTCACTCATAATTACAATTTCACTGAAACGTATCTTGTTTAATTTCAGAAAAATGGATGATTCTTTGGAGGTAGTTCAGCTACTGGACGACTCGTTCATGAACATCGAGGGGCAGTCGGGTAGTCTCGTGGTTAAAGCGTTAGCTCGTCACGCCGAAGGCCCGGGTTCGATTCCCGACATGGGTACAATGTGTGAAGCCCATTTCTGGTGTCCCCCGACGTGATATTGCTGGAATATTGCTAAATGCGGCGTAAAACCATACTCACTTACTCACCCAGTCACTTGAACATATTCTGACGTTATCATTGGTAGCGAGCAGCATGTTATGTTGAGCTTCAGTGGTCTGTTTTATTTTTAGGTGAAGCTAGTTTGGTGATATTATTAAAAGTATACACAAAACATTACATTTGTTTTCAGAGATCGAGCGGTTGTTGATAAAGGTAGTTCAAATGACATTTCGATCACATATAGTTACTTGACAATAATACACCCCTGTTTTCTGTGAAAGAAATGTATGATATAAACAAAGAGGGGCTGTCATGTAAGTTATCGGTCTTATATCGGGGGTGTTATATTGATTACTTACATAGGTTTCGCGGTTTGTCAGGGGTACTGATTGGAACAGGGCACTTAATACGGTGAATACGGTAATTGAACTTCTAAATTACATTTAGATTCTCACGTCACGTATGATATAGTGTCAGGTAGTATTACATCAACGATTCTGCTTGTGAACCTCGCTTTATTTAGTTATAGACAGCAGAGCGATCTAACTTTGAATAGCCTTGAATTTTAAAAAACCCAATCGAAACCATCGCCTTTTATCATGTTCATATACGAGTGTAGATAGGTTGTCCTCACGCACAACAGACGTAAGGGGAGGCTTACACCACACCGTTCACACTCGTTTCAATGTTGATGTTATTTTGCCTCTAAAATACATCCTAAAGCATTTCGGCACGCTTGCAACCACATTTGTCACGGAAACCAATACGACAGTCGAGCCCGTACATACTTGTATATTCCTGACAAAAAGTGAACATGTAGAAAAGTTACCAGACCGTGCATGGGTAATATTAGTTTAGATAGCGTCAGCAACAGACACACGCCCCTTACTGTGTTGTGAATAATCACGTGAAATACCGCCACACCTCATACATGTGTTCAACTGAATCGGGTATTTTAAAAATAGTGATCACTTGATATGTTTTCATATTTTCACAGAATTCGTGGTATAATTGTAGATGGTAATAACGTCATGTGTGTTTTCTCCATACCCACGTGACTTAGACGTCGTATCGTCACATGACGTATAAATTGTTGTTCGGCTGTTGTTGCACGAGCGGTTCAGCCTTGAGACCAGCTATACATTTAGTCGCCTATAACGACAAGCGGAGGTTTTTGGGGCCTAAATTCTGTACAAGTCTATTTTCGGAAGTGTTGCAGATACGTTTAACAGTTCATGTTCTAAGTATCAGAGCATGATGAAAGAGTAGAATGCTCAGTTGTTTTATATTTTATATATTCTTTGTTGAGTGGGATGTTCATAAAAAGGCAGTTCTATATATTTACATTGCTTGGGATGGAATGACACCAGTAAGAGAGAGCGAATTCGGTTTAACACTGACATGACCAGTGCAGGTTTCAGTTGTATAACGGCGAGTCCTCGTATCTTTTGTTTAAGACGTATACCATTATATAGAACAGGGTGAATCAATGTTGTTATATACTGTTTGAAATAAGTTAAGGATCACCCGATGCTTTCATATCAGTTAATGTTGATGTTGTTGTTGATTGTTGTTTAACGCCGCACTCAGCAATATTCCAGCTATATGACGGCGGTCTGTAAATAATCGACTGACTTCATGAGCATCGATCTACGCAGTTAGAAAACGATGACATGTATGAACCAAGTCAGCGAGCCTGACCACCCGATCCCGTTCGACTCTTACGACAAGCATAGTCGCCTTTTACTGCAAGCATGGGTTGCTGAAGACCTATTCTACCCCGGATCTTCACGGGTCCTTTCTTTCATATCAGAACATTTCATGACAGAGTAACTGTAGTAATATGTGTCTAGTGACCCTTAAATTGTGTAGTAGTATATGATATAATACCTACATATCGAACTACGGATGACTCGATACATGTTGTTTGTCCCTAGGACTTCGGATTAACGAAGTTTAACTATTGCTATTATTTATATATATTATTAACAAGAACAATTTACACGATTTAAGGAAAGACACGGGTTTGATACCTTTAAAACAATTATTTAAAGAACACGTGCCGAAACTGAAGACAATGGTTTGGAAGAAGTACTGCCCTATCAGAAGAGGTACATGCAGAGTGAGTCCGTCTTTTTCTGTCGTGCAATTTCAGAACGAATTAGTTAGTGTTTAAGCTATATTATGGTGCAAGTTGTGGACGTTTACGATTTTTGTGAAACCCACGACCAAGTGTATGGTGCTGACAAACCCTGAAACTATATCAGGGTCAATTTATGAATCGAATCCGCGCTCGTAGTTCTGGCACACCTAAGGGAAGCAACTCTGCACAGCGAACCCCAACTTCAGAGTGAAGAGTGAGTGAGTTGGGTTTAACGCCGCTTTTAACAGTATTCCAGTTATATCGCGGCGTGTTAGCTTAATGTGGGAGGAAAGCCCGAAGTGATGCAGGTCTCAGACGTTTTACCACTTCGGGGTCCAACTTCAGAGGCTTTTTGAGGGAACTGTATATTTTACATTTTACGATTTAAAAGGGAAGTTGAAACTGGAGCGGAACCATGCCGCTTAACTGACATCATTGGTGGGAACACATCTCAGCTTCTCCATCCTGTGAATTCAGATGGGGAAGTGATGACTAACGAAAGACAACAGTTCGGGACGTCAGGTTACTTTAGATTAAGATTCATTGTTATCTGTCGGAATATGGTAAAGGCAACGTTAATGGACTGAATTCTTGAATAATTAAATTTATACGCCAGTCTGGTCCATAAAATCGGTGATTGACAGCATGAGCAGCCATCTATGCCGTCAGCATGTCCCCGTGATCTGCACAAGTAATAGTGTTTATTTTTTCTCTTTAATAGTTGTGCCTGGGTTGTGTTTATGAAATAAAAATAATCATGAAACAATATTGGAGAAACGCAATAGGTCAATCAGGAGAGGGAAGTAAATATGTCGGATATATAACTATGGCTCTGCTGAGATGCTAGAAATAACCCAGATCTACATCCGCTGGCCGGCAAAGTGGAAGCTCTGACATGACAATGTTCCTGACTGTGTCTGCAATGTAACTTCCCCAAAAAACATACGGCGTTATCTGGAGTTGAGGTCGAGACGTATTGTAACTGACATCATGTGAGAAGTATATATTCTGTCTGCTAATTGGTGATTTGACATGGAATGATTTGTCTGGACCAGACAATCCAGTGATTGACATCATGAGCATCGATCCACGATATTGGGATACGATGACATGCATCAACCAAGTCAGCGAGCCTGACCACCCGATCCCGTTAGTCGCCTTTTACGACAAGCATAGTCACCATTTACGGCAAGCATGGGTTGCTGAAGACCTATTCTACCCCGGATCTTCACGGGTCACAAGCATGGGTTGTTGAAGACCTATTCTACCCCGGATCTTCACAGGTCACAAGCATGGGTTGCTGAAGACCTTTTCTACCCCGGATCTTCACGGGTCACAAGCATGGGTTGCTGAAGACCTATTCTGCCCCGGATCTTCACGGGTCACAAGCATGGGTTGCTGAAGACCTATTCTACCCCGGATCTTCACGGGTCACAAGCATGGGTTGCTGAATACCTATTCTACCCCGGATCTTCACGGGTCACAAGCATGGGTTGCTGAAGACCTATTCTACCCCGGATCTTCACAGGTCACAAGCATGGGTTGCTGAAGACCTATTCTACCCCGGATCTTCACAGGTCACAAGCATGGGTTGCTGAAGACCTATTCTACCCCGGATCTTCACGGGTCTCAAGCATGGGTTGCTGAAGACCTATTCTACCCCGGATCTTCACGGGTCACAAGCATGGGTTGCTGAAGACCTATTCTACCCCGGATCTTCACAGGTCACAAGCATGGGTTGCTGAAGACCTATTCTACCCCGGATCTTCACAGGTCACAAGCATGGGTTGCTGAAGACCTATTCTACCCCGGATCTTCGCGGGTCACAAGCATGGGTTGCTGAAGACCTTTTCTACCCCGGATCTTCACAGGTCACAAGCATGGGTTGCTGAAGACCTATTCTGCCCCGGATCTTCACGGGTCACAAGCATGGGTTGCTGAAGACCTATTCCAACCCGGATCTTCAAGAGGCGACATGGAATGAGATATCGAAGAAATCATGAGAATTTCTCTGAGTTAAACCATGTTATGGTTGAAACATATTTGCTGTTTTACTTTCAGAATGACCAGCAGATTTCTAGGTCAGAATCAACTGAAACGGGCGTGACGTCATCATGCTTATTGCTTTAATTTTGGATATAAATGGTGTGGTACGAAATCGGTGTCATTTCTAATCACAAACTTCTGTCAGGGATTGAGTTTGAACCACACAAACCAGTGATTGATATTCTGAGCAACGATCCACGCCGTCGCAGGGCGACCATATAGGTTGCTGGGGGGACCTAGTATAACAGGGAATCCCTGGCGGGACGGTGTGCGTGCGTGCGTGCGTGCGTGCGTGCATGCGTGCGTGTGTTGTTAAAATCACCTGCGTGTATGTGGGTAATATCGGTCAGTTACGCTCGTTCAAATATGCACTAAATCTGGTGAACAATGTATTTGCCTTGGCATGTGGCATGTTAAAGAGTTGTACAAAACAACCGTAGACTGTCGTAAGTATGTGCTAAGGTATGGGAGTTACGATCACCTGAGCTCTAAGATCGCTCTGTACAACGGTACCCAGGTAACCCTGGTTCAAAACAGCAGAGTGTGTTTTCTTATCGTAAATATCATATATTAGAAATGGAAATTATATTATGCCTCTGGCTGTTATTTTCAAAATGAAAAGCTTAATTTCTTGTAGCCAGTGAAGAACTTGCAATGTGAAAATGATATTGATATGTACAGAAGTTCAGGAGATTAAAGTTTCGTGCTAAGGCACGGACGTACGATAAGCAGTGACAGAGTCTCACATTAACGATATCAGTGAGTGTGTGAGTTGGGTTTAACGCCGCTTTTAACACGCTTTTAGCGTGTCAGCTTAATGTGGGAGGAAAGCCCCAAGTGATGCAGGTCTCAGACGTTTACCACCAAGGTGAAACCCACGAGCACGGGAATGGTGCTGACAAACCTAGAAACATAATCGGGGCGAATCGGGATTCGAACCCACAATCATAGGTTTCTAGCGTGCCCAAGGGATGCAACTCTGCACAGCGAATAGCGGCGCCTTACTCCATTCATGTGCACAACATTTACTGACGTAAGTAATTTTGCACATGTCTAACTATACATATACTCAACAACAAAAGTTCCTGTGACACCAATATTTTAGTGTAGTTTTCAAACAAGTAAAGTTTGGTTTTCAATATTGTAGTACATGTATGGAATCAAGTCACAAAAACACAACTGCTACAGAAAAGCATGCATTCCATGCAAAAGTTGACGAGCCCCAAGCATTTCACTTCCCAAGAATGGGTATAAAAACATGTGCGTTTACGGGATTCCATATGCATTGTTTAGCATCGTGCTGACAACAACCACTCAGAAAAACAACAAAATTACGCAATTAGTCAACATTACGAAATGCCACGCCTGTCCGAAAATGACAGCGTTCTGCCGTTTTTGCGTCGTCATGGCCCAGGCATTACCTTTCAACATAACAACGCCCGATCTAATATTGCTCGACTATTTCAGGATTCTCTTCAACAAAACAACGTGAATGTCATCCCCTGGCCGGCTCGCTCCCCTGATCTCTCACCAATCGAGCACATATGGGATGAGATGGATCGGCGCCTTCGACGTCAACCACGTGTTCCACAGACACTCCAGGAACTTCGAAACATGCTCCAGCAGATATGGACAGATATCCCACAGGACTTTGTGCGACGCCTGGTCCATTCCATGAGACGAAGGTGTGTTGCTTGCATCGCGACCAGAGGTGGACACACATGCTATTGATTTGAAAAATTGACATTTTGGCATGTTCATGTTTTTTTTTATGAAATCAGTATGGCAAATTACACTTGAACACAAGGGGTCTTTTATCTGTTGCAAACCGAAATTGTTTCAGATTTTGTAAAAAACATAACTTTAAATTAAATCTTATTCAATGTCACAGGAACTTTTGTTGTTCAGTATACGTGTGTATATGTAAACTTACTATGCGTTCACTTGAAAATCATTTAAGTGTGTAAATTGTGTAAGGCACACATATTCGTCAGTCTGTTCACGACTTTCAACACAAAACAGGTTGTTTTCCAATTAAAGTTGAATGAGAAGAGAGTTACTTCACCGAACACTTTCGCGTGAAGCAACATTTGTTTGATTTAATTTTTGATTCCTTGAAACCAAAAGAAAACACCGTCCGCTCCTCTGTATATACGCATAAAAGTTGGCAACTGTTGACAATGGTTTTGTGTTGGCAAAAGAACAGATATTAATTAGATCATACTCTTACGTTTACATAAACGTTCACATTGCAACATATACACTCAGTGCAAATTTACATTTACACCTGCTCCAGATATGATGCCAAAGCTGGTCCTGGTGTGAATATACACACATAAGTAAACGCGTTCACATGACAAGTATACTCTATTTCTACACACATATGCACATGTACACACATATGTAGGCCTATGTGAAGAGGGTATTAGACGACTGGGCCACCCCTGCCCCCATGTTAACGGACGACTGGGCCACCCGTGCCCCCATGTTAACGGACGACTGGGCCACCCGTGCCCCCATGTTAACGGACGACTGGGCCACCCGTGCCCCCCATGTTAACGGACGACTGGGCCACCCGTGCCCCCCATGTTAACGGACGACTGGGCTACCCGTGGCCCATGTTAACGGACGACTGGGCTACCCGTGCCCCCCATATTAACGGACGACTGGGCTACCCGTTCCCCCATGTTAACGGACGACTGGGCCACCCGTGCCCCCATGTTAACGGACGACTGGGCCACCCGTGCCCCCATGTTAACGGACGACTGGGCCACCCGTGGCCCATGTTAACGGACGACTGGGTTACCCGTGCCCCCCATGTTAACGGACGACTGGGCCACCCGTTCCCCCATGTTAACGGACGACTGGGCCACCCGTGCCCCCAATGTTAACGGACGACTGGGCCACCCGTGCCCCCATGTTAACGGACGACTGGGCCACCCGTGCCCCCATGTTAACGGACGACTGGGCTACCCGTGTCCCCGTGGTAACGGACGACTGGGCCACCCGTGCCCCCCATGTTAACGGACGACTGGGCCACCCGTGCCCCCATGTTAACGGACGACTGGGCTACCCGTGTCCCCGTGGTAACGGACGACTGGGCCACCCGTGGCCCATGTTAACGGACGACTGGGCTACCCGTGCCCCCCATGTTAACGGACGACTGGGCCACCCGTTCCCCCATGTTAACGGACGACTGGGCCACCCGTGCCCCCCATGTTAACGGACGACTGGGCTACCCGTGCCCCCATGTTAACGGACGACATGGCCACCCGTGCCCCCCATGTTAACGGACGACTGGGCTACCCGTGTCCCCGTGGTAACGGACGACTGGGCCACCCGTGCCCCCCATGTTAACGGACGACTGGGCCACCCGTGCCCCCATGTTAACGGACGACTGGGCTACCCGTGTCCCCGTGGTAACGGACGACTGGGCCACCCGTGGCCCATGTTAACGGACGACTGGGCTACCCGTGCCCCCCATGTTAACGGACGACTGGGCCACCCGTTCCCCCATGTTAACGGACGACTGGGCCACCCGTGCCCCCCATGTTAACGGACGACTGGGCTACCCGTGCCCCCATGTTAACGGACGACATGGCCACCCGTGCCCCCCATGTTAACGGACGACTGGGCCACCCGTGCCCCCCATGTAAACGGACCACTGGGCCACCCGTGCCCCCCATGTTAACGGACGACTGGGCCACACGTGTCCCCGTGGTAACGGACGACTGGGCCACCCGTGCCCCCATGTTAACGGACGACTGGGCCACCCGTGCCCCCATGTTAACGGACGACTGGGCTACCCGTGCCCCCCATGTTAACGGACGACTGGGCCACCCGTGCCCCCATGTTAAGGGACGACTGGGCCACCCGTTCCCCCATGTTAACGGACGACTGGGCCACCCGTGCCCCCCATGTTAACGGACGACTGGGCTACCCGTGTCCCCGTGGTAACGGACGACTGGGCCACCCGTGCCCCCATGTTCACGAACGACTGGGCCACCCGTGCCCCCATGTTAACGGACGACTGGGCCACCCGTGCCCCCAAGTTAACGATACCGAGGTGAACTAAAGTCATACTCGTACGTGTCACTATTTTCATTGTTCTACAGCGGGACTCTCGTACTCCCGTCACACCGCAGCCATAATTACCACAATCCAGCAACTGTTGTCACCTAGACAGTAGGATTTCAGAACACCCATAGTAGCATATTGTACATGATCTTTGTTCTGGAATTTATAATTCTAAATATTCGCGACGGTCAATGCACGTGCTCAGTGCTGCTGCAAGGTACGAGTCAGTCTGCCAACCGACACTCTACACTGGCTTATTTACTGTGGGCCGAGCTGTCTCTCTTCTGCTGAGCCTTGCATTTGACAGGCCTTCCTCGCCTTGAGTGTGCTATGATTTAAAATACATAATCGACAGATTGATATCGGATTTGGCAACAAGCCAAGTTTCCTTGCGTGCTCGCCAGTGCCACTGTCACGTACAAAGAGGGCTGGGGTTGCGAAATGTCCCAGGATTCCTAAATGTTACCATATGTCCTACCCGCGTGTTAGAAAAATGCAGAGTTTGGAGATAATTTTGACTCCTTACGTGTAGTGTGTATGCTAAATGTTTTTGAATACCACGTGATTTGTTGTTTGTAAAAATTAAAGGTACCAGTTTCTACGGACTGCCAATGTATATATGTTACAGGGAATATGTATAATGAGGGAATATGTATAATCCCTGAAATTTTCAGGGAATATATTTAATGTCTAATTCACTCAGGGAATATACATAATACCTAAAATTTTCAGGTATTATACATATTCCCTTTCCCAACAATTTTTTAGACATATTCCCTGAAATTATTTTTGAGGCTCTTATATGGTCAAACTTGATAACAAAACAAACAAATTATTATGAGAAGACAAATTTATTTGACATGATAACAAATACCTTTCACTTAACAATTAGTTTTCACTGTAATCAAAACAATGCTGCATGAAACATAGGATAGACTTAACAAACAAAAACAATTTTGGTTTTTGTTGACACATGTCAGACTCGAGTGGCACCTTGAGTTACAAAGCAGCTTAGCCTTGAAACATCTACATCTGTTGGTCTGACATTTCTTTGTACCAGCACAGCTACACCGGGTGGAACCTTGTCCTCCACAGTCGGAGTCAAACTGCACAGTCTGGCGAGGTGAAATGTTCTCGTCACTGACAACGTCTCAGTCGAGTACAGTGCTGTAGCACACACACATCAAACTGGTTACGAGAGAACTTCCCATTTAGTATGCCGCCTTTCACAGCTACTGTGACAAGTCATTGTCACTGCATTCAATCACAACACCCAGGATATTTCTGGGATCGGAACGGCCACGATCAACATGGGTAATTGGCTTGCTTGCATCTGTGCTTCATTTGCTTGCTTTCGCGTCAATGTGATGATTATACATATTCCCTGATTATACATATTCCCTGATTATACATATTCCCTGATTATACATATTTCCTGCAACATATATATCACAGTGGAGTTGATGCACTGGATAATCTAGGAGGGCAGTTCACGAAGACTACAGTTGCAATGTACACGGCAATACGTAACTGATATCAAGACAGTATGTTGTGTGATCTACTTGACAATAGATGTACATTCTAAAACTGGCACCAAGTCAAACAGAGTAGTATCTACCCCCAAAGACGTTAACTATTTCTCACTAGGTACAGATCAGAATACTGTCACTCCATGATCAAGCAAACATGGGTTCAAAATATATACTGACCCTGCATCCTGTTAAACGTGACAGGTTTAAGGGCGCAGCATCCAGGACGACATAGCTTCATGGTTCCAAAACATCTGCAACCCACCCGTGAAGATCCGGGGTGGAAAAGGTCTTCAGCAATCCACCCGTGAAGATCCGGGGTAGAATAGGTCTTCAGCAATCAACCCGTGAAGATCCGTGGTGGAATAGGTCTTCAGCAATCCACCCGTGAAGATCCGGGGTAGAATAGGTCTTCAGCAATCCACCCGTGAAGATCCGGGGTGGAATAGGTCTTCAACAATCCACCCGTGAAGATCCGGGGTGGAAAAGGTCTTCAGCAATCCACCCGTGAAGATCCGGGGTAGAATAGGTCTTCAGCAACCTACCCGTGAAGATCCGGGTAAGAATAGGTCTTCAGCAACCCACCCGTGAAGATTCGGGATAGAAAAGGTCTTCAGCAATCCACCCGTGAAGATCCGGGGTGGAATAGGTCTTCAGCAATCAACCCGTGAAGATCCGGGGTGGATAAGGTCTTCAGCAACCCACGCGTGGAGATCTGGGGTGGAATAGGTCTTCAGCAATCCACCCGTGAAGATCCGGGGCGGAATAGGTCTTCAGCAATCCACCCGTGAAGATCCGGGGTAGAATAGGTCTTCAGCAATCCAACCGTGAAGATCCGGGGTGGAAAAGGTCTTCAGCAATCCACCCGTGAAGATCCGGGGTAGAATAGGTCTTCAGCAATCAACCCGTGAAGATCCGGGGTGGAAAAGGTCTTCAGCAATCCACCCGTGAAGATCCGGGGTGGAATAGGTCTTCAGCAATCCACCCGTGAAGATCCGGGGTGGAAAAGGTCTTCAGCAATCCACCCGTGAAGATCCGGGGTAGAATAGGTCTTCAGCAATCAACCCGTGGAGATCCGGGGTGGAATAGGTCTTCAGCAATCCACCCGTGAAGATCCGGGGTAGAATAGGTCTTCAGCAATCCACCCGTGAAGATCCGGGGTGGAAAAGGTCTTCAGCAATCCACCCGTGAAGATCCGGGGTGGAAAAGGTCTTCAGCAATCAACCCGTGAAGATCCGGGGTGGAAAAGGTCTTCAGCAATCAACCCGTGAAGATCCGGGGTAGAATAGGTCTTCAGCAATCAACCCGTGAAGATCCGGTTAGAATATGTCTTCAGCAACCCATGACTGACTGACGGGATCGGGAGGTCAGGCTCGCTGACTTGGTTCATGCATGTTATCGTATCCAAATTGCGTAGATCGATGCTCATGATGTCAACCACTGGAATGTCTGGTCCGTACTCGATTATTTACAGACCGGAGTCATATAGCTTGAATTTTGCTGAGTGCGGCGTTTAACAACAAACAAACAAACATCTGCAATATGCGGTATTTCTGTGTTTTTATATAGACCCATACATATTTGAATCATGTAACTATCCTGTACCTACTTATACATACAGTCAGATCCGCGCGTGTCACCCGGATATTACTATCATCAGCGCTCGGTATCCTATGAGTTATATCCGTCAACAGGGCGTTATACCAAACTTAGCTTAGCTTCATATAAATACTGAACCGCAAAAGAAACGTCACCCCAAGTAATAGTGCATGAAAAGTTGTTTAAATATCTGGGTATTGTCCGGAAAAATAAAATTTGATGATAAAAAAACAAAGCAGATGACAATAAAACCGATTGCCCAAACGCATCACGGCAACGGCCATGGTAACCCGATGCGCGTGAGTTCCGTGCAAATTGAAATGCACATGCGTTCCCCCATTTCTTGCCACATAAAAATCCACCCAGTTCGGATAACATTCATTTGTGTTTGTATTGCCACCACATGCCAAGACTGACACGAAATCAGCGACACCATGCCCTTGGACGATTGCAAGCTGGACAAACCGCCCGACAAGTAGCCAATACATTTCATATCCACGTAAGGACCATATACAGGCTCCGGCAACGGTACCAGACCACCAACACTACAGATGACCGACCACGTATTGGAAGACCAAGGGCCACCACCCGATCGTCAGATTGTGCGACAGCATCTTCAAGATCGCTTTGTTACTGCTGCGGAAACTGCTCGACTGACCATGGGGACACACCAGGGACACACCAGCGACACATTAGTGCAGACACCGTGCATCGACGATTGACGAGTAGACACCTCCACTGTCACAGGCCACACCAAGGACCCATTCTGACACCACGTCATCGCCGGGGCCGTCTTCAGTGGGCAACACAGCACCAGCATTGGCGCCACCAGCAGTGGAGAAGAGTCCTCTTCTCAGACGAGAATCTGGCGACGCCGTGGGGAACGTTATTCGGATGCTTGTGTCGTGGGGCGGTCCGAGCATCATGGTATGGGGTGGTACCACACGCCATACCTCATTTGGCACGTCGCCGCAACCACGAGTTTAAGCATGATAACGCACGTGCCCACACTGCGAAAGCAACAAGAGAATCCAGAAAAATGGCAACAAAACCATGCAGTGGCCTGCCCTCAGTCCCGATTTAAATCCCATTGAGCACATGTGGGACGAGATTCAAAGACGGCTGAATGACGTCCGACAAAGGCCGACAACTGCAGCTGAACTGCGCCAGGCGTTCCTCAGAGTGTGTGCTCAAGTGCCTATGGCCTTCATCAACCGCCTCATTCATTCCATGTAGCGAGGGCGGTCGGGTAGCCTAATGGTTAAAGCGTTCGCTCGTCACGCCGAAGACGTGTCGATTCCCGACATGGGTACAATGTGTGAAGCCCATTTCTGGTGTCCCCCGCCGTGATATTGCTGGAATATTGCTAAAAGCGGCGTAAAAACAAACTCACTCACTCCCCCATGTATCGACGTTGCACGGCAGTCATCAATGCACATGGCGGACACACGAGATACTGACTTGTGATGCCATTTTCTCAGAGACTAGTGCTGTGTTTCACTTTAAGAATATTTGACACTTTAATTTCAACCTTGATGATCAGTTTTGCCAAGTTTCAACCCTTTAATATGTCTCAAAGTATGTTTACAGTGGACAAATAAGGTTTCTCATATATCTGTCCATGAAATATTATGAAATCATATTAAAGGCGAATTCGGTTTCGGTCCCGTGGTTTGTGAATTTACTCATCTTGGTTCTAACACATACACAATTGAGATCGCGGGTTTTGAATGATTGTCGTTCACACTCTGATATAAGTAAGTTTATGCATCAGTCGTAACTGGAGTAGTGTACATAAAGTATATAGACACACAGGTCGTAGTGTAACGAGGATTGATTTCGACGGAACAAAGGCAGCTGTGGTCGACACTGGAGAAAGAACTGGATTCCCAGAGGATTGGTTACGTGACTATGATTACATCACATGTCGGGAGGATATAAGACTTGCTCAAGTCTCTGAGGCAAACATTATTAGTTTAAATAATATTTTCTAGATTGTATAAGTAACAAGAACATGTTGTCCCTATAAGAGACTGGCGCCCTTAGATCTACTACCCGCTGATCTAGACTTGCCTATTATAATACTGGCCTATGATTGAATTACTTTATAGCCATGGAGCAAGGCTAGGAGGATATCACTGCTCAAACATAAACGCCCTGCAGATAGCGGTGGTGGTCGGGCAAGGTGTCATGGCTGATGTGCAGGTTATTATTTTGAACAAGGCCATCAGTCGTAAGGTGACTTGAACTTTTAAAGATAGAGTTGATGAAAGAAAGCTCCACACAGAGGTTAAGTTACTTTTTTGGTGAAAGCGGTGCTGTTGAGTACATCAGTTGTATAGGTTTGCTACATTAAAAGCAACACAGTAAAAGGCGAACTTACACCCTAGGGACATTTTTGTAGGCGAACTCACACTCTAGGGACATTTTTGAAGGCGTACTTACACTCTAGGGACATTTTGAAGGCCAACTTACACTCAAGGGACATTTTTGTAGGCCAACTTACACCCAAGGGACATTTTTGTAGGCTAACTTACTTTCTAAGGACATTTTTGAAGGCGAACCTACACTCTTGGGACATTTGTGAAGGCGAATTTACACTCTAGGGACATTTTTGAAGGCGAACTTACACTCTTGGGACATTTTGAAGGCCAACTTACACTCTTGGGACATTTTGAAGGCCAACTTACACTCTAGGGACATTTTTGAAGGCGAACTTACACTCAAGGGACATTTTTGTAGGCGAACTTACACTCTAGGGACATTTTTGTAGGCTAACTTACACTCAAGGGACATTTTGTAGGCGAATGTACACCTTATAACATTTTGTAAAGGCGAACTAGCATCCCAGGAACATTTTGTGTAGGTGACCATACGCCCTTAGAACGTTTTCTCTAGGCGAACTGACAAAGGCAACTGAGCATATACCCTACAAATGAGGGGGGAGGGGGAGGTTTCACACATTGTACCATTGTACCCGGGTCTTCGGCGTGACGAGCGAACGCTTTAACCAGTGAGTGACCGGACCGCTCCCCAAACTCACGCAATTATAGACGCAGAACAACAGATTGAATGTAGACAGAGTAGGTGAACGATTCCAATATCTAACCTTCTAAAACGACATTGATTCAGTAATGAGCATGGCTCCGTTGTTCAGGTTCAGGTTTTACACACACCAATGTTTGTTTGCATCAGCATGCGCCCCTCGCGGTTTATTCTCACTGCAATGTTCTATTGTACAGTAAACAACTCCCACTCGTCGTTTTTTTCTTAGATGAACGTCAACCGCAGGTAACAATCAGTCTGTTCTCCCCAAGGGGAAGCATGTCCCGGCCTACATTTGTTTGTTTGTTGTTTAACGCCGCACTCAGCAATATTCCAACTATATGAAAGTGGTATGTAAATAATCGAGTCTGGACCAGACAATCCAGTCATTGACATCATGAGCATCGATCCACGCAATTGGAATCGATGACATGCATCAACCAAGTCAGCGAGCCTGACCACCCGATCCCGTTAGTCGCCTTTTACAGCAAGCATGGGTTGCTGAAGGCCTTTTCTACCCCGGATCTTCACGGGTCTCCTGCCATACATCACATGTTCAATTGATACTGTTTAAAGCTCACACGAATGAGAAGGCTCCAGATTTAGTTAGAGGCATGATCGGTGTACATAATGAAACATGCTTGAATTGAACAGAAGAATCATGGTTTGAGGTGGAATCAGTAAAGCTGGAAGAACCGATCTCCATGTCCTACAGCGGGGCACGATGACAGGTGTGCGCTCCTGGGACGACATTCTAGATGTGAAATCGGAACGGAACTTATCCTCATGGACGATGACGCATGACCTCATCGTGCCAGGGTCGCTGATGCCTACTTAGAGCAGGAGACCACTGGGTGGCCAGCCCGGTCACTAGACCCCGGACAGCGAGCTGCAGATCGCCCTCTCACGACGTCATGTCCATATCAGGAACTCGGCAATGCTCTTACTGAAGAGTGGAACAATTTTCCCTTGGCAACCATTTAAGCACTTATTGTGAGCATGAGACGACGGTGCCAGGCTGTGATCACGTGGATCACAAACGCGCTACTGATCATGAGAGTTGTTGTTTTTAATAATGAGTTTGTTTTCGTGTTTTTTGTCGTGTCAATTTTGGTCAGATACACTCATTTTGACGGGTGATCTGACTGATCGTTGGTCACGTGTTGTTTGTTGCCGTAGTGTGTCACATAACAACGGACTTCTGTTCAGTTAACATGTCTTCATGCAAAATTGCCTTTAGCTTTTTCAACAGATGTACACTATTTAACGTATTACATTTTAAAGTGGTGATCCTTAGTAAAGTTTGAGTAGTATATATAAGTCAGACCATTGTTTTGAGGTCCTATAGTAAAGAAAAATATTCGCATGTATTTTTTCCAACTTATATTTGAATTTAATGGATGAAAAGTGTCTGGTTCTTCAGTATTGCTTTGTGTTATCATGACGACAAGTGTTTATCTTAACTCAGGTGTGTATTTAATCACCTTATTACGTGAAGATCCGGGTTAAAATAGGTCTTCAGTCTTTCTGCTTGCCGTAAAAGGCGACCATGCTTGTCGTAAGAGTGATTGACGGAATCGGGTGGTCATGCTCGCTGACTTGGTTGATGCATTTCATCATATTCCAATTGCGTGGATCGATGCGCATGACCATGAGTCCAATATACACATCCACAAAAGAAATGTTGGGGCCAAAACATTACAACTGCCCATTCCTGCATCCCACCCCTACCCCCTCCACTGTGTTGCAAAACAAATATATATTTCTTTAACGATTGACTATGGATTCTATTTGGTTCTTTGAGGTATGAATCGAAATACTGAGGTGAAATTTTGTGGAACCCAGGCGAGCGAGCTTGCACGTTTGCTGTTTCATTCATTCTCGGCCTTCGGTCTCAAAGGGCAGTTTGGACAATGAATATGCACGAATTTCGCTAAATGTCCTATGTATGACGATACACGTGAGCAGAAGGGGAATCCCCTCGACTGTAATTTTGGGATTCCCCGACATTCCGTAATATAAAAGTATTCCGCTTCGGTGGGCGTGGCTTAATTTTTTACATTCATTGGGAAATGCATAACATAATTTAATTATTTACTTATAAGCAGCAGAATATCTGCAATTGTGCACACTAGAGGTAATTCAAAATTTACATATCGTTTATAATAAATTAAATAAGTAAATGCTGTATCGTGCATTTTCATTTTCTGGTCCATTACTTGATGTTCCAATATCCATATAGAATTATATAAACCTTGCTAATTTGGGAAACCTTATATATGGTGATCAGCTTTTTGAATTCTGGTGACCTTGACCTTTCACAAAGTCAACATACGTCTGGAACTGGAAACCTTGACCAGGTCCTGTGTTTCTAGTAAGGGTCATATCATATCATATGTAGATCACATTATTGGGGACCCGTGAAGATCCGGGGTAGAATAGGTCTTCAGCAACCCATGCTTGTGACCTGTGAAGATCCGGGGTAGAATAGGTATTCAGCAACCCATGCTTGTGACCCGTGAAGATCCGGGGTAGAATAGGTCTTCAGCAACCCATGCTTGCCGTGAAGATCCGGGGTAGAATAGGTCTTCAGCAACCCATGCTTGCCGTGAAGATCCGGGGTAGAATAGGTCTTCAGCAACCCATGCTTGTGACCTGTGAAGATCCGGGGTAGAATAGGTATTCAGCAACCCATGCTTGTGACCTGTGAAGATCCGGGGCAGAATAGGTCTTTAGCAACCCATGCTTGTGACCCGTGAAGATCCGGGGTAGAATAGGTCTTCAGCAACCCATGCTTGCCGTGAAGATCCGGGGTAGAATAGGTCTTCAGCAACCCATGCTTGCCGTGAAGATCCGGGGTAGAATAGGTCTTCAGCAACCCATGCTTGCCGTGAAGATCCGGGGTAGAATAGGTCTTCAGCAACTCATGCTTGTGACCCGTGAAGATCCGGGGTAGAATAGGTCTTCAGCAACCCATGCTTGCCGTAAAAGGCGACTTTGCTTGACGTAAGAGGCGACTAACGGGATCGGGTGGTCGGGCTCGCTGACTCGGTTGATGCATGTCATCGTATCCCAATTGCGTGGTCCGGACTCGATTATGTACAGACCGCCGTCATATGGCTGGAATATTGCTGAGTGGCGTTAAACAACATGAAACTGAAAAGATTATTGAGGTGATGCTCTGTTGCATGAGCATTTACTAAATAGTGACCTTCAAAGTCAGTTAATCATGTGCCAGAACGGTAACCAGAACATAGATAGGAGCTGCTTGGCGTTTGAAAGACAAAGTTGTACATTCGTCTAGTTCCCCATGCCATATGACTGACAAATGCCATGACATTATTAAAAATAAATCATATTTCATAATGGAAAAGTATCTTCTAAATGTCCTATAAATATTTGAAAACAGTAAGTCTCATAGTTTAAGAGGAGCAGAGATTCTGAAGTCCACCTTCCTCACTATAATATGCTACTGTGGTGTCCATTTTGAATGTTTGAAATGTCTACTAGTCATGTCGAAAAAAGATACAAAATGAGTTCAAATCTCAGCAATAACAGTACCAATCCTGGAAACACCTGAGTATAACACGCATGGCTACCCGTGGCGATCCGTGGTGACCGTTTGTCAATAAGTTCCCTCCATGACTGGTGAAACAAACACCTGTGGGACAGGATACGCCCACCTTGACGCGAACACCTGGGGTCATCACTGTTTGATAGGGATTCGTTTCATACACAGGATAGTCGGTTAACGTACAGTGGACTGTTTTCAGAAGAGAATTCCTATGATTATGGATAGGATTGTTGTCGCGTTTATTTATTGAAAGGAATAGAGAGCACATAAAGAAAAGGATATATTGATAAGAGTTTAATCGAGATTGATGATACGTCCACGGTTCTCCAAACAAAGCGAATGAAAGAGTAAGTGAGTGTGGTTGTATCACTCCTGGGGTCGTGTACAGGGGAGTTTAAAACCTTTAAACAAGGGAAATGAAAGCTTTCCTCTGCGAGAGATAAGATTGCAAACATGGTTTCAGTGTAGCCTTTTCCTATATTTCTCGAGATCTATTGAAGCATTTATGCCCAAACCGTTTCAATGCTGTGAAAGCAAAACACTTTACTATCCTTTACTATCCAAACTATTGATATCCGTCAGAAAAGTCGAATGAAAAATATGTCTGAGAAACAAAGCCATAGAATGGATTGAATTATTTGCCAATTCATACAAACTTTTAGCATTCAAAGTGTATTAAGATTTTTACATGTCATAAAAGAATACTTTTACGAAGCATCAATATTTCACAGTTATGAATTTATTAGCACTGAAATACCACTACCCTAAACAACCCACGGAACCCTTTCCACAAGGAAACAATACTCTTATTACAGCGGAAATACACCACCGTCATTCTGAACTATACTTAGATCATTCAATGTGTGTTACAACGAAGCAAACAAAAATATAGTATGATCTGTTGTTAAAATTAGCGAATTGCGCAGCACAAAAATCCTAAATATATATTTTGAGTGATGCTCCAGCGCATGCACCGCCACATGGACGGCTGGCAACTACGCCTGCGTCCTCGGACTTCCATGTGTCAGAAACACTTGGCCTTTACGCCAGTTGGCTGAATATTCGGAGCGAAATTCTGGTTTTTCCTCAGTCTCTGAAACGCTTGGATTTTCCACATCTCTATTTTAAGAACGGGGAAACCCAACGCCTTCAGTTCCCGGGGAATCGGGGTCACTGTGACCTGGAGATTTCAGCTGACATTGCAAGGGCAGGTGGTCTTTCCGCTGGGCTGATACACTGTCTGTGATCGCATTTAATAATATTTGCGAATACGGATATCAAAAACTGAGTATGCATAAACTGCCACTTCTAAACGACACGATCATTTCTATTGATATCCGACCACTGTGTCAAATCCGTCGAAAATAAAATGTCCAAAGCTGAGGAAAATAAATGTAGTTTCTACGTCTCCATGACCAGCATGTTTAATCTTATTGTAAACAAATGTTTCAGCCAAGCACACAAGGAGGAAAATGTTAAATTTTGATCCTCGTAGACTTTGTTTGTTTGTTTAACGCCGCACTCAGTAATATGTCAGCTGTGTGGCAGCGGTCTGTAAATAATCGAGTCTGAACCAGATTGCCCAGTGACTGACATCATGAACATCATTCTATGCGAATTGTATCTTTGCATCAATTAAGTCACGACAAGCATTGCTGAAGATCAATTCTAACCTTGCGATTAACAAATAGCATTCGTGTAGATTTCTTGTTATTTAGGTTACGGATGTGTATATAAGTAAGTATTTGTGTACATCTGGATGTGTGCATTGTAAACATGTGTATTCTACATAGATACCAACATTTGTGTCGTCTATACTTGTATCCGTGCATACATGAGACAGTGACTAGTATACAATTGGCTGGTGAAACTACTGGCTTTCGATACACATAGTGTTGTATATTGATTTACTTACCCTGGAAACACCTTCTAACAATCGAGGTGACAACAATAGCCGGTGAATGCAGTACCCAGTGCCAAGCTCTTAATAAGGCAGCGTCAGTCTCTTATTACAGTGAGACTACAGAAAACAGACCAATAAAAACTGAATAAGTGAGTGAGTGTTGTTTTGTGCCGGGGCAGTGACAGTCGTGACAGCATGAACATGGACCCACGACGTCGCGTACATATTGAAACCAACCGGTCTTCATGTCAGGTGCCTCTCTGCACCATCACGTGCTATATACTACGTTTATAACGAACACCCTTATAACGAACTGACGGATATAACGGACATATGTTTTCATTCCGACCATTTGCTGTTTGTTTATACATGTATATGTGCTTTTAACGAAGTACGTTTATACCGACCTAAAATCAGTGGTCCCTTTGTGTTCGTTCTAACCGTACTTTACGGTATATATGTATATGGGTTATTGTGCTCCGGAATCCCAACGGGGATCTGACAAAGACTCTAGACACATACAATAGCTTTAGTCTTCCGTTGTCCCCACTTGCACACGGTTTTGACGCGGATATCCACGCGATGCATAGTCAGAAAGTTGTGACAGTTCACTGTGGCGACACCGTGACCTCCACGTCCGAAAACCCTCGGACACTGAACATGGCCTTCCAAATCGATCGCTGCTATCAACGAATGTATATTGTAGACTACGATTATATGGATACGTCTACAGAGATAAGGCTACTTTCCAGAGAATTTTTTTTGAAAAGTTGGAGTACTAAGTAAGGATAGGGTTTATGGATGAACAACCTCTTTATTACAATTAGGAGTGACGTTTCGGTGTAAGGTGTAAGTTCTAACACATCACTTACTTTATACATCACTTGCTTGATAACAGTGTTAGAACCTACACCGAAACGGCGCTCCCAGGGGCGCAACTAGGCTGATTTATATGAAAGCATGCTAATTTTACGAGGGCCCGCGAGGAAGGTTTGGAGGCATGCTTACCCGGATATTTGAGAAAATTAGATGCTTTTTAACGCTTTTTCCTGCATTTGGGGATCGTTCATGTTAGATTTTATTTGTTACAAATATTGGTAATGTTTAATTATAAGTTTTTATTAGTAATATACGTGTTCCAGCAACACATTTTTGACTTTCATTCAAGAAACATCTATGATGACAAATAAAATTTGAACATTAAAACGAATCAATAATATTACTTGTATGTGTCTTTACATGTTTATTCGTAGTATGTGATGGTTAATTTTTCATATCTTAACGCGAGCCGACCTATCATTATAATGAAAATAACTGTGTGAGCGCAGTTTGCTTAGGTCTACCACTAACATCCTAAAGTGTGTAAAGATTCCGACGTTCGACAATAAATATCACGTTCGGCCCTGTGGGTTTGAATAAATAATTGATGGTTATATGAGGTTTACTTATTAAAAAAAAATGTGCCTTGTTTTAGTTGTATGCAACTGCTTTTCTGCTACAATGGTAGTTTCGCCAATGGCTCCTCGTTGTTGTAAAGAAGTTCATCCATATATCTAATCCTTACTTACTTACTTACTTTACTTGCTTACTCTCACCGTGTTTTACAGACAGTTTAGAAATAAGTATTTCCCACATGTAAAGTTATTTAAATTACTCATTTTGAAAACCAAATACAGATACAGATACAAATACAGCAGCAGCTGTTACGTTAACGATCGTTTGTGTCTTGGGTCAAATGTTGTTAGGCGTCGTCGCTTCTGTATCATGTTTGAGAATTGAGACTGTGTGGAAGTGAGGATCATGTCATACTGTGTCGCTGTGCCATCAGGGCCCCAATTAAGCGACTCTAGTCGAGGATAATTATCGCTAAGGGTTAAACAGACCATGAATAATTTTCAAGCTACGGTTGATGGTAATGTTTCAAACCCATGACGAACATTTAACCGAAATGCCAATAATGACACAAGAAGAAGTACACAGAAGATAGTTTCACAAAGCAGATTTCTGTGACATCTGTAACACATTTTACTTTTCACGGCCCGAGCTCGTCTGTCACACAGACCCTGAAACAGATATATGCAATACAGCCCACGCAAGTCTATAATATTAGTCTAGATTACTGCAGTATCAGGGAAAGGAAGAAAGTCTCTGGCTCCTTTATATTAGATTTTATAGCTACAATGTAACAACTGTATTTACTATAAAATAGTTCATTTCCGAGACAAGATGTTAGTCACGTCCCGAGCCGCCATTTAACACACCTTTCACATAACATTATACAAAGACCAGATCTCTAGGTGACCTAGTTGTGTATCAATACATAACACTGTTCTCGGGGAATAGCCGTGTACGTGGTAGAGACTGTTCCTGGCGGTGTTTATTACACCACGTCTACACAGGTCATTTACAGGTAATCAAGGTACGATCAAGACATTCAGTGTAGTTCATCAGGGCTATTGAACCGAGTATATTTCCCGAGGTATTGTGATCTTCGCGACTAAAACTTAAACTGATCTTAATGCACGCAATAAATAAAGCACACACTTATATGTGTGTTTTGGGAAGGTGGGGTGGGGGTCTACAGAGGAACATGTTTGTCGTGAGTCACTGCTTGCAAAACAAGTAGCATTACGCATTTCCTGATTGATTGATTGATTGATTAGGGCGGTGAAAAATAATATTTTTTTGTCTGTTGTTTAACACCCCAAGCAATGGTAGCATTGCAAGGAAATACTATTTAGCATAAACATCATCTACAGACATTAAAGCACTGAAAAGCAACGCTTGGCTGCTAAAATATGCATTATTCCTATGAAGAAAGGCATGTTCAGTATGTAAACACAGACATTAAAGCACTGAAAAGCAACGCTTGGCTGCTAAAATTTGCATTATTCCTATGAAGAAAGGCATGTTCAGTATATAAACACAGACATTAAAGCACTGAAAAGCAACGTTTGGCTGCTAATATTTGCAGTATTCCTATGAAGAAAGGCATGTTCAGTATATAAACACAGACATTAAAGCACTGAAAACAACGCTTGGCTGCTAAAATTTGCAGTATTCCTATGAAGAAAGGCATGTTCAGTATGTAAACACAGACATTAAAGCACTGAAAAGCAACGCTTGGCTGCTAAAATTTGCAGTATTCCTATAAAGAAAGGCATGTTCAGTATGTAAACACAGACATTAAAGCACTGAAAAGCAACGTTTGGCTGCTAAAATTTGCAGTATTCCTATGAAGAAAGGCATGTTCAGTATATAAACACAGACATTAAAGCACTGAAAAGCAAAGTTTGGCTGCTAAAATTTGCAGTATTCCTATGAAGAAAGGCGTGTTGTGTATACATGACATATCAACCAGGAATATAAAAAGGAAGAAAGACAATATCAGGCAACAATTGCATTTTTTTCACATTATTAAAGCAAACAAAAACATAATTTACAAGAAATATTGGTATAGGGTAGACATTCGTGATATATGGCAGACATTTAGAAAAGAATCAAATGTTGCACATAAGACCAGAGCATAATTGTCGGCCATGGTGCCAGTCAAACAGCAGATGCCATGCGTCATGGTAAAATCCAACGTTACTAAATATAGAACCACGTCGGCCTTGAGGAGAGTGAGCTGTCTCGCCTGGTCTATTTATTCCGCGAACGGCTGTAATTCCCGGAAAACGGGGGTTTCCCCTTATCGGTATGTCAGCCATCTGCGCAAGGCAAAACAGCGAGGCAACCGATCGCGCAACCATTCTCCTTCTGCCTGCTCACAGAGATAGCGCGGGACAAGCAGCTCAACACCCTGTAGAAGCGACGAGTTTGTATATTTACATTTGAAGGTAGGTGCATTTTGTGTGGAAACATTATGATAGAGTACTTAGGTTGGGATGTAAACAGTTGCCATACACGTATGTTGTATTTGCTGGGAAGACATTTTATTAATAGATGTCCAAATATAAGGTCAGGCGATAAAGAAAGAGCGGAGAAGTCTTCATTAAACTCAGAGTAGTGAATTATGTAATTGAATTACAGTTGCCAGAAAAGTGTTGCATTTTGTACCAATCGATTGGGGGCGTCACGTTGGTTATATTTCTGCATTGTTGTATGAATAGACAGTCACGGTTGTTTCTCGTGGTGACGTTTCTGCACACGTTACTTGTTGGAAAATTTGTGCATACCCTACTCAGACACGGTATACTGTCTCCGAGCCGACCAGTCCTTGTTTTAGCCCCCTAAAGCCGAGCGCTAGACAGGGTAACAACAAGTACCATCATTTAACGTCTTTTGACGCGGCCAGGGATCGAAACCTGGATCTTTCGCTCTCCGGGCGGACGCTAGACCACAGGCGGTCGCATGACAAGTGTAAAAGAAGTGCATATGCACTTAGATACTGCAACGTCCTTGCACAATAATGTAAACTAGATAATACACGTATACGCATCGGCTCTGGTCTCGGTTGTACTTAGCTCACTACCAGGCAACACCCGACACAAATGTTGATGTGTATATGTACAACCGTGAGAAAATAGTTGTTGTTGATGTTGATTGAGTATGGTTTTACGCCGCTTTTAGCAATGTTCCAACAATATCACGGCGTGGGACACCAGAAATGGGCTTCACACATTGTACCCATGTGGGGAATCGAACCCGGGTCTTCGGCCTGACGAGCGAACGCTTTACTCACTAAGCTACCCCCAACCCCTGTATGCAATGAATTATGTTTGTTTAAACTAAGGTTTGGTTGCATATTCGTAGCTTGGCACGTCGTGTACGTGAATCACCTGTAAAAGACATGTCATCTATACCCACATGTAAGTTTAGGAGCAAACACCCCAGAGCACTGACAATAGATAATTCGATGACTTCTTGACTAGTGTGCTGGTGATCTCTGAAACAACGTCCTAGTTTTCCGAGTGTCCTGATACAACTGCAGCTAGGCGCTGCTTGTTTCTGTGTTTATATATTTATGTGTACACAATGTGCACGGAGACGGAGACGGACTGCGCATGTCCCAGATGCACCGGAACTTTGTGGGTATTATTATTCACGAAGGTCGGTGTAAAGGCAGAGCTCAGAGAACTATGTGCCCGTTCAATACTATCAAGTGACGTTTATTATAGAAATAACTTGCTAGCATTAAAGATTACGCTAGTGTCAAACAGACACTGCACTCCATTTAAATAAATTTTAGGGACATCGTTGCTCGAGTTGGATCCTAAGATTGCGTGCAAGGCTTCTCTTGCCAGCATTGACCAAGCACTGTTTTTAAACATCTCGTTCGCCCTCACGACCCCTGTTATTTTGCATCCGTGCTTTAAACAATGGAGTAAAATCAAACAGGAACACGAGTGGTGGCAGATCGCGTCCAACCGTGTCGTATCAACATGGCGATGACGACCGGCTGTGGTTGTGACAGTAGCCTTGTTTGTTTGTTTGTTTGTTGTTTAACGCCGCACCCAGCAACGTTCCAGCTATATGACGGCGGTCTGTAAATGACCAGCGCCAGTAGTCACACACCCCAGGATTAAAAGAACAAGAATGACTGCATCTGACAATAGGCGATTTGTTTCCTTCAGGTCTCCTCTGTGATTATTTGTTTTGGTGGACCTCCAACATGACTGTCAGTTTTATGTTACTACCTACTCGACACCAATAGATTTAGATAACAGGGGAAACATGATAGGGTGAACACATATGTGTAATTTGCTGGTAGTGACATCACATATTTAGCTCACCTGACTGAAAGTCATATTTAAAAGTAATTTTATTTCAATAATAATGAACTTTGGTACATTCTTTAATAAGTTGTTCGGCTCAACATATATGTTATGTTTTTTGCGATATTTGACCTTTGAACTTGATCACACTGGAGTCTGAAACTTCTTATGGCCATTTCTCAGCCAGTTTGGTTCAAAATCTTAGGAAATTTGGTATATGGTGTTATTACTGAAGCTTAAAGGATATGGTGTCCCGCCCTAAAGCTTTCACTGTCCGAGTAGCCCACCCCACAACTGCCCCCTTCCATCCCCCCAAATACTATCCCCATGCCTGAGAATTCCACTCCAAAACTATCCCACCCAAATACTATTTCTGTGTATGTCCAAGTTTCCCACCCGAAACTATCCCCGGGTATCCCCCCCAAAACTATCCCCGAATATCCCTCCCAAAACTATCACCGGGTATCCCGCCCTAAAACTATCCACGGGTATCCCACCCGAAACTATCCCCGGGTATCCCACCCGAAACTATCCCTGTGTATCCCACCCGAAACTATCCCCGGGTATCCCACCCTAAAACTATCCCTGTGTATCCCACCCAAAACTATCCCCGGATATCCCACCCATATGTGCCCGGGTTTCCCCCTAAAGCTATCCATGTCTATACCCGAGAAGCCCACCCTAAAACTACCTCTATATGTGCCAATATATCCCACCCCAAATGTAAGCTATTTATCCTACCTTAACCTGCACCACGCATGTCTGACCTCTGCTCCGCGTGCACCTACACTATCAGCTTGTGGATGATTGTAGCTATGAAAACTGATATATCTAATACCAGGAAGTTGATTTATTTATCTTATCTGTCACTGAACATATGTATGTGTTCTGCCTTCTCCATAACTGATCGACAAAATTGTAAACATTATTTGATCCCGTAATGAACCATCTGAAACAATTACTCATGTGTTATATAATTGTCGCTATGCTGCTGATGTATGGATGAAACTTTGGCTCTGAAACTATACAGAGGGCAGAGTTAATTTTAGTAATGAACACATACTGTTTGGGTTAAGAGAGAAGAATAGCAATTCACTCAATACAGTAATTATGGTAACAAACTCTATGCTGTAAACATTTAATAGAAAAATAAGTAAAACCAACCCTTTCACTTATTCAAAAATAAATACTAAATAATATGAAATTACAAAATGTATTGCGTATTCAGATTGTAATTATGCATGTTCCATGCCTTCTGGTCTTCTCTACATGTATTATTTAGAAACTCTGTACAACTATGATATCTCATCTGTCCATGCATCAGACATGCCAATAATGTCACAACAAACCCATGCACACTCTGTGTAGGATATTGAAATGTAAAATATGGTGGAAAATGAAAAAAAAAAAAAAATAAAAAAAAAAAATAATTATTTGATCCCTGTAAATGATCTTCGCCATCTATACACACTGGTCATTTGAGCCTAGCCTAGCGGTTAAAGCGTTCGCTCGTCAAGCCAAAGACTCGAGTTCAATTCCCCACGGGAGATTGTATTTCCTGAATCAGCGAGTGAGTGAGTGCGGTTTTACGCCGTTTTAAGAAATCAAGGCGGGGGACACCAGACGGGCTTCACACATTGTACCCATGTGGGGAATTGAACTCGAGTCTTTGGCTTGACGAGCGAACGCTTTAACCGCTAGGCTATCCGATTTTTCACATTAAAGAGGTGTCCAACCAAGAGGAATGACAGTCCTACCAAGTCTGTTTTCGAGTTGTTCAAACGCCATGTTTCGTCTGCCAGCTCAAATGACCAGTGTTATGTTTGTATCGCGTGTACCATCGACAGAAACGGGGGCCGAGCTACCATATGTGGAACCGACCTCGACACAATTTGTTTACAATATGGCGTCGACTCACGTAAGATGTCGTGGCCACACTTTTGAAATCTCAATTTGCGACAAAATGTGAAACAGTTAGGGCAAGTCACTCACACGGTCAGGTAGTTTGAGCAATCACACATGACTCTTAGTCATTTCATATGATAAAAGTAGCAGTTATTTGTCTGAACGGGCGAGTATGTAGGACAACCGGTAAACAAGAAATCGCGGCACAGATATGATGCGAACGTGTACTGTCGATCACTTCGGGCTTGGCCTTTCAATGTTTAGATTTTGATCATGAACCTCCTGCCCATAAATATACACTATACCAACTTAATATTAACGATTATAGCTATCTTTCCATATCTTTGATTTGAATATTTTCTGTTAATCAACATCAGAAACAAAAAGACAATCTGCACTGTCGGTTGGTATGTAGCGCAGTGCTAAATCGCCATGACACAGTCGATAAACATATGCAATACTTGAACAAAAAACTTCCGTGGCCGACTAAACGTTAGTACTCTTACGCCAATAACTGTACAGTGGGGACAAGCAAATCTTCCTGACCAGTCCGATCAGATTTCTTTTTCAAATTGGCTGTCTGATATAATAATAGTTACGTGTATGTGACGGGTGCATAATAAATAATTGCCTTCATTCGCATGAAGTTCAACATGGCAGAAAAAGATCGAGAAGCGCGGTAACCACATTACTAATCTCGCCATATTTCGCAATCCGTAGCACTGCATAAAATATGAGTCACACGATATTAACGTTGACATGATTAGGGTAAAGATGGTTATAAATTCATTCAATGATCGTCATAAATGTAATGGAAATATACACTGTCGTTTTCTCATGTGTACCGACCATTCCGCCATTACCGATAGTCGATAAAAATATACAAAACGTGTAAATAAACTTGATCATAAAGGAGTGAACAGAATTGTATATACGTGAATAAGTATACAGTTGGGAAAAATATGTCTTTCTGACCACTCAGGTCATATTTTTTCTTATGAACAAGGATTTCGTCTGAAAATATTTACGTGTTTGTGCATAATCAAAATTCGCTGTCATTCGCTTGGTGTTCAAACATGGCAGAAAAAGGCCGAGAAGAGCGGTAGCCACTTTACTAATCTCGCCATATTTCGAAATCCGTAGCATTGTATAAAGTATGAGTTACACGATGTTAAAGCTAAGATGATTGGGATGATGGTGGTTATAGTTTGACTTTGCGCACTCAGTGTTAAATATCAAAATTCACAGTTTAAAAAGGGCATTTTCTCGGGACCATATATGGTCCCCTGGCACTATGCGGGTGTGAAAAGTGAGGAACCATATATGGTCCCGTGGCACCAAGAGGGTTAAACATACAGTTACAGTAACTAGGACTGACACGTTGAAATGAAATCGCGCAAAAACCTTAAAAAAGAAAGAAAATAAGAAACTGCTAAAATGCTTCTTCATTGTAAATATTGTATCTATTTGTGTAAGCACTAAACACATGCCTCAAACAGACTCGCCATTGGAGTCAAAAGAAATGTTATCTAACAAGAAGCTGTTGAATCATTGAGACGGGTGGATGTTGTGGTTGACCGGTCGGCTGCGTGTACAGAGACGTTGACAAACTGTTGTTGTTTTCAAACACTCATTTTCCTAGAAATATCACAAATACTGGGAGTCTATGGCTGCACATACTAGGAGTCTAAGAATGCGCATACTAGGAGTCTATGACTCCGCATACTAGGAGTCTATGACTGCACATACTAGGAGTCTTTGACTGCACATACTGGGAGTCTATGACTGCACATACTAGGAGTCTATGACTGCACATACTAGGAGTCTATGACTGCACACACTAGGACTCTATGGCTGCACATACCAGGAGTCTATGACTGCACATACTGGGAGTCTATGACTGCACATACTAGGACTCTATGAGTGCACACACTAGGAGTCTATGGCTGCACATACTAGGAGTCTATGACTGCACATACTAGGAGTCTATGACTGCACATACTAGGAGTCTATGACTGCAAATGCTAGGAGTCTATGACTGTACATACTAGGAGTCTATGACTGCACATACTAGGAGTCTATGACTGCACATACTAGGAGTCTATGACTGTACATACTAGGACTCTATGACTCCGCATACTAGGAGCCTGTGACTGCACATACTGGGAGTCTATGACTGCACATACTAGGACACTATGACTGCACATACTAGGAGCCTATGACTGCACATACTAGGAGTCTATGGCTGCACATACTAGGAGTCTATGACTGCACATACTAGGAGTCTATGACTCCGCATACTAGGAGTCTATGACTCCGCATACTAGGAGTCTATGACTGCGCATACTGGGAGTCTATGGCTGCACATACTGGGAGTCTATGACTGCACATACTAGGAGTCTATGGCTGCACATACTAGGAGTCTATGACTGCACATACTAGGAGTCTGTGACTGCACATACTAGGAGTCTGTGACTGCACATACTAGGAGTATGTGACTGCACATACTAGGACTCTATGACTGCACATAATAGGAGTCTGTGACTGCACATACTTGGAGTTTATGACTGCACATACTAGGAGTCTATGGCTGCGTACACTAGGAGTTTATGACTGCACATACTAGGAGTCTATGACTGCACATACTAGGAGTCTATGACTACACATACTAGGAGTCTGTGACTGCACACACTAGGAGTCTATGGCTGCGCACACTAGGAGTTTATGACTGCACATACTAGGAGTCTATGACTGCACATACTAGGAGTCTATGACTGCACATACTAGGAGTCTATGACTGCACATACTAGGAGTTTATGACTGCACATACTAGGAGTCTATGACTGCACATACTAGGACTCTATGACTGCGCACACTAGGAGTTTATGACTGCACATACTAGGAGTCTATGACTGCACATACTAGGAGTCTATGACTGCACATACTAAGAGTCTATGACTGCACATACTAGGAGTTTATGACTGCACATACTAGGAGTCTATGACTGCACATACTAGGACTCTATGACTGCACATACTAGGAGTCTATGACTCCGCATACTAGGAGTCTATGACTGCACATACTAGGAGTCTTTGACTGCACATACTAGGAGTCTATGACTGCACATACTAGGAGTCTATGACTGCACATACTAGGAGTCTATGACTGCACATACTAGGAGTCTATGACTGCACATACTGGGAGTCTTTGACTGCACATACTGGGAGTCTATGACTGCACATACTAGGAGTCTATGACTGCACATACTAGGAGTCTATGACTGCACACACTAGGAGTCTATGGCTGCACATACTAGGAGTCTATGACTGCACATACTGGGAGTCTATAACTGCACATACTAGGACTCTATGAGTGCACACACTAGGAGTCTATGGCTGCACATACTAGGAGTCTATGACTGCACATACTAGGAGTCTATGACTGCACATGCTAGGAGTCTATGACTGTACATACTAGGAGTCTATGACTGCACATACTAGGAGTCTATGACTGCACATACTAGGAGTCTATGACTGCACATACTAGGAGTCTATGACTGCACGTACTAGGAGTTTATGACTGCACATACTAGGAGTCTATGACTGCACATACTAGGAGTCTATGACTGCACATACTAGGACTCTATGACTGCACATACTAGGAGTCTATGACTCCGCATACTAGGAGTCTATGACTGCACATACTAGGAGTCTATGACTGCACATACTAGGAGTCTATGACTGCACATACTAGGAGTCTGTGACTGCACATACTAGGAGTTTATGACTGCACATACTAGGAGTCTATGGCTGCGCACACTAGGAGTCTTTGACTGCACATACTAGGAGTCTATGACTGCACATACTAGGAGTCTATGACTGCACATTCTAGGACTCTATGACTGCACATACTAGGATTCTATGACTGCACAAACTAGGAATCTATGACTGCATATACTAGGAGTCTATGACTGCACATACTAGGAGTCTATGACTGCACGTACTATAAGTCTATGACTCCACATACTAGGAGTCTATGACTCCGCATACTAGGAGTCTATGACTGCACATACTAGGAGTCTATGACTGCACATACTAGGAGTCTATGACTGCACATACTAACGTCTATGGCTCCGCATACTAGGAGTCTATGACTGCACATACTAGGAGTCTATGACTGCACCTACTAGGAGTCTATGACTGCACAAACTAGGAGTCTATGACTCCGCATACTAGGAGTCTATGACTGCACATACTAGGACTCTATGACTGCACATACTAGGATTCTATGACTGCACAAACTAGGAGTCTATGACTGCATATACTAGGAGTCTATGACTGCACATACTAGGAGTCTATGACTCCACATACTAGGAGTCTATGACTCCGCATACTAGGAGTCTATGACTGCACATACTAGGAGTCTATGACTGCACATACTAGGAGTCTGTGACTGCACATACTAGGAGTTTATGACTGCACATACTAGGAGTCTATGGCTGCGCACACTAGGAGTCTTTGACTGCACATACTAGGAGTCTATGACTGCACATACTAGAAGTCTATGACTGCACATACTAGGACTCTATGACTGCACATACTAGGATTCTATGACTGCACAAACTAGGAATCTATGACTGCATATACTAGGAGTCTATGACTGCACATACTAGGAGTCTATGACTGCACATACTAGGGGTCTATGACTCCACATACTAGGGGTCTATGACTCCGCATACTAGGAGTCTATGACTGCACATACTAGGAGTCTATGACTGCACATACTAGGAGTCTATGACTGCACATACTAACGTCTATGGCTCCGCATACTAGGAGTCTATGACTGCACATACTAGGAGTCTATGACTGCACATACTAGGAGTCTATGACTGCACAAACTAGGAGTCTATGACTCCGCATACTAGGAGTCTATGACTGCACATACTAGGACTCTATGACTGCACATACTAGGATTCTGTGACTGCACATACTAGGAGTCTATGACTCCGCATACTAGGAGTCTATGACTGCACATACTAGGAGTCTATGACTGCACATACTAGGAGTCTATGACTGCTCATACTAGGAGTCTATGGCTCCGCATACTAGGAGTCTATGACTGCACATACTAGGAGTCTATGACTGCACATACTAGGAGTCTATGACTGCACATACTAGGAGTCTATGACTGCACATACTAGGAGTCTATGACTGCGCATACTAGGAGTCTATGACTGCACATACTAGGAGTCTGTGACTGCACATACAAGGAGTTTATGACTGCACATACTATGAGTCTATGGCTGCGCACACTAGGAGTCTTTGACTGCACATACTAGGAGTCTATGACTGCACATACTAGGAGTCTGTGGCTGCACATACTAGGACTCTATGACTGCACATACTAGGAGTCTGTGACTGCACATACTAGGAGTTTATGACTGCACACACTAGGAGTCTATGGCTGCGCACACTAGGAGTTTATGACTCCGCATACTAGGAGTCTATGACTGCACATACTAGGAGTCTATGACTGCACATACTAGGAGTCTATGACTGCACATACTAGGAGTCTATGACTGCACATACTAGGAGTCTATGACTCCGCATACTAGGAGTCTATGACTGCACATACTAGGACTCTATGACTGCACATACTAGGATTCTATGACTGCACAAACTAGGAGTCTATGACTGCATAAACTAGGAGTCTATAACTGCACATGCTAGGAGTCTATGACTGCACATACTAGGAGTCTATGACTGCACATACTAGGAGTCTATGACTCCGCATACTAGGAGTCTATGACTGCACATACTAGGAGTCTATGACTGCACATACTAGGAGTCTATGACTGCACATACTAGGAGTCTATGGCTCCGCATACTAGGAGTCTATGACTGCACATACTAGGAGTCTATGACTGCACATACTAGGAGTCTATGACTGCACATACTAGGAGTCTATGACTGCACATACTAGGAGTCTATGACTGCACATACTAGGAGTCTATGACTGCGCATACTAGGAGTCTATGACTGCACATACTAGGAGTCTGTGACTGCACATACTAGGAGTTTATGACTGCACATACTAGGAGTCTATGGCTGCGCACACTAGGAGTCTTTGACTGCACATACTAGGAGTCTATGACTGCACATACTAGGAGTCTGTGGCTGCACATACTAGGACTCTATGACTGCACATACTAGGAGTCTGTGACTGCACATACTAGGAGTTTATGACTGCACACACTAGGAGTCTATGGCTGCGCACACTAGGAGTTTATGACGGCACATACTAGGAGTCTATGACTCCGCATACTAGGAGTCTATGACTGCACATACTAGGAGTCTATGACTGCGCGTATTAGGAGTTTATGACTGCACATACTAGGAGTCTATGACTGCACATACTAGGACTCTATGACTGCACATACTAGGAGTCTATGACTGCACATGCTAGGAGTCTATGACTGCACATACTAGGAGTCTATGACTGCACGTACTAGGAGTCTGTGACTGCACATACTAGGACTCTGTGACTGCACATACTAGGAGTCTATGACTGCGCATACTGGGAGTCTATGACTGCACATACTAGGAGTTTATGACTGCACATACTAGGAGTTTATGACTGCACATACTAGGAGTCTATGACTGCACATACTAGGAGTCTATGGCTGCACATACTAGGAGTCTATGACTGCACATACTAGGAGTCTATGACTGCACCTACTAGGAGTCTATGACTGCACATACTAGGACTCTATGACTGCACATACTAGGATTTTATGACTGAATATACTAGGAGTTTATGACTGCACATACTAGGAGTCTATGACTGCACATACTAGGAGTCTATGGCTGCACATACTAGGAGTCTATGACTGCATATACTAGGAGTCTATGACTGCACCTACTAGGAGTCTATGACTGCACATACTAGGAGTCTATGACTGCACATACTAGGAGTCTATGACTGCACATACTAGGAGTCTATGGCTGCGCATACTAGGAGTCTATGACTGCACATACTAGGAGTCTATGACTGCACATACTAGGACTCTATGACTGCACATACTAGGAGTCTATGACTGCACATACTAGGAGTCTATGACTGCGCATACTAGGAGTCTATGACTGCACATACTAGGAGTCTATGACTGCACATGCTAGGAGTCTATGACTGCACATACTAGGAGTCTATGACTGCGCATACTAGGAGTCTATGACTGCACATACTAGGAGTCTATGACTGCACATACTAGGACTCTATGACTGCACATACTAGGAGTCTATGACTGCACATACTAGGAGTCTATGACTGCACATACTAGGAGTCTATGACTTCGCATACTAGGAGTCTATGACTGCACATACTAGGAGTCTATGACTGCGCATACTAGGAGTCTATGACTGCGCATACTAGGAGTCTATGACTGCACATACTAGGAGTCTATGACTGCACATACTAGGAGTCTATGACTGCACATACTAGGAGTCTATGACTGCACATATTAGGTGACTATTTGCAAATCTATACACCACCTCACACACCCAAACCCCCTTCCCCAAACTCTCATCTACCTATATAATTTGAGGTAGTTTGTATAATGTTAATGTACAAAGAAATCCTCTTTGTATAAGGACTTATATGTGCAGACATTTTAATATATGTTCTGATAATTTCAAAATGATTGGAATTCCAAAATTCATTTTTTTTGTTTACATGAGATTAAACGTTTTTAGTGAAGTGACAATTTGACGTTTTCATGTTAGCTCATGCACGACCAAAAAAGACAGTATACTGTTCCATTTACATCTACTGCTAAAAATATAATCACATTAAAATTGTTTTCTTTTTACATATCAGTACATTCTATGAACTGCAGGGGAAAGTGGTTTCCACATTGTGTCCAATTTGGGTTGTCTCACTTATAAGAATATATAGTCGCACTAATATTCAAATTCATATTCATATTACACCGAAAAGTCGCGTATTAGAAAACTAAATGATCAATAATCCTGTATTCTCAAAGAAGGATTTGTTATCAAAGTGTCAACAGGAGCCGATCAGGTAATTAGAGCTGTTTTTATTTTACGTCCGACACGTGATATTTGTTAAAAATTAACTTCGTTGATCATGCATAAATTATAGACATTGTGTACAAATCAAAGATATCAGATTTCAACATATATCTCTCCATTTTTTTATCCAATGAAATAAACGAGTTAGTTTGATTTGCAATAAAGATATTAAATTGTGGAGAAATATTACCACACAAAATTGAGAAGACATGATGGTAAGAAACAGCAGCAGGAACGGAAACGGGGAAATATCTGAAATGCATCACGTGACGGACAACAACCAATCACGGCAGGCGCAGCGTGGGCGGTAAATCTCCCGTGGTTAGGCGTTATGAGTTGATACTTCGTAGAAGAGTATAGCCATTACAAACTCCAGAAGTTGGCCAAGGTGCGTGATAGGTCACATGTTCTGTATGAACGACGTTGGGATTGGGCTTCTTGGAAAGACTCTTATCAACTGGCTTCCAAATCTGGTTTCTCAGACCCAGCAACTCAAGTAAACTGAACTTGCAAACTTGGAAAACTTGCGAATTCATCTTTCACAATTTGAATATCCCAAGCCAGTCATTAAAGTTTGTAATGGTAAGATAATTTATGTTTTCTTCAGCCGAACTTGGTCCAATGTAGATGTATGTCACGTTCAAATGCACACATGCAAATCCCTTAGATATTCCTAGACGGGTGAAGGGAGATGTAATGATCCATGTAGAAGTAAACCATGTCAGTATTGAATTTACTTCAGACCATATAAATATATCACTTCGAAAAATGCAGTAGTAATTTTTTTATTTCTGTAGAAATAAACATCATCTTGATCATCTAACTATTTTTTTAATTTTGAAAAGTTGTTCATGAGTAACAATAAAATAGATATGGTCATTTTTAGAAACAACATATTCTACAAAACCTAGCTATATAAACACATTATTATTATTATTATTATTATTATTATTATTATTATTATTATTATTATCTAAGTGGTGTGACAAGTTAATTCATAATTTATATGACGGAATTAGTTCAAAATATATCTTATGTTTCTGATTATTTCAAATTTAATTCAAATATCTAAGAATATTTCAGCAATTACTCAGAATTGATTAAGCAGAAATATTCTTATAACTGGTTATTATGTAATTTGTTTCTTATGTTAATAATGAAACAGTTTCATGCCTATCAAAGACCAGCTTATTTATTGAAATGCATAATTAACTCACCCGTATTTGATTGCTTTACATAAATTGAAACACGGTATGTGCAATAGTTTAATAGGTAATATACTACCAAATCTCGGATTGTAAAAAGCAATTTATATTGTGTTATATTGTATTTGGTTTGGATATGTGAATTATCGGATGTTTCCGAAACACAATTTACGTTCATATAATAACATAGACTCGGTCGTGCTGACAGAAAATCCCATTTATCGGATATGTATTTGGGTAAAAATGTCTCCAATCGATATTCTCGAAATAATTATTAATTTTATACAATACATTCGTTGTTTGTGACGTTTGTGTCCTTTCAATCAATGAAGGAGCACGACCAAAGGTAGGAGTCGAAATATAGTTTCGATCTTTTGTGAAAAAGAGTTTTTTTTAATATGTTTGTCTCAATACGTTGGGGATGACCTATATAAATAAATTGGACCGGCATCTTTATGAATTAAGATTTTTCTATTTTCTTGTTCTTTTTCTGTGGGGAGGAAAGCCGGGACTTATTCCATCATCGGTTAGAATAAATAAATAAATACAAATAAATAAATAAATAAATAAATAAATAAATAAATAAAGTGTGAATACCCCACGAACCACAAAAGATCAAATTTGTTCCATCGCGAAAATATCTTTGACTCGTTACATTTCAATAGGAACAAATTCATGAGTTTTCGGTCAATAAATGGCTTTTCCGTTATGATGTACTGTTTATGAGTACGTGATAATACCTGCGACACAGGTGTAAGTCCATTATTATCGTATAATCGTCCAAGTTTGAAATATAAACTGCCGGCCAAATAATTACAAACGTTACTAGTCGCCGAAACACTTCAAACTAGCCAACTATGATACACGTATCAAATATATCCCCATCGAATAACCATTTCTTGTTTGTTTTATTTATTGCCCCCATCAAACTTGGGTATACTTTATTTTGCCCCCATCAAACATGTGTATACTTTATTTTGCCCGGCAGTTTATATCATATGAAAAATGTATGTGAAAATCACGGAATTAATGTTCGCCTTATACACACACTCTAGTTCACGAAGCATATGATTGAAGAAATAAACGCCTGTTTTTGTTTAAGAAGTGAAAACAAAAAGAATTTTATTGATTAAAAAAAAATATATCAAAGGAAATTATTCTGTTTCAAACCAAATGGAGGCTTAACATGAAATTGTTTATTATTCTAAATTCATCATAATGCTTTTAAGATAATGTTGCATATGAAAATATTACAATTTCCCAGTGAGCATGATTGTGTATGCTGACCGGGCGAACACAATCAACGGTATCTAAACTCTAAAATAATGTAGTACCCAACAAGCTATATAAACAGACAAAAAATGTTCAATTCCTTACAATTTCAGAAAGATGCCCAAAGTAAAAATGACAGCCAACCGTCATGTGCCGAACGACGCCGGACGTCGACCCATCAGGCCGATTGATCGGGAGAAGATGCGATCGTGGCTGGAGAGACACCTGGACATGGAGAATGTCCCCGACGTGAGGTGGGTGGACAGGAACAGAACCATGTTCGAGATACCCTGGAGACATGCGGCGAGACATGGATGGTCCATTGAGCGGGACGCCTGCATCTTTGAAATGTGGGCCAAGCATACCAGTAAGTGCCGTTAACAATCTGTATACCCATTTGAAGAGAGATTTGTACAGTGGTCCATGTAGACTAACATCTCGTCTCTGAAGTGAACATATTTTACAGAAAACAGTTATTAAATTATAGTTCTTAAATATAATAAAAAGGAGCCATGTGTACCAGTACGTTCCTTGACAAGAGGTATACCTTGTTGAAAAGAGATTTCGTGGTAGCACCCTATATTGAATTGATGCCTGTATACAGTGATAAGAGAAATAAATTGGCGGAGTGTAAGGAATACCTATGAATATGCTTGAAACAAGGACTTATTTTGTGAAGGCGCTGGCGATATGTTGAGTTAAAAGGGAAAGGGTGTAATCCATATATTTAGCGGTGACAAAATCTGTATTTGCTGAGATTTCTTGTCTTGTTGATTCAGTTGTTGTCAGTTTAAATTGCTAATAGTTTGATTCTTAGAAAACTCTGCAAATCACAACTTTATAGCTATCGTGCTTTTCTGAATTTGTGGAAACCTTGATCGTAATTGAGCGAGAAAAGAAACTGTGAACCGACTTCCGAGAAATGGGTAAAAACTCATAGCAATGAGCTGCTGGCAATCCAGATTCTCGGAATTGGCTGTGATTATTTGTAGTATTAAGAGCATTGGACAAAGCAACTATCCCGGGTGAACACCACTCTCTCATATTATCAATTCAAGGGAGGGTAATAATTTCTACTCTTTTCGATGTTGCTTATGCAAGTATTATAAAATTAATTAGATATAAAGCATTTATTTATTTTTTCTAATTGTTAAATCTTTATTTTTACAGGGAAATTTATTCCCGAGAAGGACAAGGTCAAGGATCCCAAGCGGTGGAAGGCGAACTTCCGATGTGCCCTGAACAGTCTCCCCGACGTGGAGCGGGTCCCCGGCCATCTGGCTAAGGGGTCCCAGGCCGTACGTCGGTACAGATTCCTCACCCCAGATGAAGGCAGGAGAAGGAGCGTCAAAGGTGAGCGTCTGGAGACAGTAAGGCTTCAGGGCGACCTACTCATGATGGTGTCTAGATGCATTTCAGAATTATTATTTTTTTATTAGGATTGAATGTTTTAGATAAATTTATTTGACGCACTACTATTCATATTAAGTCTGCTTTTCTTCAAGTCATAATCTATTGTTTTCTAGGTATTGTAAATATATTTGTTGGTGGTAAATTGAGTTGTCAGTGTGATCGTGGTCCACTGACAAATATCTGTCATCGTTATATTTCAATAGCTGATAGTTTGTTTTAATCTTAGGTGATAAGTTATTATGTATTTTAAAGCAGTCGGGCAAAACTGAACATTCATAATTGACCAGCATAATCCTTTTGATAATCGATATATATTTATTCCCAGCAGCTCGCTCCAGGAAACGAAGACGCCGAAATGACAGCGACTCAACGGAGGAGGAGGAGGAGGAGGAGGAGGAGGAAGAGGAGGAGGTAAAGGATTCCTACATCATTCCGTTACATACAGAGCGTTAGTTAGTGCAGCAGTACTTAGTCACCTAATGCAACACTTTCATGTGCTTATCATGTTACAGGGACTGGAAAAAAAATTGAAAAGAATTTTCATAAGGAAAACACGTTTGCGACTGGTTTTATTCAAACTGAAATAGAACAGGGTGCAATTCAAATTGCTCAAACTTTTTTATGTATAATATTATGTTTTCTAATGACATCTGCATAGTGAAATGAAATCTTAGGATTGAACAGGTAGATATTTCCTTTGTATGAAGAGCCCCAGAGAAACTCTGTACTCATTTGACTTCTCATAATGTTGTATTTTCCAAAGGCCAACAAATTGGCAATTCAAAGAGTCTACGTCAGAAAATAATTAATCTTAAATAGCTGCCGAAACATATTCCATTGGTCGTAAAAGGCAAAATAATTCTACAACTTATATGACTGGATCAGTGAAGATCCACGATGACACCAGGTGCTCGGCAAGCATATCCTGCTCCCCGGACACAGTTGTTATAAAAACGTAAAAGCCACGAATGGGGCAGAAACTCGTGTAAGCTCCTTTGGAGGCTGTTACATGTAATGTTTGCTATTTGTTTGTTTGTTGTTTAACGCCACACTCAGCAATAGTCCAGCTATATGACGGCGGTCTGTAAATAATCGAGTCTGGACGAGACAATCCAGTGATTGACATCATGAGCATCAATCCATGCAATTGATCTACGATGACATGCCTCAACCAAGTCTGTCCAACCGATCCCGTTAGTCGCCTCTTACGACAAGCATAGTCGCCTTTTACGGCAAGAATGGGTTGCTGAAGACCTATTCTACCCTGGATTGTAATACGTTATGAACACTGTTGGAAGGATTTCCCTGCAGAGTATGAAAACAAATATCTCGGAGGGGCGTTTTTCTTTCACCAGTATACACACGTTTGACAAAATACTGACTGTACCACTTTATAACCACGTGTACGTCTAAAATGTACCATCGACTGTTACCGACTTGTAACGTTTTAAACAAGTGTCCATACTGCATGTAAACCAATACACCGATATGGGGTTCCAGAATGGTAGACTCACAGCTCACCCTCCCCGCTGGACATGAAAGACAATGTTAGAGAGTAAAGATTGCATTTGAATTGAGAGTAAAGCCAGCACTGTATTTGAATGAGAGTAAAGCCAGCACTGTATTTGAATTGAGAGTAAAGCTAGCATTGTATTTGAATTGAGAGTAAAGCTAGCATTGTATATGAATCGAGAGTAAAGCCAGCACTGTATTTGAATTGAGAGTAAAGCCAGCACTGTATTTGAATTGAGAGTAAAGCTAGCATTGTATATGAATCGAGAGCAAAGCTAGCATTGTATTTGAATTGAGAGTAAAGCCAGCACTGTATTTGAATTGAGAGCAAAGCTAGCATTGTATTTGAACTGAAGACGGGAACGGATGAGAATAGAGATATCACTGTACTTGAACTGAAGACGCTTGCGGAAGGGATTCAATTGAAGACGGGGATTGTTGGCAATAAAGATTGTACCGACTTGAATATTGGTGATGAATTGAAGTTGAGATAGTACTTGTTGGACTTTTAACGGGGACGCGCGAGGGTTTAGAGAATATTTGAAATGAAAACGGGAATACGAGATCTTGTGAACGGTTTTATCTTAAGGGCGTTGTCGGATGTTCCTAGCATCGATCTCTGGCTACAAATGCGATGCCAATTCACTTCACCTTTAAAGCCATCTCACGTGGGGGGTATCATCCCACCAACCGTTGAACAATTGTGGGCGTTCATAGATCTAGGTCTGTGTACTTCTTAGAATTGACGATATGGGCAACAGGTGCATTTCCGCGAACACCGAGTAACCTTGACTCAGTCTCGGCTAAAGATAATCATTCGTGATTCACAGAATTCTCAGAAAAAGCTATTTTTAGAATGACGGTGCCGTTTCGTGGAAATAAATTTCTGTACTGCTGTAGCACGTGATATAAGCAGACAAATCATGCATTGATTCACTGGAAACGTTTATCAGCTCGTCAGTTGTGTGACCAGTTATGGATTTATTCTAAGTAAAGGCCAGATAATGTTTTGTTGTTGCGCAGCTTGTTGCAAACTACATAGCAGTTGCAATATGACTGGTTGACTATTACCCCTTGCATTGGATACAACGAGTTTGTCAATATAAGTACCAGGTCATCGTGACCCAGCATTGCTTTGTTATGATAATGGCGGCTGCGTGGCCAGTAGGAGCACGTTCCTCACTCTGGCAACATTTTGTTAACCGAGTATAATTGAATTAATCAATTTTTTTCAAAACTTGAGACACACTATCCTTTTGGCATTTATATATTTCTTCTCGATGGACTTACACCCAACAGATTGTATGGTTCATGTCAATAGAAGAAATCAATAGCTTTTTGAATATTTTATAAGGAAACATTATATGTATAACGGTACTGGCAGTGTTTGTGTACTGTTACTGGTAGTGTTTGTGTACTGGTAGTGTTTGTGTACTGTTACTGGCACTGTTTGTGTACTGTACTGGTAGTGTTTGTGTACTGGTAGTGTTTGTGTACTGGTAGTGTTTGTGTACTGTTACTGGCAATGTTTGTGTACTGTACTGGTAGTGTTTGTGTACTGGTAGTGTGTGTGTACTGTTACTGGTAGTGTTTGTGTACTGGTAGTGTTTGTGTACTGGTAGTGTTTGTGTACTGTTACTGGTAGTGTTTGTGTACTGTTACTGGTAGTGTTTGTGTACTGTACTGGTAGTGTTTGTGTACTGTACTGGTAGTGTTTGTGTACTGGTAGTGTTTGTGTACTGTTACTGGTAGTGTTTGTGTACTGTTACTGGTAGTGTTTGTGTACTGGAAGTGTTTGTGTACTGTTACTGGTAGTGTTTGTGTACTGTTACTGGTAGTGTTTGTGTACTGGTAGTGTTTGTGTACTGGTAGTGTTTGTGTACTGGTAGTGTTTGTGTACTGTTACTGGTAGTGTTTGTGTACTGTTACTGGTAGTGTTTGTGTACTGTTACTGGTAGTGTTTGTGTACTGTTACTGGTAGTGTTTGTGTACTGTACTGGTAGTGTTTGTGTACTGTACTGGTAGTGTTTGTGTACTGGTAGTGTTTGTGTACTGTTACTGGTAGTGTTTGTGTACTGGAAGTGTTTGTGTACTGTTACTGGTAGTGTTTGTGTACTGTTACTGGTAGTGTTTGTGTACTGGTAGTGTTTTTGTACTGGTAGTGTTTGTGTACTGGTAGTGTTTGTGTACTGTTACTGGTAGTGTTTGTGTACTGTACTGGTAGTGTTTGTGTACTGGTAGTGTTTGTGTACTGTTACTGGTAGTGTTTGTGTACTGGAAGTGTTTGTGTACTGTTACTGGTAGTGTTTGTGTACTGTTACTGGTAGTGTTTTTGTACTGGTAGTGTTTGTGTACTGGAAGTGTTTGTGTACTGTTACTGGTAGTGTTTGTGTACTGTTACTGGTAGTGTTTGTGTACTGTTACTGGTAGTGTTTGTGGGTTTAGAAATGCTGAGTGTAGTGCTGTAGGTGAGTGCATGTAGCGTTGGTGTCACCTGATTATCGCTGTGTGGCCTGAACCCTCGAGTACACCTCACCTGGTATTGCTGTACTTAAACAAATGAAGGTGTGAAATCTGAATATGTTTTCAGGTCTAAACAAGTATTGCTATTCTTTGTCTTCATTGCTTTGTCTGTAAGGGCAGACTTGCAGACAAACAAAAATAGCCGTTGCAAAGACACAAATAATTCATTTAATATCTCAGTTGTATTGTTTTGCTTCTAATAAAATGAAAATGTGAGAAATTGAAACAAATCAATGCACCATCAATCATTTGTTCTGCAGGCCACGATTGAGGTGAAGTCAGAGAGTGAGGATGACACTGAGCCAGAGAACAATCTACCCTGTGGTCTCTCTACAGCCTCCATCCCAAACTTCGACCAGCTGTTGACGGACAGCGATGGTAAGCATATCTTGTCTGGTTTCAGCACAACTGATAATGTGAATTATTATTGCAATTGCAGATTATTGCAATTATATTGGGATGTGCATGCACATGTGTGCTTGTTCAGGGATGGGTGCCTGTACTAGTCCTGACTAATGCCGATTTTATAGTGTTAGCCCACTGAGGTACAATGCAGCAGCATAAAATGAATACCCTATCAGACACAGTACACTGTTTCCGAGCCGACAATGTTTTACCCCCTCAATGCCGAGCGCCAGACAGGATAACAACAAGTACCATTTTTAACGTGTTTTTGTATTACCCGGCCGGGCATCGAACCCCGGACCTTCCGCTCTGCGGGCGGACTCTCCACCACTAGACCACGGAGGCAAAATTGAAATAATGCAAGCTCACCTGAATATAAGAATATGTAATTGAATTATTTGAAATAAATTAAATAATTTTTGATATGCATCACACCTCTCTAAAAGGGTTACAAACATTTTGTACCATAATGTAGAAGAAAGTTATTTAGTAGATTAGAGAAAACTGAATTTGTTTCTCTGTTTCTAGATGAGAAATGATGGGTGTTGACTTGTGCCCTCTTCATTGCAGCCACCCCCCGACGGGAGACACGATCGACCAGCCACATGTCGGGTGGTAGCCTGTTCCAGCTGCGGGACATCGCCCCACCCCCCAGTCCACAGGCACGCAGCGTGTCACCCCACAGTCTGGAGGGTGAGTTGCAAACAGAAATAGTTTTAAACATTTGTAAACTATCATCATAATTTGTGCTGAGCCTGGAAATTTAATTTTCCTTATAACATGCATATTAACATATCCTTTTAACCACGAGTTTATATTCTCCTATTAAGGATTACAAACGTGTGTCGCAGGAGAAAGGTGTCATCACAAATCAATTACACTACTGAATGCCTTCGATCAATGATAAAGCTTTTCAGCAACTTGATTGTCTATTCATATTTATGTATAAATATTGTATATTGCAATCCCTCAGAAACATGTAGGGTTCGTTTATGTCCTGAATGAGTAGCATTATCTCTGTTTGAAAAAAACACACATTTTGTTATGTGTGCCCATGGAGATAACATGGTTGCAAGGTGCAGACACAACTCATCTCACCTGTCTACTTATTGTTCCTATCTGCAACACATGTAATTCTAGCCTGACTTGCCACCCTTCAAGTGGGTCCAAACTGTCAGTGGTCCGTTGAAATTGGTCGGTGTTTATATGGCTGATTGCAGAATAAAATCCCAGCATTGTTGATACCAGATATTTGACTATAACAAGAGTAATATGGTTGAAATAAATTGTTTGAAAGTGTAATATATTAAGTGCATTTTACCTGCCCCTAATATTGTGTGTTTGCACTGATTGTCAAACTGTGCAATTGGGTCATGTCAGGCATTCGAGTCATGTCAGATAGACCTCAAATTATTCGCATTGTGCAGACTTTTGGAATGGTCCAAGAATTATGTAGGGGTGTTTGGTTGTGCAGGATGTATTATCACCCTGACAAAAACACTCCTAGAACAATAGGATGAGGTCACGAGATTTTTTATACATAGTGAAAATGCATTAGTGCACATCGAAGATGTATAAATGAACACTGAAATACATAACTGTGTAATATGTCATCTGTTCTGTTGAATGTGTACCTGCATAGGAAAATGCATTATTACAAGGAAAATAGGACATACAGTTGAAACTTATACCCATTTAAAAAACACAGCTGTTTAAGTGGCGTCTTTACAGTGTTGATTTCAGGTCATTTGGTTTTTAGGGGTAGGTCAAGCTTGTTGTGGTAATTTGATGTGTTCTACAGTCTTGTGTCTGTGCCTGAGTAATGTGTCTCCACTATCATGTGTGGTGTTTGTTGCAGGGAGCTCCGATTCGGAAGGCAGTCACTATTCTGACGAGGAGGTGGTTGAGGTGAGCCTGCAAACAGTCCACTTCCTTGTTGACACGCCATCCCCACGTGCACTGCCAGAGTCGGCCATGCATGCTAGTTATGGAAACAAGAATTGAACTTTAGCATTAGTTTGAACCACATCAGTCGATCCTACTATTTTTATTTGAAGGTTTAAATTCTACAGATGATAGGAGGACAGTGCAACTCACAATGAGTCTGCAACAAACGTCAGCCATTGCCAAATTTGAAGTAAGAAGTTCCCAACTCATAATGTCTGACTAATGTTATGATTTGCGCAGGTGACTTGTAGCTTCCTGATAACAGGTCCAGCGGTGGTACAGTAAATTACCTATATAACGAACATGCTTATAACGAACTGACGGATATAACGAAATGTGTTTTGATAACGAACTACCGGTATAATAAAATTAGTGGTCCCTTTGAGTTAGTTATAACTGTAGTTTGCTGCATATATGCTCTTATACATAGGTTTACATCATTGCATGGAGTTTCAGAAAATAAGATTGTAAAAAACAACGTTTTCAAAATAATGACCCCCCCCCCCCCACCCCCCACCCCTATGCCTGCCAAGGACACTTTGTTTAAAATTCTAGATAAATCCCTAAAACTATGTACATTGTCTTAAGACTGTTAAAATTCAAATTATCCCTGGTTAGAAATATGTCAAATAATATTTTTAAGAAATACAAATTTTTCCTGCTCCTAAGGCATTTTTCTACACTTATGGTTAAATTTGAGAGTCAGTTGCAAATAGTTACTCACTAAGCACCCTAGCAAGTCTTGGTGATTGATAAATATACATTGAAAATATTCCTAGGTATGGTTAGTGACTATTTAAGTATTTTCTCTGAGTTGATTCAAGTTGTACAATAAAGTTATAGAATGCAATATGTAACAGGCTTTTCTGCATTTATCCTCAAGCCTTTTGACTACATAAGAAACATGAGGCACCTTAATGACACTTTCAAAATATATATTTCCAATCTTTGAATAATAGAGTAAAGGACATTTAAATTGCTGTAACAGGTCAACAGCAAGGATGAAAGTTGAACAATAACCTTGACCCACAATATTTGACCTTGACCTTCATATTGACCCGGATCTACATATTGACCTTGACCTTACAGATGGTGAACAGCTGGCAACTAGAGAACTGTCCAAAGCTGTGGAGTGATATGACAGATCTGACCGACAGCGTTGGCTGTGAAGGTATGTGGCTCCCTACCAGAGACCTCTGTCTGTCATTAGTCCTACACCTCCATCATCAAAATGAAGGTCATACAGACTCCAGAAACACTGCCCCATTGTCCAATACATCTTAAGTACCACATGCTTGTCATAATGAGGATTTTTGTCTGGACCAGACAATCCAGTGATTGATTTGAGCATTGATCCAAAATTTGAGGTATGATGACATGCATCAGCCAAGTCAGTGAGTCTGACCTCTTGATCCCGTTGGTTGCCTCTTATGACAGTAACTGGGTGGTGTGTGTCATTGTGCTCCAACTGTGTGGATGGTAGCTCATCCTGTCATGTCTGGACCCAGGGGTTGATAGCTTGAGCATCTTGCGACACCTTTGGGCCTGACATTTACATATCAGGGAAGGAGGCCTGGAATCTGGAATTGTGTTTGAGACAGACTCTTCAGCTCTTCAAAACATATGTTGTTTTATTTTTCTTTGACCCACGTTTAATTTTTACAGAGCATGTCCAGCATGACAAGTGAACAGTCTTTTTTGGGTTGGTAGCCCCCCCCCCCCCCCAAAAAAAAATCCCCTCTCTCTCCCTCCCTCCCTCTCTCTCTCTCTCTCCCTCCCTCCCTCCCTCTCTCTCTCCCTCCCTCCCTCCCTCTCTCTTTTCCCACACTCAAATATCACACGGTCTGTTCTAAGGCTGGTGCAGTGTCAGAAATATATTGGTTTTAATTTTTCATCAAAAAGCTGTTTGAAGTTGACAAAATAAATCATATGCTATTGTCTTGAATGAATTGTCTTATTGTTTGAATCTATAATTTGTCCTACTCTAGGGTAAGTGAGTGAGTGAGTTTGGTTAAACACCTTTGTGAACAGTCATCCAGATTGATGGCCACTTCATGTGGGAGAAAAGCCCAAAGTGTTGCAGGTCGGGCTTAACCACTTTGGTGAAACCCACAAGCATGGGCATGGTGCTGAGAAACTTAGAAACATAATTGGGGTTAATTGGGATTCAATCCTCACTATCATAGGTTTCTGGCATGCCCAAGGGAGGCAACTCTGCACAGCGAATTGCAGCGCACCAGAGCCACTCAAAGGGGCAGCCTCGCGGTCAAAGCATTCTCTCATCATGCCCTGAAGACACGGTTCGATTCCCGACATGGGTACAATGTGTGAAGCCCATTTCTGGTGTTCCCCGCAGTGATATTGCTGGAACATTGCTAAACGTGGTGTAAAAACATACTTACTCACTCACTCACTCATGGATGAGTATTCTTTAAAATGACTGTTAAGGATATTCAATGTGAGGAATGGGCATTACTTAAATTAATACCAGCTGAATAGCATTTCTTTGTGTTTTCAGTTGAATGTGTCACAGAAGAGGTGAGATGTGTTATCAGATTTGATCCTCCCGAGTACTGGGTAAGATAGTGTATACCTGTCAACTAATTAATATACCGTATGTCAAATATCTAGTGAAGCCCGGTTGCATGCTCAGTCTTTATTCAGCGTCGTCGTTTGAGTGTTAAAAGTTTGTCTCCCTTATGTTAGATGAAATTTAATTTGTATTTCAAACAGGTTAACAATTCTGGAACACTTTAAGAATGCAATCCAATTATTTTCAAGAAAACATTATCTGTTGTCCATCAATTTGAAAACTAATTTCCCCAATTCTGTTGAGATTTCACTGTACAATGGAAGTTATGTATGGGTCATTTATTACAGGGGTGGGTAGGTCAGAGGCTTTTGATGCAACGTTCTGAAAATACTGACCCTACACTAATGATTTTGGATAACCCTCCCCAAGTCCATGTACATTTTTTTCACGACCCTCCATGACAAAATGCAAAAGCACTTTAAATTTTATGAAAAAAAATCATTTTTTCATGACCCTCTCTAAATATATGTATTATTTTGCATGACCCTCCCAGAGAGACTCATACTTTTGGTCACCTGACCACGATTCCCTCTCGCCTTAATCAATGACGGGTCCCTTAGTAGATGCCCAGGCTATGCAAGGGGCACCATCCTTATTTGGGCGCAAGGTCTTACACCAATTTAGCAGAATAACACCAATTGGCAAGTCTCAATATGGCGTCAAACCAGAGACATGACCATGACAAGCAAACACTTCACCCGCTAGGCCACCCCAACCATCAGACTAAATCATGTAATCTGATTGATGTTGCAACTTGCCTTTACAATTACGATTGTTTTCCTACCAAATTGAATAATGGATGTTACAGAGATTATTTCACATAAATGAGACAAACCGATTTCATGTGTTACTATCGCTTCTGTTCTGCCTGTTTGAATGTTGTTTTGTCCCGTTTGTGCGATCAACCCGACTTACCCTAAATTGTTGTATTCTAGGACTTATCGTCTCCGATGGAGTGATCGTTAGGGCGGAAGGCTTGTTCGCTAGGCACTCAGACTCAATGATGTATAGACATGAGATGTGCGACCTGAACAATAAACGGAGAACAATCGAAGAATAATCTCAGTTAACCTCAGCCGCAGACGATTTGAGGAACAGCATTCTGACGGACTCTCCATCCAGGTGTAAAGTACAGGGGATGCAGTGAACAAAAACGACAGAAGACAAAGTTTTTGAACCACCGCCTCCTCCAGCCTCTTGTTACAACAGCAGAATGTGACAGAGACCAGATGAATCCTCCAGCCTCTTGTTACAACAGCAGAATGTGACAGAGACCAGATGAATCCTCCAGCCTCTTGTCACAACAGCAGAATGTGACAGAGACCAGATGAATCCTCCAGCCTCTTGTCACAACAGCAGAATGTGACAGAGACCAGATGAATCCTCCAGCCTCTTGTCACAACAGCAGAATGTGACAGAGACCAGATGAATTGTCTTGTGTGAAAGAAGATTTCGCCAATGTATAAAACTACAAAAGTTGTGGAGAAGGGTTGAATGCTGGCCATATCAGACATTGAAATTCTTTATCTATGAGATTCCATTTGTACTGTGATGAAAACTAGAGTGTGCAATCATGACATGGTGTGGAACGATCGACTCGTTACTTCATCTGTTACTGTTATCTAGGTCCTAAACCTGCACTGCAAAGTGCATTGTGTCTCTACGTAAATAGGAATGACAAGACATTATAAACAAAGAGATAATTCAAGTAGACTGATGCACGGACATTATCTAACCTGTCAGCTAGGAATTGATTGATTTGATTAACTGATAGGACAATGAGGTGAAATGTGTGTATCAATGTAGGACAGGAAAGGGCATGAACAATACTTGTGTTCTCACAGGTGAATCCTCCTGTATGGAACAGAATGGATTTCTTCTTAAAACCAGAAATGACCGTGTAGACCCCAAGATACTACACTGTTTTAGGCCAGAGTTTAATTCTTGGATGGTAGATTTTGAAATGTTCTGAAAGGCGGAAAAAAGCCAGTTTTGCAGTTTATGGTATTGAATGCCACGTTTTGGGTCAGCAGACAGGTATGCATTCATCAGAATAAAAACTGTTGGGTTGGCAGGTCGAAATTCTATTAAACATAAATTTAATTAATGTTTGAACATAAATTAGGGAAGTTTACTTTCATTATCATAAATTTTAATGTTCCATACAATAGTAGAAACTATCACTGGTATCATGTTCTTGTCAAGTATTATATATATGAATGTATGATAGTGTCAGTGATTGATATCAACTTGAGGACCGGATCAGTCAACATGGATCGGACATGGCTGTGGAAGACTCAATACTCTGTATCTTGGTGGAACTCCCACGGTGAATCCCCTGAGCTGTCATAGGCTTGTAAATCGGGGGAGGCGTGGGGGATCTAATGTATATAGCTGTCGATGGGAACGGTTGACCTGTACATAGACCACTTGTCGGGACGTGGGTGGACAAAATCCCTTGATGAACACTGGTGACAAGCATCCTACATGGGTTGGGCAATTTGTGATATGTATATTTTCCTAGGTTTGCATTTCAATAACGAGGAATTTTTATTCTTTGTAACTTTTAGTCATATTGTACATTCCTTCTTCGAAGCTCTTTTTTGTATCATTCAACTGCATATAAGAAAATGAGCTATTCACTTCAACACTAGAATAGAAAGGATATTAAGTTGATTGACAGTTGATGGGAGACTGTTCACTTAAAATCCTGCAGTCTTACAAATTTTATATGATCTTATTGTTTAATTCAACGGTATGCAAGAGCTCGTCATTTAAATATTCAAAATAAAAGACTGACAGAATTTGAAGGGTTTCAACAGGACCCTGCAATCTGTTTCTGAGGCCTTAAAAAGGTTTTGGGTCTGACAAAGTAACTTCTAATCTGGGATTAAAAAATGCTGGAACGTAACCTATATTTTTTATCAAGTGACATTTAAATGCCAAAAAAAGTAATTTTAATAATTTGGAAATTTGGGGCATATTAAAATACAGTTAACTGTGTCGTCAGAGACTGAGCACAGGCTAGTTCAAACATTGATGAAATTAAAACTTTTTCAATAAAAGTTGCTTGGCAATTACCAGTTCCTTTTCTGCTGTTTTGTGAAACAGTATCTGTAACATAGACCGTCAGTCCCAGACGAATTCTTGCAGGATTTGCAGAAAATGTAACTTAACACAGAACTGCCGAAAAATTGCTGAATTTGTCTATTTTAATCAATCAATACACTAATTTTCAAGCTTTTCTATCAAATTTTGCACTCGAATGATGCCCAAACATTTATCATGCGATTCAAACACACAAAACATGAATCCTACAATAAAACGAAATGTGAAACAATAAGTTCCTGTGGTATTATGACCACATAAAGCAGTCTTGCTAAACCAAACCCATAATGTCGAAATGTAAGAGATTAAATTTTTTGAGAAAATAAATGAGTTTGAAATTATTTTGTGTGTTTAATTGGTTGTGTTTACTGCAGAATTTTGTCATTTCAACTGCAGAATTTTGGTAATTTTACCACAGAATTGTAAATTATCCTCAGAATTTTGATAATTTTAGCCTCAGAATTTTGATTATTTTCCCAAAGAATTCATCTGGGACTGATACATAAGAACATATGGACTGTCATGAATATTTTGGAAATATTTTTATCGTACGATTACAAAAAGAAGCGGTTCAGTGCAAACTTTGTTTTGATTGATATTATTTACAAAAGTACTTCAATAACAAAAATAGTGTTATATCTGATATGCTTCAATTGTTGAATGTGTTTTCGTAATACAGCTTGTAGATTTCGTGCTTACACAAAGTCACCCAACAAGAGGATATGTTGAGAGTGTTGTTTGTTATGTCCAAGTTACAAAACCCGAGTTAAAGAGGAACTGTTACCTGTGCAAGTTCCAATCAGGGTCAAAGCCGTGTATTCTGTGCCACCTTCATTAACTCAAGTCATGCCGTGTTTGTAATCTCCCACACTAGTACCTATATGAACCATTTATGGAATCACTCCAGCTACACAGAATAAATTTGAGACAAAATAAAATCTATTGTGTATACTTACTAGATGAAACAGGATAGAATTGGAGTTGGCATTCATACAAAATGGGTTTTGTATCACTGAACACAAAGAGTGGGGCTGCCCATTCACCCAAGTCGAGGGCAGCAGGCTTGCCCCATCCGACCATAAACATTTCTACTCCGTACCTCTATACAGGTTGCCTTCACTGGATCAGCTCTTAGACTGGGGCGGTCGGGTAGCCTGGTGGTTAAAGCGTTCGCTCGTCACGCTGAAAACCCGGGTTCGATTCCCGACATGGGTACAATATGTGAAGCCCATTTCTGGTGTCCCCCGCCGTGATACTGCTGGAATATTGCTAAAAGCGGCGTAAAATCAAACTCACTCACTCACTCACTTAGACTGACTTATTGAAATTACTTACAATGCATCAAACACTTCTGTTGGGTGACTTGTTTTCTAGTAACATGTACATAATATGTAGATAATAAAAAAAGAGAGTATTTTTTCTAACTATAAAAGTTATTTTATGTTATTGATTCACCCAAATTGTATATGACAGACATCTCAAGAAGCTTATTTGTTACCAATATTTGTCAATGACTTACATTTGTAAGAAGTTTTCGATTAATGAAATACTCAATTTATGTTTATAAACATTCTGAGACACCAAAAATTCTTTAGAAAGGACATGGTAAATATTTTATTGTGTTCATATGAATAGAAGACTAAATACTAATTTAGTTCAGTTTAAAGATTCTTTGCTTCCTATATAAGCCTTCGTTTCTATTGTCCTATTGCCAGCTGGAAATAACTAACTGAAAAACCATGATGACATATTTGAGCAGACCGCACAATGATCTCAACAGTCACTCCAAGAACGTATATACTTAAAGCTAGAACATACATGTATATCCCATTGGCTGGATACAAACTGTTCATCACAAAGGCCACCCATCCAAGCCTGAATGCAGGCTTAATATGCCTACACTGTAGTATGGACCTGATATTAAACAAATACAGTATTTCTTTAAAAAAACAAACATTACCGTCCATTTTGACGGCATTTTCTATTTCATGGAGTATGTATCTATTTTTATTGTCACGAAGTATTTCATTTTGTCATCAAGCGGTCGTACACCTTGCCCTGATAGAAACCAGGATGTGTCCATTGTTCACAGTTGTTTCCAGACGATATGTTGTAATAGATCAGGGATAACATAAGAAGTTCAACATTATTTTATCATCTTGGAATCTTGCAGCTCATGTACATTTGTGTATTTATATGTAATAAATATTGCACATTAACAAGGAGTTTGTTGTCAATAAACACATCTTTCAAATATTAAACTTATCCCAGATGCTGAAAGGAAATTAAAAACCGGAAACCTCAAGGTGTGTCCATACCTCAAGGTGTATATTTCTCTCCAGGTGTGTATATACCTCTAGGTATATATTTCTCTCCAGGTGTGTATGAAGCTCTAGGTGAATATTTCTCTCCAGGTGTGTCCATACCTCTAGGTGTATATTTCTCTCCAGGTGTGTCCATACCTCTAGGTGTATATTTCTCTCCAGGTGTGTATGTACCTCTAGGTATGTATTTCTCTCCAGGTTTTTCCATACCTCTAGGTGTATATTTCTCTCCAGGTGTGTCCATACCTCTAGGTGTATATTTCTCTCCAGGTGTGTCCATACCTCTAGGAATGTATTTCTCTCCAGGTTTTTCCATACCTCTAGGTGTATATTTCTCTCCAGGTGTGTATGTACCTCTAGGTATGTATTTCTCACCAGGTGTATCCATACCTCTAGGTATATATATCTCTCTAGGTGTGTCCATACCTCTAGGTGAATATTTCTCTCCTGTGGGGCCATAACTCTAGGTGTATATTTCTCTCCAGGTGTGTATGTATCTCCAGGTGTATATTTCTCTCCAGGTGTGTCCATACCTCTAGGTGTATATTTCACTCCAGGTGTGTATGTACCTCTAGGTATATATTTCTCTCCAGGTGTGTCCATCCCTCTAGGTGTATATTTCTCTCCAGGTGTGTATATACCTGTAGGTATATATTTCTCTCCAGGTGTGTATGTACCTCCAGGTGTATAGTTCTCTCAAGGTGTGTCCATACCTCTAGGTGTATATTTCTCTCCAGGTGTGTATTTCTCTCCAGGTGTATCCATACCTCTCTAGGTGTATATTTCTCTCCAGGTGTGTATATTTCTCTCCAGGTGTGTATGTACCTCTAGGTGTATATTTCTCTCTAGGTGTGTCCATACCTCTAGGTAAATATTTCTCTCCTGTGGGGCCATAACTCTAGGTATATATTTTTCTCCAGGTGTGTCCATACCTCTAGGTGTATATTTCTCTCCGGTGGGGCCATAACTCTAGGTGTATATTTCTCTCCAGGTGTGTCCATACCTCTAGGTGTATATTTCTCTCAGGTTGGGCCATAACACTAGGTGTATATTTCTCTCCAGGTGTGTCCATACCTCTAGGTATGTATTTCTCTGCAGGTGTGTATATACCTCTAGGTATATATTTCTCTCCTGTTGGGCCATAACTCTTGGTGTTGGGCCATAACTCTTGGTGTATATTTCTCTGCAGGTGTGTCCATACCTCTAGGTGTATATTTCTCTCCAGGTGTGTATATACCTCCAGGTGTATATTTCTCTCCAGGTGTGTCCATACCTCTAGGTATGTATTTCTCTCCAGGTGTGTTCATACCTCTAGGTATGTATTTCTCTCCAGGTGTGTATGTACTTCGAGGTGTATATTTCTCTCCAAGTGTGTCCATACCTGTAGGTATATATTTCTCTCCAGGTGTGTCCATACCTCTAGGTGTATATTTCTCTCCAGGTGTGTCCATCCCTCTAGGTGTATATTTCTCTCCTGTTGGGCCATAACTCTAGGTGTATATTTCTCTCCAGGTGTGTCCATACCTCTAGGTATATATTTCTCTCAGGTTGGGCCATAACACTAGGTGTATATTTCTCTCCAGGTGTGTCCATACCTCTAGGTATGTATTTCTCTCCAGGTGTGTATATACCTCTAGGTATATATTTCTCTCCTGTTGGGCCATAACTCTAGGTGTATATTTCTCTCCAGGTGTGTCCATACCTCTAGGTGTATATTTCTCTCCAGTTGGGCCATAACTCTTGGTGTATATTTCTCTGCAGGTGTGTCCATACCTCTAGGTGTATATTTCTCTGCTGTTGGGCCATAATTCTAGGTGTATATTTCTCTACAGGTCTGTATATACCTCTAGGTGTATATTTCTCTCCAGGTGTGTCCATACCTCTAGGTGTATATTTCTCTCCAGGTGTGTCCATACCTCTAGGTGTATATTTCTCTCCAGGTGTGTTCATACCTCTAGGTGTATATTTCTCTCCAGGTGTGTTTATACCTCTAGGTGCATATTTCTCTCCAGGTGTGTCCATACCTCTAGGTGTGTCCATACCTCTAGGTGTATATTTCTCTCCAGGTGTGTCCATACCTCTAGGTGTATATTTCCCCCCAGGTGTCCATACCTCATTAGGTGTATATTTCTCTCCAGGTGTGTTCATACCTCTAGGTGTATATTTCTCTCCAGGTGTGTCCATACCTCTAGGTGTATATTTCTCTCCAGGTGTGTATATTTCTCTCCAGGTGTGTACCTCTAGGTATATATTTCTCTCTAGGTGTGTTCATACCTCTAGGTGTATATTTCTCTCCAGGTGTGTTCATACCTCTAGGTGTATATTTCTCTCCAGGTGTGTTCATACCTCTAGGTGTATATTTCTCTCCAGGTGTGTCCATACCTCTAGGTGTATATTTCTCTCCAGGTGTGTCCATACCTCTTGGTGTATATTTCTCTCCAGGTGTGTATATTTCTCTCCAGGTGTGTACCTCTAGGTATATATTTCTCTCCAGGTGTGTCCATACCTCTCTAGGTGTGTTCATACCTCTAGGTGTATATTTCTCTCCAGGTGTGTTCATACCTCTAGGTGCATATTTCTCTCCAGGTGTGTAAGTACCTCTAGGTGTATATTTCTCTCCAGGTGTGTTCATACCTCTAGGTATGTATTTCTCTCCAGGTGTGTTCATACCTCTAGGTGTATATTTCTCTCCAGATGGTTCTGTACCTGTCATGATGTATCCATCTCTCCAGGTGTGTTCATACCTGTCAAGGTGTCTTTGTACCTAGGAAGGTGTATCCATATCTCTGAAAGAGCATGTACAGTATGTCCCCTATTCGAGGCCTGGGAGTCTATTAATTTCGCAGAATCTGTTGACCAGGTGTCTATTCTGTCTCAAGCTGGCATAGTGGCCACTCACTGAGTGAGTAAGTGAGTGAATGAGAGAGTTGGGTTTAACAGTATTTCAGTTATATCGCGGCGTGTCAGCTTAATGTGGGAGGAAAGCCTGAAGTAATGCAGGTCTTAGACGTTTACCACTTCGGTGAAACCACCCCAAGGGTATGGTGCGGACAAACCAAGAAACATAAGACTTAAGACGACTGGGCCATGTTTAGTTTAAAAAAAGAACTACTACCTATAAAATAAAAATAAACAGAATATCATATTTACATGGTTTTATTTTCTTAATACATATACACTATGTATATAACATTGCACTATGAATATTTCATAAAAGATTCAATGAAAACAAATGCATATTTATAAACATGACAACACATATGACAAAACAATAACTGTACATGAGAAAAAGTGTCATGAAAGATCACGATCATTCAAATTTTATTTTCTTGCCCTGCGGTGAATCAAAAGATATACTCTGTTTGCGTTTAAATCCTCCGTCAAATCCCCCTCGACCCCTATCACCTCCACGCCCTCTACCCCCAAAACCACCCCTTCCCCTGAAGTCACCCCTTCCCCTGCCCCAGCCTCCTCGGTCTCCCCCGCGAAAGCCGCCGCCACGGTTACCTCCTCTGAAGCCTCCCCCGCCCCTGCCACCACCGAAGTTGGACTGCGGAAGGAGTTTCGGCACTTCTGTGGCCTTGACCAGTGTATCATATTTTCCATCTGTCCAGTTTGCCTCAATTTCTCCGTCCAACTCTGATGGCATATCAAATGCACAGCCCTGGAACACAGAAGAGATATTATTACACTGTTTGTTGTTTAAATGCCACACTCTGCAATATTCCATCTACATGGTGTCAGTCTGTTAACAATCAAGTCTAGGCCACACAATCCAGTGATTGATATTGTGACCGATACAGGCCGTCAGGTAAGATGACACGCCTTCAACGAAATCACTGAGACTGGCTACCCGATCCATTTGGTTGCCTCTAATGACAAGCAGATTGCTAGGGACCTATTCTAAACCGGAACCATCCCAGGGACCTATGTATGTTCTACCCTGGAACCCCACAGGTGTCAAACTTCTACACCAATGAGTGAGTGGCACTTTGAACAGTATTCAAGTCATATCACGACGTACCAGCTTAATGTGGGAGGGAAGCCCAAAATGACGCTGGACTTTTACCACTTGAGTGAAACCCACGAGCAAGAGTATGGTGCTGACAAACCTTGAAAAGTAATTGGGGCGAACCACGCTTTGGACCCACAATATGGGGTCACAATGATCAGTGTTTGCTTCCTTGTTTGTTTGTTTGTTGTCGCACTCAGCAATATTCCAGCTATTTCATGGCAGTCTGTAAATAATCGACTCTTGACCAGACAATCCAATGATTGACATGAGCATCGATCTAGGCAACTGGAACACGATGACATGCATCAACCAAGTCAGCAAGCCCGACCACCTGATCCAGTTAGTCGCCTCTCCTCCCAGGTATACATACAGGGGTACAATGATCATGCATCAACCAAGTCAGCAAGCCCGACCACCTGATCCCGTTAGTCGCCTCTCCTCCCAGGTATACATACAGGGGTACAATGATCATGCATCAACCAAGTCAGCAAGCCCGACCACCTGATCCCGTTAGTCGCCTCTCCTCCCAGGTATACATACAGGGGTAAAATGATCAGTGACTGAAGTATGTTGGGCACCCACCATTTTGTCCTCGAGCATCCTCATCCCGGTGGCCTTCTCCTTGTCCTCCTCCCCCAGCACCTTCTCCAGGGCCCTCCACACGTACCCCGTGCCCCGCAGCTCCATGTTGGTCCGGAACACGTACGTTGTGTAGCCCTGCAACATACAACTGCCAGATACACTCGGTGGTCTTTCACTAGCTGTAAGAAGTAGGGGTATCGTGTTGGGACATACAACTGCCAGATACACTCGATGCTCTTTCACTAGCTGTAAGAAGTAGGGGTATCGTGTTGGGACATACAACTGCCAGATACACTCGATGCTCTTTCACTAGCTGTAAGAAGCAGGGGTATCGTGTTGGGACCTTGCTGTATTATTTCACCCCTACTTAGAAGTTGGTACAAGGCGAGGTGAAATGGGTGTTTAACTGTGTTCAGAATGATTGCACTTGTATAGTGACCTGACCTGCATGCACACGAATGTGTCTGCTTGTACTGACCTGGAGTCATGGTGGTTTTACAGTGCTAGCCTACTCCGATACCATTGCACAGTTTAACATGAATACCCCACTCAGACACAGTATACCGACTCCCGAGTCAACCAGTCCTTGTTTTAGCCCCTCAATGCTGAGTGCCAGGCAGGGTGTCAGGCAGGGTGTCAAGCAGTGTTATCGATGCACTGTATACCACTAGAAAAAGGTTAAGGACCATTCAATCTTTCACATTACAATGATGTCCTGACAGTTAGTTCAGCCCACTGCCCAGTAGTGGTGGGACGATACACCCATACACGATGCATCGGTGGATCGGATATTTTACTTTCCGATTCAAGTATTCATCACAGTCGCACACTAAGTAAAAAGTATCGATTCATACCTTAAATGTTTACTTTAACGGCTGCTACACCGAACTCTAATTAGTAGCGAAAAAGTAAATATTCTCATCAATTGCGTCATACTTGACACTGCCAACTGTAAATCGTCAGTATGCCAGGTATTTGACCATCCTGTCTAAGAAAAATATGGCTTACCCAGCACAGATAAGAGCACATACAAGTATCTGAGTTGATGTATTGTGCCAGCCCAACTGCCAAGTCAGCTGGCCAACCAGGAGGTTCAGTAATATGAAATAATCATTTTTCAGTATAATTATAAGCAAATGCGGTCTTTGCATGAATTACATTAAGCTCCATATGATAACAAAATGCTCACGTGTTAGATATTGTCTCACATTCCAAGTAAGAAAGTTTAAATATTGGTTTCCAATGTTTGTTCTTTAATGCAGCACTCAGCAATATTCCAGCAATATACGACGGTCTGTAAACAATAGAGTCTTGACAAGACAATCCAGTGATTGACATCATGAGCATCGATTCACACAATTGGGATACGATGACATGCATCAACCAAGTCTGCGAGCCTAACCACCCGATCCTGTTAGTCGCCTCTTACGACAAGCATGGGTTGAAGACATATTCTACCCTGGATCTTCATGGTTGAGTGCTTCTGTAATCAAACATGTTTTAGCCCCACCAATAGGGCAGTTTATTCAGGGATTGGTTTCATACAGTTCTTAATGCTACCTTCATTATATACAAATGAAATTGATGCAGAGATTATACGAGCATGTGTGTCATACTGAGTTTATGAAACGAGTGTCAGAATGTTTGTACTTCCCAAGTGAGATCGTGGGTTATACATGAATTCTTACATGAGTTTCGTAAAATCAGTATGACATGTGCGATTGTTATGACTTCTTTATTCTTTATTACCCATAATTTCTTAATTGTTTTGAGCGACCCATTAGAAAAAATGCCGTCTTAGGCAACAACAATAGTCGAATGATGTCAACAATCTTCAGCTATGACATCGTTTATAGTGTGACGTAATTCCGACCTCACATCACAATATCATTTGAATGATGTTGAATATAATACCAGGAATAAATATTTGTATAATGCTTGCATAATACAGTCATTCCTAGTATTCAATATTTATGACAGTCTAATCCCTATTTATCAAACTATTCAATGATAGGACCAAAATGTTTTTATCAATAACCACTCTATTGTAATAAATTCAAACAACTGACAATATATCTAAACACACAACATTTTGATTGGTTTTAGCTCACAGTGTCAATTTTTTCAAAGACTTTTTAGTTCATAATATTTCCTGGCAAATCCCAGATAAACATCAAAAGGATATTTTTCATCCAGGTAACTATATATCAAACCAAGATAAAAAAACGAAATGCAAAACTAACATTTTCGTTTTATCATGGCTGGCGATTAACACTGCCATACTGCTTGTCAAAATACACATTCAATACTTTGACGACACAGCACAATATATGGCCTTGCAAACAAGGTCACCGGATCACCAACCAGGAAGTTTATCATGTGACCTTCACCTTTCAGGAAGGTTATCCATGTATCAAGTGTCATGATTGGTTAAAGGGTACAAAGGTCCACCTGAGGCATGAGATAACACATACTTCTACTACTTGTGTTGGTAATCTTTGTCACAGGACACGATCAATTCACATCCACATTCCTCATGTGACATTGTGCTGAGCTGTTAAAGAGCTTTTCAATTTAGTACATCAATGTAAATTCAAATCTCACTTTGTATGTTACAGTACCTGAAGTGGCCACATAATTCAAAGGGTGAAAATAAAGATCTGGGCAAATGCATCACAATCACACATAATGAAAAGCATACTTGAAAAGGTATATAGGTTCATTGACATACGAACAACAGCACTGGGCCTCAATGGTGGCACATATGGCTTCTGTCCAAAGAAAGCCCTACGGGAGAAGTCATTGTGGTACTTGGTAGGATGGTCATGTTGTTAGAATGGTTGCATTGTTAACACAATACATCTTGCAGGAGCAACAATACTGAAATTATTCCTGTCAGGCTCTGATCGAACGTAGGATAATTGGTGTGATCGTGCAATGTGTCAGTCTTATATATAAATAAGTATGAAGACAGACATGGATGGCAATATGATGGCACTAGGCAACTGTAACAACAGCTCACCTAGTGTTTCAGTCAACGGAAATCTATACAAAGATGTCTGCCTATCAGTATTCAGAGTATTTAACTTTTTCTAAGATAGGTATTCTTCAAATCAAGATGTCTTATTCGAACTTTCCAACTGAAACAAGAGTCATCAAGAGATGACAAATCCTTTCATCCTCACAATAGGCACAACTTTAGCCTCTGTTTAATACATTTGCCAAGTTGGGATGAATTTGTTTCACGATTTTCAAGTTATGCTCTGGAAACGAAACACGGACAAACAGAGGGCCTGACAGACGGGAGTTATGAACTTCTATGCAAACTACACACAGACACTATATGCCCATATGAAATCACTCATCGTGTACAGTTTGGCATAAAAGTATAATTACTGGCACTTAACCTTACAAAATATTTTCAACCATAAATGGATAAAACATCCATCTGTAAGAAACAAAATTCAATATGTAAGTGTGCTTAAGTCTGTCTGTAAGTGTGCTTAAGTCTGTCTGTAAGTGTGCTTATGTCTGTCTGTAAATGTGCTTATGTCTGTCTGTAAATGTGCTTGTCTGTCTGTAAGTGTGCTTGTGTCTGTCTGTAAGTGTGCTTGTGTCTGTCTAAGTGTGCTTAAGTCTGTCTGTAAGTGTGCTTGTGTCTGTCTGTAAGTGTGCTTGTCTGTCTGTAAGTATGCTTATGTCTGTAAGTGTGCTTATGTCTGTCTGTAAGTGTGCTTATGTCTGTCTGTAAGTGTGCTTATGTCTGTCTGTAAGTGTGCTTATCTCTGTAAGTGTGCTTATGTCTGTGAGTGTGCTTATGTCGAGTGTGCTTATGTCTATAAGTGTGCTTATGACTGGCAAATGAATAAAACCATGCACATTTATGATTTATGTAATTCCCATGATTTGTGTAACCTGCAGCGACAATCCAATGATGACATCACACAGTGCTATGACATCACAAAGAAGAGGTCACAATGCTGACATCCTGGCTTAAAGAACACTGTTGCACTCTTCTCATTCTCTCAAGGTACAAGTTTTACAGACCCGTCTTAACACAGGAATTCCTTCACATTTAGGTTAGCATATGAAGATGAAGATCCGGGGTAGAAGAGGTCTTCATCAACCCCTGCTTGACGTAACAGGTGACTGTTTGTCGTAAGAGGCGACTAACGGGATCATGTGGTCAGGCTTGCTGACTTGGTTGATGCATGTCATCGTATCCCAATTATGTGGGTCGATGCTAATGATGTCAATCACTGGACTGTCTTGCCCAGAATCGATTATTTAAAGACCGCCTTCATATAGCTGTAAAATTGCTGAGTTCAGCGTGAAACAACAAACAAACAATAGTATATGACAACTTGACCTCTAGTCTCTTGCCTTCATTGCCTCATTACGGCTCTGGGTTGAACTCAAGCATGTTGATAAAGGACTCCTGATACACGACGGTCCAAGTGAACAACAAATTCAAACCAACACCATTAATTGACAAGAGTGACGGAGTTCCGTTGCATACCACTGTGAAGAGTATGTCAGTAACAGCACTGTTTGCCTCATGTGCGAAGAAAGCTCCAAGAGATGCATTACAGCGGTTACCGACAACATCATAACCAGGGCGAGTCTGGGAATTAAACCCATGCTAATAGGACCATGGCAAGCACCATGCCCTCCCACCAACCCCAACTGATACCATGAGTACGTCTTGACTGCACAACAAACAGGTATAAAATGAACAAACGAAAGTGGGAGAGCATGAATACTTTTGGAGATACGCTTATGAACATTTGTTCAGCCTTCACTTCAAAAGAATAACTCCCAAAATAGTCACAGAAATTCAGTAATGCCGAGAACCAACAACTACTCAATGTAGAAATAAAGTTAAATATCCGAATTGGTTTATGATCATTAATAGCCACAGTGTGCAGTGTAAACACAATTTGAACAGTGAGTGAGTAGGGTTTTACGCCACTTTTAGCAATATTCCAGCAATATCACAGCGGAAGAACACCAGAAATGGGCTTCACACATTGTACCTATGGTCGGAATCGAATTCGGGTCTTTGGCATGACGAGCGAACGCTTTAACACTAGGCTACGTGACCCTCCTTATTTGCAGACAGTGATACCCATTTGAAATGCAAATGTACCCAATCTTAATCTTCACTTTATTTACTACTCAAAAGATGTTGAGAACCATCTGACTTCATAATAGGCGAGGTGAAATTCAACATGTGTTCAAGATGATTGTACTTATATAGTGACATACATGCGTGTACTTGTTGTAGTTCGGACTAATGCTGATTTTAAAGTGCCAGCACAGAGATACCATGCCACAGTTTAACACGAACACCCAAAACCAAGACACAGTATAGGGTCTGAGCTGACCAGTCCTTGTTTTAGCCCCTTAATGCCGAGCGCCAGGCAGTGTAACAACAAGTACCATCTTTTAACGTCTTTTGGTATGTCGCGGACGGGGATTGAACCCCGACCTTCCATTCTCTGGGCAGACGCTCTACCACTCGACCATGGAGGCGATCTATTTCATATCAGTTCACTTAATCTGTCATGGAATGCAAAATTAACTTTAGTAATATGAAATAATCGGTTTGTCCTTAACTTCTTTTGTGTAGTATATTTCATAGGGCAGTATCAAAACAGGTTACTATTATTGGACTTATTGAATCTACACTGGGTCAGAAATTGCATTTTTCAAAACAAGCAATAAGCTAAGGCAATATTATCACACCAAATTGATTTTTGTCAAGAGTATTCGTCAATGTCATCCTAAAAGTATCCCTGACACTATCTTTACAACCTTACATTGCCTACCCCAGTTTATTTCATATCATTTCATTTGATTGTGAAAAAACTTCCTCAGTCTTTTCCTTGAAGTAACCAACCTGAATAAGTAATTCACCTGCTCACTTGTATCCATCCTAGATTATCTCCCTTCTATTTTGATAACAGTCCTCTACCCATTCACTACCAAAGATCTACCCATGGAGATCCGGGTTAGAATAGGTCTTCAGCAACACATGCTTGCCATAAATTGCGACTATGCGACTAACGGGATCGGGTGGTCAGTCTTTGCTGACTTCATTGATGCATGTCATCGTATCCCAAATGCATGGATTTATGCTCATGACATCAATCACTGGATTGTCTGGGCCAGACTCAAGACAATATGGTATATGTTATGAAAGTGTCACTTTATTTAATTTTATTATTCGTTTATTCATACATGAACAAACATGACTGTCAAATATGAGGCAGGTGAGATAAAAAAACAACAAATGTCTGATTGGCAAAACAAAAAAGAATCCGGATCCCTGGTTACAACAGGTGAAGCACTGTTGCCGAAACCAGCAGGTCCCCAAACGGCCCCCTCGCTGGTCCGAAACCTTTCTTTCCTAGAATTCTAGAGGCCTAAAGTTAGGTATGTCAGGTTTTCTAGTTTTCATGCAATAGAAGATTACAGGTGACAACAGACTGACTGTACAGTGTGGGTCTTCACATGGTTAGCTGTGAGTGAGTGAGTGAGTGAGTGAGGTTTTACAGTATTCCAGTTATATCACGGCGTGTCAGCTTAATGTTGGAGGAAAGCCCGAAGTGATGGAGGTCTCAGACATTTACCACTTCGGTGAAACCCAAGAACATGGTATGGTGCTGACAAACCTAGAAACATAATCGGGCCAGCCAGGTTTCGAACCCACAATCATAGGTTTTTGGCATGTCCAAGGAATGCAACTCTATTGCAGCGCGAGAGAGAGAGTTCTGATCTGTTTCAATGAATGCAGTGTTATTCGGCATTTCAAGTAGTCCCCCTAAATCCTAAACTTACCCTGAGGGATAGGACAAGGACCCATTCACTACCAATTTCAACACTCGACTGCAAGCACACAAAAAGCTATAAGCAGAGCTCCAGATAAGCTGCGTATCTGCGTGAAATACGCATCAGAAATGCAGAAATATGCAGTAAAATATAATCCAAGCGTATCAAATACGCAACGAACATTACAGATACGCTACAAAAATAAAATTTGTGCGTATCATCAAAATATTGTGAAGTAACCCTGCGTATTCGATTAGCAAATCAGCAACTTATTTTGAATTTATAAACGGGCATTCCGTCAACCTTGCCAAACTCCACGATGACAGTCACATCATGATCATTTGCCATCACACTTTCGTGTGGAAGTATCGTGGTATTTTTGAGTCCTATAAAGCTCTCAAACCCGCACGACACCAGTTTGCAGGAATTAGATGAATAGTGTTTTTAAATATTTAACTTAAATACCCACATGTGTAAAAACTAGTGGGTAACAGAAATTTGAATACTCAGATAGAATTACTGATACCCAATGATTTTAAAATGCATGGGTAAAATACCCACAACACCAAAAGCTTATCTGGAGCTCTGTATAAGTCAAAGTCCAGTAAAAAACCCAACAGTATCAGCATTCACCTGCTTTAGCAGGACAAGAAGCATATCAATGCAAACACAGTAGGCAAAGGAACTCGGAAGAAAAGTGCATTGTGAAGCTGTCCCATGAGACACACTTGAGTGGATGTACAGTTGATAGCAGACAGTGCATACAAATATCCCATCTCATGCAATGTAGGCATACCAGGGTGCTGTTGTACAAAACAATCTTACCACTACGGCTGTCGTAAGTCTATTTTAAGGTATGGGAGTTACGATCACCTTAGCGCTAAGATCGCTTTGTACAAGGGCACCCAGGTATGCTGCACCTAGGACATACAACACAAGCTTAAAAAGATCCACGACATACCATGTCTCATTATACCATAGTTTTTTTAAGCTGCACTCAGCATTAATCTAGCCATTTGCTGTCTACCTGTGTGTTTAAACAATGATTATGGTGAGGGCACGATCCATGGAGAGGGCAGGGTGTGCACGATCAAGCAGACACCCATAGGTTGTCAATACATTAGACTTACTGTTTGTCTACAGTGAACAAGTACTTCTAAATATTCATGAATGCTTTGACAGCTCAAACTCATGCCAGTGTTGCTGCAGACATCCGTCAGATTAAACATTTACACTGACATGACAAGAAGACCGCCGTGTACCTAGTAACCACTTGAGACAATACCAGTTGCTTCTTTATAATAGAATGCACATATCTGAAGTCAGTGTTTGAAGTAAGCATTAATGTCGACCCTTGTCATAACTCAAGTGTGAAAGATTAATGAGTCTGCATTCACATACTATATACACAGTGAACCTCAAGGACCCCTGGACTCCCCTAAAATTCCAACACTGTAAATAACTATTTCCAACTGTGAGCGTTGCAAACAACCGAGTGTGATAGACCCCCTTAAATTCTAACACTGCAAGTTATACGTGGAAATAATCTCCCATTTCCTACTAAAAGCGTTGCACACTACCAAGTGTGATAGACCCCCTTAAATTCTAACACTGCAAGTTATACGTGGAAATTATCTCCAATTTCCTACTAAAAGTGTTGCACACTACCAAGTGTGATAGACCACCTTAAATTCTAACACTGCAAGTTATACGTGGAAGTGATCGGCCACTTCCTACTATGAGCATTGCTCACAACCAAATGTGGACTATAATCAATGGACCCCAAACACTGCATAGCCCAGCTGGTTCACAGAAACAGCTCACTTCCAAGTAAGGATAAATATAGCTGTTACAAACATGCGTGCTTTGTTACATAAGATCAATATAGCATGCAACGACTGCTTGCATGACCTACCGCTTGCATGACCGACTGCTTACATCCCCCCTTGTATTTTGGAAAACTTGGGCATTCCCAGAATGTTGACCATGGGAATTAGCTGCTGCCAAGTAGAACTTGTTAGTAGGATTTTACACGCTTTTTCGCAATATTGTGAAAATGAACACAGGCCATGAACGTGATGAGTGAATAATTTAACCACTACCGTATATGACCGCACATAAGCCGAATTTTGAGGACCAGAAAAAAAGATTCTGCAGAAAGGGGTCGGCTTATCCACGGGATACACTTTCATGATAGTATTTTTCAGATCGTGATCTGTCAGAAACATCGCCTGAATGACGGTCCGATAGATTACAACTTCCCGAAAGTTTGGAAGTTGCCACGACTAGAGCCATTTTTGTTATAAATTATCAATAAAGTTATTATTATACCCCAATGTTGTCATTATTAAAAAAATGTTATGCATGTTACTACTTCCGATAATAAGTTTTCAATTGAATGTTCAAAGTTTATCGTTCTTCATAAACTCCACAATCTTTACATGTAACAATATATGTAATTCACAGCTATAATATATAATCCCCAGATGAAATCGCCAATAGCTATTACGTACGTTTTGCAAAGTTCATAAATTGATAGTGAACAAATGTCTACCTTTATTGTAAGAGGCAAATAAACAACTGTATCGGCGAGTTATTCCGTTCGCCATTTGCAAAAACATGTGATCAGCTGTTTCCTGTGACGTCACAAACGGTGACCACTGTGATTGCTTCCTGTTGTTTAAAAAGCAACCCGGTACACAAGGACATGAGCCCTGATAATAATGGGCCGATTGGTATTGTCATGTTTACACAAACATTTTGTGGGTGCTTAGCGACCGTGTTGGGAGTAGGGGCTTAATTCCTTTGTTTTCGAGAGATTAGTTTAATAAACTGCAGAAGCCTGTGAGTAAGTGATGGTCATTCAATGTGTTCATAGTATGATAGTTCATTTAATTCAATTGGATTAACATACAATAGTGGTGTAAAGGGGGTTATAAAAGTTGGTATATTTTTACTGACTGACAATCTCATCACGAGTTTGAAACGAAAACGCTTACGATGCTGAATTCAAACTGCGAGTCTTCGCTCTAGCTGATATATTTTCTCACGGGTTCATAATTCTATATACACTGATTCACAAAATGGCGCGTCGTTGTTGATGGCAACATATAACGATCATTGTGAAATTTAAAAAACCAAGAGAAACAGCTTCCCACATTATGAAAGTGGATGACTGGTTTGTTAAATCTTTATTACAAATAATAATGGCTTTTTCAATATAATTACAACGTTTTTCATCTTATATTTTTTAATATCTGCGAGTACCGGCACATGTCTTGCAGTCCGACTTTGCAGTGTTTTTTTGCCCTTCATATCCTGGTTCGGCTTATCTGCGGGTCATACCATTTTCTTTCGTATTTCAATGGTCAAGTTAGCACCTCGGCTTATCTACGGGGTCGGCTTATCCGCGGTCATATATGGTAGGCTACCACCAACCTCAATTGAAAAGATATATAGGTCTACAGAAAGGTTTAATTGACTTTCAATCAATCTTATTTTGAATAAGACCTTGGGCCTATGTACAAATAGAAATAAATATTTCTTGAATATGGAACGACCTATCGTGCTAAACATGTGTTTATCATAGACACGAAAAGTGTTATAGCTGACAAATTCTTACAATGCAATGTTTCAATAAAAACCATTTTTTAACACATACCAGGAAGTTAGTAAAGTGTTAATGGGGCAGGTCGTGATGTGCTGATTACATGTATTGCTCCATATTTGACTTCAATGCCTTATGATGTATGCTGGACCAGACTCCCAGCTGAGTCAGCTGTGCACATGCAACCTTGGACAGGTGCTCCTTTGTCTGGGTTAAGGGGGTTTCCATGAAAATAGACCAGACAAAGACATGAAACCTACTACAACTCTGACCCAGTGAATATATAGTCATAAAACATGTACAAAATGAACTAGCTGATTAGATTCGGAGGTGCTAACTACACTGACTACGGTACAGAGACAATGATGGGTGTGGCATGCTTCACGCAGGCAGTTTCGTGTTTATGTCTGCCTAGGGCACTAACTACACTAACTACGGTACAGAGACAATGATGGGTGTGGCATGCTTCACGCAGGCAGTTTCGTGTTTATGTCTGCCTAGGGCACTAACTACACTGACTACGGTACAGAGACAATGATGGGTGTGGCATGCTTCACGCAGGCAGTTTCGTGTTTATGTCTGCCTAGGGCACTAACTACACTGACTACGGTACAGAGACAATGATGGGTGTGGCATGCTTCACGCAGGCAGTTTCGTGTTTATGTCTGCCTAGGGCACTAACTACACTGACTACGGTACAGAGACAATGATGGGTGTGGCATGCTTCACGCAGACAGTTTTATGTTTATGTCTGCCTAGGGCACTAACTACATTGGCTACGGTACAGAGACAATGATGGGTGTGGCACACTAACAGTTTGCTATCTAATGTACAGCATTTCCTGGAAAGAGAACTTCAGCGGCCTTGCATGGAACACTAGTACGCTGAAACGTCTATTGAAGCAGAAAGATTTTTCGCAAACAAACACTGATGTCTGTCAATGACAGGTGTCTCAACATAGGACAAGATGACACTTGTCAAGGACAAACTGAAAAAGTCCACACATGGATAACAGTTCACTTGTGTATATACTCATATGAAGGACTACCACTTTTCTCCCACAATGCAGTCCTGATTCTTTGTTGTTTGTTGTCGTACTAGGGCATATTGCAGCTATATGATTGTAGGCTGTTATGGCCATATTTCCCTAAATATGTGAGTGAAGTGAGTGAAGTGAAGTGAGTGAAGTGAAGTGAGTGAAGTGAGTGAAGTGAGTGAGTGAGTGAGTGAGTGAGTGAGTGAGTGAGTGAGTGAGTGAGTGAGTGAGTGAGTGTGCGAGTTTTATGATGCTTTTAGCAATATTCCAGCAATATCATGGCCAGGGACACCAGAAATGGGCTTCACACATTGTGCCCATGTGGGAATCGAATATATGTGGGAGCAGAAATACTGAGCTATAACTGTGTACGACTCAGTACTAGTGTATGTTGCTTAACGTTGCACTCAGCAATATTACAGTAATATGACAGTGACCGGTAAATAATTGAGTCTGGACAGACAATCCAGTGACTGATGTTGTGAACAACGATCCACACTATCGGGTGCGATGACACGCTATCAACCAATTCACCGAGCCTTAACACCTGATCCATCTGATCGCCTCTCACTCCCATGTTGTTGGGTTGGGGTCATGTTATGAAGACCACTAGTCCGACAGGTTTCCTGCCATCCTTCAGTGAACACATGCATATTAGGGCTGGGACGATACGATATGTATCACGATACCTTGCTCACGATCAGATACGTATCGCGATACTTGCACATATCTGTGGTGCGTAAGCCATCTTTTTCATAGACAGGATTGCCAAATACCTGGCAAACTATTGATTAACAGATGGCAGTGTCAGTAATAGCACACCGAATGAAACTTTTTACGTTTTCACCAGGGGTCCGGAAAATTTAAAATCCTAATCGGACATTTGCATTTAGGCCACGCCCCCTTCAAATAGCGTATTTTGGTACGACTTTTCACACACATTACAAGTTTACGTATTCATAATATAATGAATTATGAATTGTTTCAATTTAAATTGTTTAATTCACCGCACAAATAATAACAAATAATATCATTTTAGATTTACATGGAAAACATACATTTGTTTCTGTTATAATAACGATCTGTTAACGTAGTGAACAGTCTAATTAATATTCATGAGTCTGCTCAAGTGTACGCGTTGTAACATTTGGATCGAGACTATTATCCCATATTTGGTTATCACGTGACCTCACAGGAAAAGTTTTTTTTTAAACTAAAGATTTTTTTAAAAACAAGACAGATAATTTAATCACAAATACTAAAATATCGTTGATAGCAATAGTTAATTGAATACTTTTTTCATCTGTACTTAATTATTGACCATAAAAAAATTGGATATCGATCGTCCGAGAAAGCAAAATGGTGGTCAATCAAGATTCAATATACGACTAGCTACTGAAAACAATAAAATCTGCAAATCCTCATTGTATGTCAACCAAGTGAAAGTTGTTAGCCACGGCTTACAAAATGATCATCCAGACTTTGAGGGTTTGGCAGATCCGCTCGACTGATCTGCATCGGTCGACTGGCTGTCGTCACGCTTTCGCTTCTTGTCTGAGGTTACGTATCGTAGCATTGTGAGGATGATGAGGTACATCGATGATGCAAGGTATTAATGTACAGTTGTAAACACCTTTCACTCAAATTAACAAGATGTTCTCAGTAATTAATCCTCGATTAATCAGTGTCAACTCAGTTTATTCCCTATTACAGTGATTGACCGATTGCACTATCATGTAGGTACGATGTATTTACAGCAATCAAAACAAACAAAGCTTGTCAGTGTACTTAATCTTCATTGTGTTGCAACTGCAGACAGAAACTGCTCAGTCCTAACTGTTGATCATGTCCGGTCAAAATTTAAGAATGTCCCGACAATACTTTTTAAAATGTCCGGTAAGCAATATTTTAAAACGGACATTTGAGATTCCCAATCGGACATGTCCGGCGCATATGACGGTTTCCGGACCCCTGGTTTTCACTACTCAAGTGTTTGGTGTAACACTAATTCAAGAAAACATTTAAGGTAAGAATCGATATATTTTTACTTCGTGTGGGATACTCAATACTTGTAATGGGAAGTAAAAAATCACGATACCCCGATGCATCGCTGTATCTTCCCACCCTAATGCATACTCCTCCATAGGCGTTCACGAACACCCGCTTCTTTCATACTACTGCAGTTAATCCATCACGGCATGGGATGTCAGATTAACTCAAGTTAATTAACTATATGCCGCAGGTGAGACAATATTTACACAGTTAGTGTTTGACTAACGACAGATTTCAAAGCTGAATGAAAATGGATAATGTAAAAGTCAAGTCCTTGAAAATTAATTCATTTCATTCTATTGTTCATGTTCATAAGCTTTTAAAACAACAGTAATATGTTTGTTTTTACAAAAATGACATCTAGCACAAAGCAAATCTGAATGATTCATTTCTACCGAAATGGCTTGTGTTTCAAATCTAGGTTTTGGATTGATTATGGGTGTTTGTTGTTTAACGCCACACTCAGCAATATTCCAACTTTATGACGGCGGTCAGTAAATAACTGAGTCTGGACCAGACAATCCAGTGATTGACATCATGATCCACGCAATTGGGATGGATGACATGCATCAACCAAGTCAGCGAGCCTGGGCACCCAATCCCGTTAGTTGCCTCTTACAACAAGCAGTCACCTCTTATGGCAAGCGTGGGTTGCTGAAGACCTAATCTAACCCGGATCTTCAAGGGTTCGATAGTGATTAGGTGTGTACAATATAAATGGTATATCGATATATTGCATAAGTTCGTCAGCAATACACATGTCGCAATACAACCATTGCATATCAATATCTTCCGATACAGTAACAGAAGAATTAATATATAATTACATAAATTATATGTACAATCTTGAGGCATTTGGCTGCACTGGTTTCCTTTCAAACCATGTAAACAGCACAGCAGTCACACTGTTTACAGTATTGATGTTGTAATAGATAGTTTCGTTTATCCATACTACTACTACTAGTTTCGTTTATCCATACTACTACTATTTCTACCCATCTTGGAGTCTGAAGTCTGGATTATTAAATGGAGAGTATCATTTGAACAGGACATAATTTGGGCCCCAAAACATATTGCAATATAGAGAGCTGTATTGCGATATGTATTGCAATACTATTGGTGTGCCAATACGCCAACTGTATGAGTGATCGCCTCGTCAAGACATGAGGTGGATCATACCCAATGAGACACCTGGACCGCTGTCATCTAACAACTGATCCTTTTAAATTTAAAACTTAGAAATATACAATATATCTTGATCACAACATATTGCAATACATTTCAAACTTCCAATACCTATCCTTAGATGTTATGCATTACAAATTTTACCAGAAAATATTAACTGGAAAGGTGGGTGTGATATCTTCTATAATGAAGAACGACATGAGCAATTTAAAAATCACACCCTTTAACAGTGGTAAAAACTAACAGTTTTAGCCCATTTGTCCTTATAATGATAACATAAAACAAAACCCTTAAAATGGCAAAGTTCTACTAGTCCTTAGGATACCTTAACTATTGGGCAGTTTGGCAAGGATGACAGGACACCCGCGAACACCTTAAGATGGGAGAAAACAGCATGGGAATGCTTTACAGAGTGGTATTATTTTCTACATGATGTCAATGGGATAAGACGACATGCAATCCACCGAGTCTGACCACCCGATCCACTGAGTCGGACATTTGACAAGCATAGGTTCCAAGGCACCTATTCCAACCATGAATCCTCAAGGGAGAATGGACATGAACTGAACTGTTTCAGCAACATTATATCTCCTTTGTGGTGCTCTGTGCTGCAAGATGCCCTAATCTGCAGGGTCACTTGGTTTGCCTTGGGTGGAGGTGACGAACTTAATGTTAAACTTGTGTCCGGTTAATGACAAATCCATATAATCCATATATAATCCATATGCCTTTGACAGAATAATGACTGAGCAACTATGCAATGACAGGAAATAAATGCAATTATTGGTACCTTATATTTCAGTGAGAACTGGTACGATTATGCAACTCTGCATTGTCTGATCAATACTATATTTATTGATCATATTTTGTATTAAATAAGACTGTTTTAGTAACTGACAGTAGGGGGAATTAGTTGTAAAAGCATACTGGATGATTGGATCATCCCAACCCATCCATCATGAAATTTGTCAGCATCATTTTGTTTTTTTTCAACATAATTGTGGGCAGAGGAAGCATGTTATTTTGTGCAAACATTTGGCTCAGAAGGTATTGAGGATCTATTAAGGCGCTATGTCAGCAGTGATCAGATAGGGCAAGTCCCAATCATCATCGCCATTGTTATGCACAAGTTTGGACATAAATATAAATGATCATGCATAGTTGTTTAGGTTTGAAGCCCCACCACAGTGCAAACCAATGGTGTACAGCGATAAGCATAAGCTACACATCTTTACTTTTCTTTGTGGAGTGAATTACTGAGTGAGAGGACAAGGAGCAACTCTCCAGCTATGTCATTGAGAAGGACAATATTCCAGCCACGGAACAGAAAGGACCAAATATATTCTCGGGGGCTGAAGCCTTTAACCACTAGGCTACCCCACCGCCCCTATGTCATAGAGAAGGACAATATTCCAGCCTATATTCTCAGGGAACTGAAACCATTTACCACTAAATAACCGGAGCCCTACTTCAATATGCATGATCAAGAATGCTTCCTCAAGGATATCGGTGTACTGCTTACAATTCTATTTGAATGGACATTCCACTGAACTGTACGACAAACCCAAATTGTGTTTGTAGGCTGTGAACATTTGGCTCAGAAGGTATTGAGGATCTATTTAGGCGCCATGTCAGCAGTGATCAGATAGGGCAAGTCCCAATCATCATTGCCAATGTTCCACAGTTCAGAAATGACGACATAGGTTCTGTTTTGATACACTTGTCTGAAGCCCAATTTTAGTAAAATTTCTTTCTGTCTGGTAAGCTCAGCTCATGAAAGACATGTATCAACAGTAATTGGGGAAATCCATACTGGAGTACACAATGTAATCTTGTAATTACACTGTCTGGTCATAAAAAGTGTTCATTGAATATCTGGACTTATGTTTATAACTTATTTTATTCAAAGTTCCTTTTAATATTGTTTAAATTAATTTTGGCGAAATCGTATGTGATCAATATTAACAGTTTGAGTTCTAGTTGGTGCAAACATTTGGCTCAGAAAGTATTGAGGATCTATTAAGGCGCTATGTCAGCAGTAATCAGATAGGGCAAGTCCCAATCATCATCGCCAATGTTATTCACATGTTCCGTATCATATATTTCACCCTATTCTGCCAATGGCGAGTTATTGTACTCTGATTAAAGTCGTTTCCATCCCAACACTCTTGATACATAACAACATGTGTCATGCTTGTCATGATTGTGTCAATACATAGACAACTATAAACAGAGCTTACTATGTGGGCTCAGACAAGTAGTAAATGTCACAGGCTGATACAGTGATTAGTTCTCATATCTTTCCCCATTCCATGTTGCCACATAGTTGTGAAAGTGTGACGCCATCCACACTGCAAGCCAACCTCGGATTACTTTCCGGTTTACTTCCCAGACTTGGGTGGGTGAGTGAGTGAGTGAGTGGGTGGGTGAGTGGGTGAGTGAGTGAGGTTTGATGACGGGCTTCACACTCTTGTAGAAGTTATACTAAACGCTGTAATCGCTATCCTACTCCACTGCCCTTCTACATTCGCTAGGTTGTCTAACTCTGTGCCCTGCACTCTATCTCATGCTAGGGGAATATTTAACATGGAAAAGTTCCCTCATAATAAACTAACTAATATCGACATTATCTGAAGCAGAGGGTTTAGTGTAAGTGAACATTTGGCTCAGAAAGTATTGAGGATCTATTAAGGCGCTATGTCAGCAGTAATCAGATAGGGCAAGTCCCAATCATCATCGCCAATGTTATTCACATGTTCTGTATCATATATTCCACCCTATTCTGCCAATGGCGAGTTATTGTACTCTGATTAAAGTTGTTTCCATCCCAACACTCTTGATACATAACATGTGTCATGCTGTCCTGTGCACAGTGCAAAGGGAGAAAATCAGGTGGCGTTAAGCAACGCGGGTCACGGAGAGTCCTTGGATTGGTGACCGTGTGCGTCAATTAGCTCGGGAGAGTTTCTAGGGCTTCGGTCATGCCCCACACTGAAGCACATGTAACATGTGGTGTCTCCTTGGGCAAGTGACTTTATTAAAAATGTGCCTTGTTCACCCAGCAGTGAATGGGTACCTGGTAGCATGAGATGGCAATGTGGCTGTTTACCTTCTAGCGCCCCATAGGCAACTTAAGTTGTATACCCCCAGGAAGCTGAGAATGAGTATTGAGTGCACACTGATCCACTGTCTGGGGTAATAAGTGCACTTTGAACAACACACACTTATGGAAATAAATATATCCTGATAAAACATCTGCCAATGTCAGAAGACCAAAGTTACTGTATTCTTAACAGGACTATGCAGTGAGTGAGTGAGTGAGTGAGTGAGTGAGTGAGTGAGTGAGTGAGTGAGTGAGTGAGTGAGTGAGTGAGTGAGTGAGTGAGTGAGTGAGTGAGTGAGTGAGTGAGTGAGTGAGGTTATACGCCGCTTTTAGTAATATTCCAGCAATATCAAGGCGGTGGACACCAGAAATGGGCTTCACACATTGTACCCATGTGGGGAATTGAACCCAGGCCTTCGTCGTGATGAGTGAATGGTTTAACCACTAGGCTACCCCACCGCCCCTATGTCATGGAGAGGGAAATATTCCAGCCTATATTCTCGGGGAACTGAAACCATTTACCACTAAATAACCCTGAGCCCTACTTCAATATGCATGATCAAGTATGCTTCCTCAAGGATGTTGGTGTACTGCTTACAATTCCATTAGAATGGACATTCCACTGAACTGTATGGCCCACACAAGTTGTGTTTGAAGGCTGTGAACAGGTGGCTCAGAAAGTATTGAGGATCTATTAAGGCGCCATGTCAGCAGTGATCAGATAGGGCAAGTCCCAATCATCATCGCCATTGTCACACAGTTCAGTAATGATTTTACAGTCCATTGTCCTAAAAACACACAATTCATTTCTTATCAATAGTTGCAGCCACCATTTGCGAGACAGTATCAGTAAATTGAAAGAGATGGATTTCCAGGGCCAGAATACAATGATGACCCTCTTCACACCATCTTAGACATATTTTAGATTAATGGAGAGCGATTCCCAACTATTAACCCAGCTTCTGGTGTAATGGGTTATGATCGTCTCATGGAGTCACCCAGGTCACAAACAGCTTCAGATTCTAAAATATATGAGAATGACGGAAAACAGTCAAGATCTATCCTTGTCCTTCAGACAAGTTCTAAATCAGGTTGTTTTATTATAAGTTGATGTTATTGTGATATTCATCCATTAGTAAACTAATGATTATCAATATTTACAGTTAGTGAGTTTTATTGTGTGAACATTTGGCTCAGAAGGTATTGAGGATCTATTAAGGCGCTATGTCAGCAGTAGTCAGATAGGGCAAGTCCCAATCATCATCGCCAATGTTCCACACAATGATTATTCACCAATGACTTCAAGTTATTCAAACACTAACAAATTCTACGACATTTTTTGAAAATTACTACTTTCTGAGGCATCAAACCTCTGATTGAAACAAATGATTTGATGGCCATAACACCTCGGAAACTAATATTTATGGAAATATACTTCGAGTCATTATCAGAAGGAACTTTAAAGCAATTCTTGGTACATTATCGGGACATAATTACACTACACATGATCCTAACAACAAACACCCCATCAGAAATTTGGTAAAAGAGGCTCTAGTTTGAAAATCTTTCAAGTAGTAGAACGTACTTACTCTATGCGACAGCTTGTTCGTGTCTCTAACCTGTAACGCTTGGCTCAGAAAGTATTGAGGATCTATTAAGGCGCTATGTCAGCAGTGATCAGATAGGGCAAGTCCCAATCATCATTGCCATTGTTACCATGGTTACAGACACTTGTGGACTTTTATTCACACTGCCTCAAAGTTCTCTTATGATGTCCACATGGCTGGGACAAGGTATAAACTGCTGGACCATATGTCACATTCCATGTCATGTCAGAGGCTTTTAACAACCAACCAACCCAACATGTAGTGTAATAATATCATGGTTTTGACAAAAGTAGTAAACATTAACAAGACTTAAAGCTTCTTCGATTCTTCTGTTGTGGCCATCAATCCATATACACTGTGTATCCAGCATATATACACTGTGTATCCAGCATATATACACTGTGCATCAAGCAAATATACACTGTATCCAGCATATACACACTGGGTATCCAGCATATATACACTGTGTACCCAGCATATACACACTGTGCATCCAGCATATATACACTGGGTATCCAGCATATATACACTGTGCATCAAGCATATACACACTGTATCCAGCATATATACACTGTGCATCAAGCATATATACACTGTATCCAGCATATATACACTGTGCATCAAGCATATACACACTGTATCCAGCATATATACACTGTGCATCAAGCATATATACACTGTGCATCAAGCATATATACACTGTGCATCAAGCATATACACACTGTATCCAGCATATATACACTGTGCATCAAGCATATACACACTGTGCATCAAGCATATACACTGTATCCAGCATATATACACTGTGCATCAAGCATATATACACTGTGCATCAAGCATATACACACTGTATCCAGCATATATACACTGTGCATCAAGCATATATACACTGTGCATCAAGCATATATACACACTGTATCCAGCATATATACACTGTGCATCAAGCATATATACACTGTGCATCAAGCATATATACACTGTGCATCAAGCATATATACACACTGTATCCAGCATATATACACTGTGCATCAAGCATATATACACTGTGCATCAAGCATATATACACACTGTATCCAGCATATATACACTGTGCATCAAGCATATATACACTGTGCATCAAGCATATATACACACTGTATCCAGCATATATACACTGTGCATCAAGCATATATACACTGTGCATCAAGCATATATACACTGTGCATCAAGCATATATACACACTGTATCCAGCATATATACACACTGTATCCAGCATATATGCACTGGGTATCCAGGGAGGACAAATAGTAAACTGCCACCAGTTTGGAACTTATGTCCCATGAAGTAGATTTGGGGAGAACATGGTCCTTTAAGGTTGTCACTAGTCTCAAGTCTTACTATGTCGTACACACAGTCATGACAGTATTCCACACTATGAAGAAGATTAACACATATACAGCCAATATCTGATTACAACACTGGCAACAAGGCAGAATTACGATTCACTGAAGATTCAGCTACATTTCACAGGATTGTTACATCTCAGCATTCCAACAACAAGCAAGATTAAGTATGGTATCCGATGTAGTTCAGCACCCTGCTTCAGCAAGTTTAGAGGTGTGTTGCTTACAATTTCATCAGAAGAAACATTCCACTGAACTGTATTGCCAACTAAGTCAAGTGCGTGATTGTAGGCTGTGAACATTTGGCTCAGAAAGTATTGAGGATCTATTAAGGCACCTTGTCAGCAGTAGTCAGATAGGGCAAGTCCCAATCATCATCGCCAATGTTCCACACAATGATTATTCCACAATGACTTCAAGTTATTGAAACACTAACAAATTCTACGACATATTTGAAAATGACTAACTTCTGAGGTATCAAATCAAGATAACCACCTCTGATTGAAACAAAGGATCTGATGGCCATAACACCTCAGAAACCTATATTAGAACAGCACTTAGAACTATAAACATCTAATCATGCTAATACAGACAAGTGACTTACCTACATAATGATAAAAGGTATAGTTGTGAAAACAACCTGGTGAGGTGGGCCAAGGGTTATTGTTCATACAACTGTTCCTGTCTGTCATTCACTGTCTTAGAGCATGGCCAAATACTTGATGTACATAGTGAAGAGTGTTGCATAAACATCACATTCCACTCCAGGCCTACGAACCAATGACCCAGGTGTCTTTGTAAATCTGGATGTACATCCAGCTTGAGTGGCATCTTTGTATAGAGTACATAATCAGGAAATAATTGTACCCCATATGTACTACACGACAAACACCCCATCAGAAATTTGGTAAAAGAGGCTCTAGTTTGAATATCTTTCAAGCAGTAGTAAGTACTTACTTTATGCGGCAGCTTGTTCGTGTCTCTAACCTGTAACGCTTGGCTCAGAAAGTATTGAGGATCTATTAAGGCGCTATGTCAGCAGTGATCAGATAGGGCAAGTCCCAATCATCATTGCCAATGTTACCATGGTTACAGACACTTGTGGACTTTTATTCACATTGCCTCATTGCTATTCAAGTTATACTGGGTATCCAGCATATATACACTTTGTTTCAAGCATATATACACACAGTTTATAGCATATACACACTGCGTATCCAGCATGTATACACTTGGTATCCAGCACATTCCTACGACAAACAGTCGTACTAGTGAAAAACGTCTTGATCCAACATCTGTACTTTTTAAAAGATTCTTTTTGAATAAATAGCAGAAAGTTCACAGCACTGACCTCCTTCGATGACAGCAGTGATCTGTTTGATATTGTTGTGCTTCCTGAGATGACTGCGAGGGCAGCAGACAGTGCATTGATGGCACCACGACTGGCAATTAGAGATTCTGCCGACTCTTTGAAATGCTCCAGAGTTTCATTTGGTACATCATCAAGTGACCTGGAGGAGATCAGATTCATTTGTCAAATAACACTCCATACAACAACATCCATAGTAGCTTTTAGCACAGAACTCCACAAGACAACTGTTTAATTTAAGAAATCTTTTTTACTTCTGGTTAGTGAGTTTGACTGCTTTGAACGGTACTCAACAGTATCACGACTTGTCAGCTTGATGTGGGAGGAAAGCCCAAAGTGATGTCTCCGACAATTACCACTTTGGTGAAACCAACGACCATGAGTGTGGCTCTGTTTGTTTGTTGTTTAACGCCGTAATCAGCAATATGCCAGCTATATGACTTTGGTCAGTAAATAATCCAGTAAATGGACCAGACAATCCAGTGATTGACATCCTGAGCATCCACCCACACAACTGGGATACAATGACATGTATCAACCAAGTCAGCGAGTCTGACCACCCGATCCCATAAGTCGCCTTTTACGACACACATTGATTTCTGAAGACCTATTCTACCCCGGATCTTCATGGGTGAGTATGGTTCTGACAAACCTTGAAACAAAATGGGGGCCAACCGGGACTTAAACCCATGACCAAAGGTGCTGGACGCAACTCTGCACAGTAAATTGCAGCACCTAAAACAACTGGGCCACCACTGCTCCTAGTTCTTAACTTCCAAGCAAGCGAAAATCTACAGTAGCAGCAGCAACGTCTAACAGCAGTGTCATGCTAGAGAACGGAACTACAGAGAGGAGTGTCTTGGTAGAATCAACTGACCTGACAGCATCGTTGGCCCCAGCCTTGATCATCTCCTCAGGGGAAGGTGGACCAATCCTCTTGAACTGTACACCCTGAATGAACAAACAGACGTAGTCATTGCAAGATATATTGCTGCAAACAAATACCAACAGATTTATAGTGCATAGTATTTGAACAAGTGTGAAATGTAGAGTAAGTGAGTGAGTGAGTTGGGTTGGGTTTAACACCACTTTGACAGTATTCCAGTTATATCACGGCGTGTCAGCTTAATGTAGGAGGAAAGCCAAGAGTGATGCAGGTCACAGACGTTTACCACTTCGGTGAAACTAACGAGCACTAGTATGGTGCCGACAAACCTAGAAACATAAACGGGGCGAACCGGGATTCGAACCCACAATTCTGGCGTGCCCAAGAGACGCAACTCTGCACAGCGAATCACAGCGCCTTAGATGACTGGGCCAGCCATGCCCGAGAAATGTAGAGAATGTATGATCGTTATTCCATGCGTGTTATCAGAGGTACTCACTGCTTGTTTCTCCACCCACATGAGGCTGTTCTCCTCCTGGGGTTTATAGAAGCAGACACAGGCACCAGATCTCCCAGCTCTTCCTGTCCGACCTGAACGGTGGATGTAGGAATCTGTGTCCTGGAATGGCAAAATATTCAAACTTAACTGTTCAAAATCAATTCTATGTAAATTGTTGAATCATATGCAACGAGAGGGTGGAGTCTCGCTGCACAAGCTTAGCAGTAGCAACAAGTAAGATACGTCCTTGAATACAACAATGCTCTTGTATTTTCTTTAGAAAAAGGAGACAACAATAAAACCTTATGTCAACAGTGTTGTTGACCATCACTATATCATTATTACCAAGACAAATACTATATGCCAGTGTCAGGAATTTTTAAACACGTAAAAACTGATCATTGGTTTGAAAAAATCCTTTGCTGATTGACAAATTGTTAAATTCTTTCTCATTTTCGTTCATGTAAATAACAGTAAACCAAGAAACAATAATTCACCAAAATGTTGTAATTTGAAAATAAATGATCACTGACTTTCTTGGTTCGGAAACTGAAACCAATTAATTTTTGATGACATTATTCACTTGGGACATTACAATATGCCCATCATATTTCAACACAGGAACTGGACACAGTAGAGGGGAGGTAACTCCACACTATTTGTAAAGATACAGGAAATGGGTTAATACAAATACGACAGTTCAAACCTCACCTTTGGGGGGCTGCACTGAATGACGAGATCGACGAGGGGAATGTCCAGACCCCGAGCTGCGACATTCGTGGTGATGAGACACTTGTACTTTCCGTCCTTAAAACCCTGCACATAAAAGAAAAAGGTTTCAGATAAAATTTTGTACAAACGTTAGGCTGAAAAAAATAATAGTCTTGGGTCTCAATCACCGCCTGCATCATCATAAAGTCTGCCGCACATTGTGGGTTTTTTTCATTTTTATTTTAAAATAAAAATCCTAATTCTTAAAAACAATGTGATCCAATATAGCACGCAGTTACTTCCCTTTACATGTACACTGCTTTACTGTGCTTCCCATGTTATGGTCATGGTGGCAATAGGAGTTTGTATGCTTGTATGTAGGGAGGCCCTTTCCCAGGTTGCTTGTACACAACTGTTTAGTTGGTTACATACTAGTTTGAACAAGCAAACAAAAGAGGAAGAACTGCCCGCCCGCCCGCCTGCTCACCCTGTATTTTATTGTCTGAGAACCAACACTTATTTCTTAAGCCTTATGTAAATGAACAAACAAAGTCTGAAAAAACTGTAAGCATGAAAAAAGATACAACTCTCAGGGATGTAGGTAAGATAAGTAACACGTACAGCCAACACCAACTCGCGCTTCTCCTGTGGAATGTCTCCGTGAAGGACGTGGCAGTCCACCTTGATGCTGGGACTACACGCCAGCTCATCTGCATCCTTCTTGGTCTCACAGAACACCATGGCGCGGCCGTGGTTGCCGCTGTACACCTGGATGATGTCCCCGATAGTCCCCGCCCTGTCATGGTACGAACACTTGATGGCCATGTGCTGGAAACAATCATATGCACCAGTGAGTGAGTGAGTGAGTGAGTGAGTGAGTTGGGTTTAACGCTGCTTTGAACTGGATTCCAGTTGTATCATGGTGTGTCAGATTAATGTGGGAGGAAAGCCTGAAGTGATGCAGGTCTCAGTTGGTGAAAACCATGAGCATGGGTATGGTACTGACAAACCTACGAAAATAATCGTGGTGAACTGAGATTCGAACCCATGACCATGGTTTTCTGGCAAGCCCAAGGGACGCACAGAAATCTAGACTGCACAGTTCATTGCAGCAAGTTAGACTGGGCCACCCATGACCCCCTACATAAGATATTTTGTTTGTTAGTAAACGCAGCACTCAGCAATATTACAGCTATATGACCACAATGTGTAAATAATCAAGTCTGGACCAGACAATCTAGTGATTGAGATCATGAGCATTGACCCACGCAATTTGGATACAGCGAGCCTGGCCACCCGATCCTGTTAGTCGACAAGCATAGCCGCCTCTTACGACAAGCATGGATTGCTGAAGACCTATTCAAAACCAGATCTTCACGGGTCTGTGAGAGAGCAGGACATACACAAGGTGTGGGGATACAAACTGAAATAACCTCAATCCAGGCTCCCTGTAAGGGCTGGGACGATACACAACTGTGAGATCCAATATGTATCACGATACGCATGTATCATGATACTTGCATGGCTCTTATCTGTGGTCCCTAAGCCATCTTTCTCATAGACAGGATGGCCAAATACCTGATGTACAGTCGGCAGTGTCAAGTAGGGCACAACAGAGGAAAATTTACGTTTTCACTATAAACTTACATTACTACTTAGCGTTTAGTGTAAAAGTTATAAATCATTTAAGGTAAGAATTGTTACTTTTTAGTTAGTGTGCGACTGTGATCGATACTTGTATCGAGAAGTAAAATATCGCAATCCACCGATGCATCAGTGTATCATCCCAGCACTTCTCACAGTACATGATGTCCTGTTGTCACAGAGTGATGGTGAAAACAGTTGTTGACTATTAAATCATGCCAATATGTTTCTGATTCTTTTATTCTTTTTCATCGAACAAAAATAATATTAATAGGTATAACCCGCTCACTGTACATAATGTGGGTTGACCATCCATTGTGCTATGTCCAACAGAAATCAGTCAGGGTGGATGCCTGCATGAAGGGGTGCACACCATGCTTTAGTAAGAGCTATATCCCAGCTGCACACTTCAATAATTATCCACATAAAACCTGCCCAAGTGTTTCATCTAGATAGACACACATAACAGCCAAGAAATTTATCCAATGTATAGCCCATCACAGATTGGTATCCAGCAAATTACCAATCACAGCTGAGTGTGGTGTAGGACAGTTACCATTCACCGCCCGCAAATATTTCTACCACAATGATCCCATACTGGCCTCACCTCCACTGTTGTGGCTGTTTTGTTTGTTTGTTTGCCGATCAGATCTACTTTCTTCACATCGTCCCTCATGTACTTGTTGGCCGTCTGCCTCACCCAGGGCGGCAGGGTGGCCGAGAACAGCAGCGTCTGGGGGTGGCTGCTCTCCTTCTCTGAAAACAACACATTTCATGTCAGGACCACAAACATTTGAACAATGCACTTTATGAAGTGTCTAGATCAAGGGAGATAACTCCCTCTCAGTGAAAACAACTGCAGTGTTCATACCACATTGTCAGTGCTTCAGATCAAAGGGAGGTAACTCTAACAGCAGTGTTGTAGTCATGCTGATCTAAGAATCCTGTAAGAACTGCATAATTATTTCAATAAAACCAACAATGCATAATTTGCCATAGAAACTCATGTAACCATGTGAACTAATTTTTTCAGTAAAAACCACTGTTGGAATACATTATGATAGTGCAACCGTTTAATATAGTTCTGTTTGTCTTTATCCTCGTCAGCAATATTTCAGCTGCCACTGACACCCTCAATTAATTGGGACTAATCCAAACCAATGCTCATTATATACAAACAATGTCCCACAGCGTTGCCGAATAATGGCACACAAACATGGCACCAAGTCTGACCACCTATTCCACTTCTGTCTGCTCTTAATACAGCCACAGGCTCCCGAGGCCCAATTCTACCCCAGATTCCAAATAGTTGGTATTTACCTCTATCGTACGCCCCCTTCAGGATCTCCTCCACTGACTCCAAGAAGCCCATGTCGAGCATCTGGTCCACCTCGTCCAGAACCACATGCTTGATCTTGTTCAGCTTCAGGTTCTCCTTCTGTACGTGGTCCAGCACGCGCCCCGGAGTCCCCACCACCACATCCACGCCGTTCCGCATCACACGCTCTGGGGACAACACAACAGTCTTAATGGGAGCTTGAGTATGGTCTTATAGGACACAATACTGTGTCCCAAAGAACTAGAATTATCATAAGATGTTATACACTGTGGTATTGTGTCATGAAGATCGAGAAAAAAGCCAAACAACAATGCTTGAGCATATACAGCACCATCCTTTCGTTTTCTTATTTCAAAACAATATCCCACTCAAAACATTGGACTGAAACCACAACGCATTTGTGTTAAATTTGGTCATGGTGGAATGGAGAAAAATGAGAACTAGGAGACTGTAGATTTAACTGCACTTAATAAAATTTGAAACCTCATTATGCCTTTAATCTCAAATTCAAATAAGCATGGTTAAAACTAGTGGTAACGTAGCTATACATCATGTACATTGAAATAAGAGTATGTATATTTCCTTGGTGTTTTCAAATGTACAGGGTGAATACGAGGAATAATGCTTGGTTATACCAAGCCAAATTTTAACCAACACATTTCATCTGGGTAACCACGGTTACAGAACATCCAATTACATTCGTTCCGCGCCCATTCTTACCCTGAGGGCCATAAGGAGTCCCTCCGTATATTACAAGGACCTCCAGACTTTCTGCAATTGCCTTGAAGTCATCATGAACCTGCTTGGCCAGTTCCCGTGTGGGGGTCAGTACCAGAACCTTGGAGACAGAAACAATTTGTATTGATCTATTAGGTTTGTTTGTTTGTTGTTTCACACTGCTCTCTGCAATATTCCAGCTATATGACAGCAGTCTGTGAATAATCAAGTCTGGACCAGACAATCCAGTGATTGACATCATGACCATCGATTCACGCAATTGGGATACATTAAGATGCATCAACCAAGTCAGCGAGTCTGACCACCTGATCCCATTAGTTGCCTCATATGACAAGCATAGTCGCCTTTACGACAAGCATGGGTTGCTGAAGACCTATTCTACCCTGGATCTTCACAGGTCTGATCCATTAGGAGATAATGGTTTAACGAGTAAGTGTTTCTGCACTGATTTGAGGAAATACATGAACACCAAAAACATTTTACGGCACTATACACCCAACATGTTAACTGTACAACAGGACACTGTTTGTCGCTGACCTCTGCCCTCAGCAATATTCCAGCTACAGGACAGGAAACTGTAAATACTCTTGATCAGACAAGCCAGACATTGATATAATCAGCATTGAGCCACGGTTTCGGTACATTGGCGCACTATCAAACCCATGCATTGAGTCGACTCTTAAGACCAGCACAGCTAGGTCACTGGGGACGCAGTCTTTCAAATTCACCGGTGCTCAAAGTTTGCAGCACTCGTCTGTAGCCACTCCTGCCAGAACCAGACAAATTTTTACTATGTTTACGTTTCTGTCTGGTTTATTCAGTTCCAATTTGATGCTTAACTGAAGCAGTGAGAACTGGTACAGAATCATAGCCCTCAAATGCTAGTAGTTAATGAAGACTACCTTCACATGATTTTGACTTATTCTTGGACCAATTCTCTGGCTAGCACACAAGTGTGAATTTCAAAGGCAGCACCTATTCCATCCCCATGAGGGTAAAGAGGGATGGTGATCCCTGGGTACAACACTCACCTTTGGGCTCCGACCAGGCTTCTGTTTCTTTTCACTTCTCTCCAGCTTCTCCACCAGAGGTAGGGCAAATGATAGCTGGTGAAACAATTGGGATAATCATGATAATGTGGGCTAATTGTTCAAATAAGTACAGTAGTATTTAATAAATATATTCTGCTTCATGAAAAGTTGAATCACCATTTTTATACATGTGTTATCAACATGAAATGCACATTCATAAGTATTGGGGTGACAAATATTCTTGCTGAAATGTAGAATAAATGGCTGAAGACAGGTTTGGGAGCATTTACTGTATTTGTATCAACACTAATTTGTAATTTTGTATATTTGTATATTACTCGTTAATATCTGACAAGTTGAACATGATACTCACAGTCTTTCCTGTGCCGGTCCCTGTAAATAGAAAAATACAAAAAAATTAACCAAAATTAATTACAGTATTCAACGTAATAAGCGCCCAGGGCGCTCTCAAAATTAGAAATAGGGGGGCTCTCATTAGAATATTATTTTGGTGAAAAAACCCAACAGAGTTGAAAGATAAATTTCGTGGTTGATGCCGACAGCCTGAAATGTTTATGTACGACAGATATATTTTCCCAGAAATTAATTGCCCATACGAGTGTGTATTATACGCGAATAAATAAGTCCTGTGTGCATTAATCAATCGGAAGGGGTGCTAATTGGGATTGTTCCCTAGCCAATATATTAGCAAATATCGGCGCGGGCGCTTATCAGAGCGGGGCGCCTATTACGTCGAATATGTTAAATCCAGATAATGGCTATTTTAGTGCTATTTATAACCATGATGGAACTTCATAATGCTTTACTCTCAATATGCTCAAGAAACAATATGAAGGCAGACACCACTGTAGCCTGGGCTAACTGTTAGTGTCTATTGCTGCAATACCAGCACGGCACTGGCCAATCTGCTCCCGAATTCCGACAGGGGTGGGAATGTAGTATAATTAGGAGATAAACATACTGTGTTTTCAATGTAGAGCTAGGTTACCTGTAGATTTAACCACGCTAAATTGAATTTGAAACCGAACGTGCAGGGAAAAAGATATGACGTCACAGTCGTACATAGAGAGGTGCCATATTCCAAGCTCTCTGTTGTCTCCAAAACGTAAATACATTCTTTTTGTAGATTTCTATCATGTTTTCTGCACCAACTGTATTGCCATACATCCTTTGAATATTTTAGTAACCGCAAATGTGCTTTTTGTAACCTATAATTGTACATATCGTTATTGAAATATGCCTACCGACAATGACTGAAAAAAATTCAATGAATATTAGCTTCCGCTGTGATGCGGTCGTCAAACCAGCCATTTCAACTGAAGGGGGTTAACTTTGATTTAATAGCCTCTGACTAACCAATCAGAATCGAGTAATTTCCAAATTCGTGGTAGAATTTCCATCGACAGATTTTGAGATACATGGCTGGAGTGATTGTTTACTCACTGGCTTGTGCTATGACGTCTCCTCCATCAAACACCGTGTCAAACGTTTCATACTGGACTGGGAACAGGTAGCTTATACCCTTGGCTGCAACAAACACAGTCTCATTAGGAGAAACACAAGCTTGAGGTCAAACGGAAACAATTCGCTGAACTTGCACCAACTACATGTATAAAGGCTGGGGTGAGTGATGCGTTGACCAACCTCATTAATACAAGGGTAACGTTATTTTTCAGGGCATTATCATTTGTAGAAGACCTCGGGCTTCTACAAATGATAATGCCCTGAAAAATAGCATTACCGTTATTATAGCTAAAATGGACAAACTGATGGATAGAATTTGTTATCAAATTAAAACAAACAATATCGGTTTTGAAACATTTAGTGCAATTACCCAAATTTCACTGACCTCCTTTTACAAATATGGAAACATCATAGAACAAAACCAGGTGATGTCACTATTGAACGTGACATCACCTTTCCCTATGATGTAACCTAACAACAGGCGTGATAATGGCCGGTCGTCAAGCAATATGAAGGCATTATCAAGCTACAGTGGCCCGTTCATTTCTGATAACATGGGGGCGGTTTTGTGATAATTCAATCCATTTTAGCTATAAATGATAAAAACTGCATTGTTCAGATTATTAGAATGTTTGTTGTTCAAAGCCATAAAGAAGTAACTTCCAGCTACATGGTGGTCTGTAAATAATCAAGTCTGGATGAGACAATCCAGTGATTTACAACATGAGCATCAATCCACGCAATTGAGATCGATGACATACATCAATCAAGTCAGTGAGCCTGACCACCTAGTCCCGTTTGTCGCCTCTTACGGCAAGCATGGGGTGGGTGCTGAAGACCTATTCTAACCGGATCCTAACGGGTGAGATTGTTTGTAAAACCAGGGTTTACCGTTTAGTTTTTCAATAGAACCAGGAGATATTCTGAAGTTAGTGAATGCCCCCAACTTGATGTCCGGGTCTTCATCCTTGTCCGCCTCTGGCTCTGTCTGGCCGTTAGATTTCTTGGCCTTCTATAATACACAATCATGCTGTAAATACAAGTTCCAAAATATTACTATTCATTGAATTCAGTTTATATAAAAGGTGTAACTTTTTCATTATTGTCATTATTCTTTAGGTGGCCACACATAATATTTACACAAAAATGAACAGCATATCTCAACAGCGATCAATGTTAGTCACTGATGGTTGTGGACATGCAACATTTCAACCCGAAAAAGCACACAAAGTACTAAACACGAGAGTTATTTCTAGAGCTTGTTTACCTTATCCTTTTTCTTCTTGATCTTCGTGGGGGTTGTATCTGCACCTGAGGATAAACAGTTTCTTTTGTAAAAATGTTCCACTACCAGGAATTTACGGTCAATTAAAGACTACAATATTCAATTTTATTACATTTCTCTGATTTTGTTTTTTTTATGTTTAGCGCTGCACTCAGCAATATTACAGCCATATGATGGTGGTCTGTAAGTAATCGAGTCTGGACCAGACAAACCAGTGATTGACAACATGAGCATCGATCCATGCAATTGGGATTGATGACATGCATCAACCAAGTCAGCGAACCTGACCACCCGATCTCGTTAGTTGCCTCTTAAGACCAGCATGGGTTGCTGAAGACCTATTCTACCCCGGATCTTCACGGGCCTCATTTCTCTGAGAATCACATCAAACTACAGACTCCTTTCATTACGTCCTACCAAATGGTGAAATCAAAACACTGCATCGCGCGTAACTCATTTCTTGAGTTGAGGCTCATGGTGTTTTCACGTTCTCTTACCATTCACATTCTCCGGGGAGTCCACCTCCATGCTACTGGCATCTCCATTCTCAGCCTGCTCTTCAGTGTTATTGTCAGATTTCTTTGACTTCTGACATGAAATGAAAGAGAAATCATGACACTGTCGTTGCATCCACATGACTAAGCAGGAATAGTGAGTGAGTATGGTTTTACGCCGCTTTTACAATATTCCAGCAATATCACGTTGGGGGACACCAGAAATTGGCTTCACACATTGTACCCATGTGGGGAATCGAACCCGGGTCTTTGGTGTGATGAGCGAACGCTTTAACCAGTAGGCTACCCCATCGCCCAACTAAGCCAGAATAACATTGCTGTTGTGGGTCTGATTAATTATTGTTTTGTTTCAAAATACGGTTGGGAATTTATCTAGATCTGCTTAGACATTGTTATCCAGCCTTAAGCTGGAGCTAATGACAGTAAAAATTTACAATTTGAATCATTAATTTCTCAGAATTTCAGAAAATAAGGAACTTTTGAACAGTTTCAAGATCTTTCCCAAATTGCCCATCAAGGGCACTTAGTTTGGAATCCAAAGGGAGGAAGGTTTTTTACTTTTTAAAAAGTGTCTGCACCTGTACTTGAGAACTACTGAAACGTTAATAGCAGTGTCTGGTATATATTTACCAAGTACTCCTGCAGCTGACTTACTCAGTATTGATTTGAAAGGGCTAATGGCAACAGCTTTCAATCTTACAGGATGTGCATACCACATCACTATGGTCAGACGAGTAGGTCTGTCACCGAGAGTGACTTAATTACCCTGGTATTGCACTGAAATCTAGGGACCCCGAAAGTATCTGAACGTATCTTTAGGGACATGGTCTGATCATAGATGGGTGGCTGCGCCAATGTTTCCTTGTAAATATTTTTGTGTAGCAGAGTACAATAAATTATCAACAAAGATTTAATAGTTTATTTAACGAAATCAACATCATGGAGACAGAGAAAGAACGATCTGAATTTACAATTTGTGCTCAATCATTATTCAATCATTAATGTTAATTGCTTTTTCTAATCAATGATCGACCTTCAAAATATAAGTTTAACCCATTCCCAGCACTGCTTCTAAGTAATCTAACCAAGCAATGCACAGATTTTATCATAGTTTACGGTCAACATTGTCTCGGATAGGTGCCATGATTGCTTGTCGTCTACTAAAGGTTTAGAGGGAGATAACTCTGATTGGTGTTCTTTAATTTCTACAATTTGATGTTGTAGCTAATGAGTGAGTCAGGTTTAATACTACTTTTAACAGTATTCTAGTTATGTCAGCTTAATGTGGAAGGAAAGCCTGAAGTGATGTAGATCTCAGATGTTTACCACTTCAATGTCACCTACGACCATGGGTATGGTGCTGACAAATAAAGACACATAATCCGGGCGACCCCACGATCATAGGTTTCTGGCGTGCCCAAGGGATGCAACTCTGCAAAGTGAATCGCGGTGCCTTAGACGACCGGGTCCTTGTAGCTAATGAGTCGCATGAGGCCATATTTACCACAAAGCATGAATACATTCAGCTGAACATGCTCACCACAAGGTTACCACAAATGACTGGTATCAACCATCAGTGCTGTAAAGATTCATTCGTGTATTTGGTAATTCATACCATATCCCTTCATGAATTGAATTGGTTATTCGTGGACACAAGAACCAAATATTTACCAAAAAATAAAATGAGTTTTTTAACTAAAAATATTCATAAGAACTAATAATATGCATGCGTAGATTTCTTAAAAGACAGCACTCTTATATATTTAATTTGACAGTAATGTGGTGACTGGTCAGTGGCCATTGTCACATTTTAGCAGATTCAAGTACCTGTTTAAGTTTTGTTTGTTAGGTGCACTCATCAATATTCCAACTATATGACGGCGGTCTGTAAATAATCAAGTCTGGACTAGACAATGCAGTGACTGATATCATGAGCATCAATCCATGCAAGTGGAATATGACGACATGCATCAACCAAGTCAGCGAGCCTGACCACCTGACCCTGTTAGTCGCCTCTTACAACAAGAATAGTCACCTTCTGCGACAAGCATGGGTTGCTGAAGACCTTTTCTACCCCTATAATGCCAAACTACAAAGTTCAAACCACATAATGAACTCATAATGTCTCCACATCTCATTGTCAGTTATATCATGGAAATAAATAATCATGGCATTGATTTGAATGATAATAGTAATATTACCGTTATCAAGAAATTCTAGAGTATTATTGTGGTAAGGGTTCTCAAACCTGCTGTCCAAAAGTTTATCACTACGAAACTGAGATATTTACCATGTTTAGTATACAAATGAACACCACGTAAACACGAGATATGAAATATTGTCACCACGTGGCTGACGGAATTTTACTGAACATAATTTTATGAATGTCGTCAAACTGAGTTAGAAGAATAACTTAACATTCCAAAATGACAAAATAATCGCTAGGTTTTATACAATATCATACAAATGAGGTAAGTAAGTGTAAGACTGATCTCCGAGATAACACCACTGACCATTGACTACAGTCACTGTTTCCAGCATGGTGCGATGCAGACAGCCTTTCTTAGTCTACTGAAGTATTAATGTAGATCCTATGATCAACATACAAAACGTGTCTCATAGACTGTAAATATTCAAACTTACCTTATCCTTTTTTGTTTGATCTTTCTTGGCCATACTGCTTGAAGAATCAGATTCGGGTATGGAAAATTTCATGTCTTTCCGAAAGCTCTACAACTGATCAGTGTCCTACAATGTCCCCACGTGGTCCGTCTGCAATATCCGGTTTATAGATGGCGCTTTCTACTCAAGGGCCATTACTCAACCTTAAAACTCCAAGCAGCGACACGAGGGGAGCAAAAGATGCGTGCACTGCTATGGATCACGATAGGCTATGTTTCTCAAACCAAACAGTTAAAATTCAAACATATGGAATTGACATAATTACAGATAAGAATTGTTCAGCAAGCGTTTTGAAGCAAGTGTACGCTTTGATATTTGTCATTTTTTTTGATACTTTAAAAAAACATATACTATTATGCTATGCATGTGTTACAAATGTTATATTTAGGATAACACTTTATTAGTATAGCATGTGTTGTTTAGACACATAGACACACATATTCGAGGTCAGGGAGCAAAATTTGATTTTCGGCGGCCCACGGTTTACTGAATTTATTTAACACATCCCTCGCATGGTTGAACAATACTAATAATTGTCTCTTCTTGAAGGCATGTGTCCACAGAGTAAAGTTCGTTATGTTTACTTTATGTTATGTTTGTTTGTTGTTTAACGCCGCACTCAGCAATATTACAGCTATATGACGGCGGTTCGGAAATAACCAAGTCTGGTCCAGACAATCCAGTGATCGATATCATGAGCATCGATCTACGCAGTCGGGATACGATGACATGCATAGTCAGCGAGCCTGACCACCCGATTCCGTTAGTCGACTCTTACGACAAGCATATCCGTCTCTTACGGCAAGCATGGGTTGCTTGCCCAAGCTTGATTTTACTGTCTGTCGTGATGTAGTAGGAATACTGCCGCGTAGAACCACATTCAGCCAATCAGTACTGGTATCACTACCATTCATACGTACTACTCAATAGTTGTATAGGCCCGTCAAGATCCGGGTTAGAATAGGTCTTCAGCAACCGATGCTTGCCGTAAAGGGCGAATATGCTGGTCCAGAGACCATATACCGATATATGGTCTCTGGCTTGTCGTAAGAGGCGACTAACGGGGTCGGGTGGTCAGGCTCGAGGACTTGCTTGATGCATGCCATCGATCCCAACTGCGTGGGTCGATGCTCATGATATCAATCACTGGATTGTCTGGTCCAGATTCGATTATTATACAGACCGCCGCCATATAGCTGGAATATTGCAGAGTGCGGCGTTAAACAACAAACCAACCAACCAAGATTCTTTATAGGGATGACGTTTCGCTTGGATTAGTTGTCATGAGTGTGTGGGGGAGTTGGGTTTCACACCGCTTTGAACATTATTCCAGTTATATCACGGCGTGTCAGCTTAATATGGGAGGAAAGCCCGAAATAATGCAGGTCTCAGACGTTTACCACTTTGGTGAATCTACGACCACGGGTGTGGTGATGACAAACCTAGAAACATATTCGAAGCGAACCGGGATTCGAACCCACAATCATAGGTTTCTGGCGTGCCCAAAGGACGGAACTCTGCACAGCGATTTGCGGCGTCTTAGACGGCTGGACCAACGATGCTCCCAGTTGTCATGAGAAAAGTATTTGTTATTGCCATTGAACTGACCCCTTTTTCAGTTTTATTCAAAGTTAAATACACTCTTCAAAAAAAGAAACGCACAGATAGTATGTAGTATATTGAACCTGACTACACAAAAAATAAATCCGGTATATAAATTGGATATATGTTATTGGAAAATGTTGATGGCCTGATATTAGACAAACGGTGCGTCAAAACGCAGCCATTGTCGATTTGCAATGTCTTAAACGGCATTGTTTTCACACTTGTTAAAAAATGTCACGGAGGAAAACAGTAAAGCAAAATGCACGTGCAAGTTATGGCCTTCGTTACTCGTGGTAGTGGCTATACAAGGCAAGCATGAGCAAATAATTTGTGATAAAATTGTCAACATTTTTCAAGTTCGAAAATGCCGGCTTGATATGTGCAAGCGATGCTGTGAAGCCGCACTCAGCCGCACTCAGCAATATTCCAGCGTTATGAAAATAATCGAGCCTGGACCAGACAATCTAGTGATTGACATCATGAGCATCGATCCACCAAATTGGGATTCGACGATTTTCCTATCAACAAAGTCACCGATGCACAGTTTGCTGCACGCATGGCGTGTGTGTGTGTGTGTGTGTGTGTGTGTGTGTGTGTGTGCGCGTGTACTAGTCCGGACTGATGCCGATTTATTGTGAGATACCACGCCGCAGCGTAACATGAATACACCACTCAGACATAGTATACTGATTTCCGAGCCGACCAGTCCTTGTTTTAGCCCCTTAATGCCGAGCGTCAGACAGGGCAACAAGCAGTACCATCTTTTGACATCTTTTGGTATGACGTGGCCGGGGATCGAACCTCGGACCTTCCGCTCTCCGGGCATGAAAAAATATTACCTGGTGAATGAGCGAGTCAAGACGGCATTACACCATCTTTTCTGAACACATATGCGGAGAATCAAACAAGCGACCTGATGAGCGAATGATTAATATACTACTCAAAAGAAGTGAAAGAACACCTGATTCTTTCATATGACTATAGTGAATCTGTCATAGTATTAACCGACTTTTCATATGGCTATAGTTTATGTCATGGCATGATAGATTAGCTGTAGCCACAAGGAAGAATCGGGAGTTCTTTTACTTCTTTTGAGTAGTATATGAAACTTAAAGCGGGACTCCACGGTGTGGTTCCAGTTTCCGTTGTTATTAGTGTCCAGTGTCAATTTGAGACATGTACCGTCTATAATTAGAATAGTGAACTTCCAGATTGACCTACTTCATACAATTTGAGTTAGCAGGTTACAGTGGTTTTAAGGATGTGAGTGACACTTGCTATAGGACTGCTAGACTGGGCATAGTCCTCCGCTATTTCATGGTCACTGATTGTCAATCAGATGAACTCTGTCCCAAGAACAGCCGTTTTCCTGACACAGCTCCACTTTGTACACCTGTTGTGACACTAAAGTGTTCACATTCAGTTTGACCGCCTCCGTGGTCTAGTGGTAGAGCGTCCGCCTGGAGAGCGGAAGGTCCGGGGTTCGATTCCCGGCCACGTCATACTAAAAGACGATTAAAAATGGTACTTGTTCTTACCCCGTCTGGCACTCGGCATTAAGGGGCTAAAACAAGGACTGGTCGGCCTGGTTTACTGTCTGAGTGGAGAAGGCATGTTAAACTGCGGCATGGTATCTCAGTGAGCTAGCACTATAAATCGGCATCAGTCCGGACTAGTACAAGCAGCGACACACGTGCATGCACGTCGCTATACAAGTGCAATAATCTTGGACGCGACGTTAAACCCCATTTCACCTCACCTCACCTCATATTCAGTTTTGTGATTTTAGAATAAAACTAAGCCTGCTAGGTTTTCAACTGGACGTACGCACAGATACGTGTTTCCAATCCGCAAAGTTCTTATTTTTTGTTGTTGTTTAACGCCGAAACACTTCCATCTCTATGACGACGGCCTGTAATGGACCAGTCAAGCCGCAGACTGATTTGAGCAACGTCCCAAGGGGTCAACCTGGTTCCCTGTATATGCTGCGCTAGTACTACACTGTAGCGCCAGCGCAGCATACACACAGAACCAGGCTACACACGGGGTACGGTGACGGCAATCAGCCAAGTCACCAAAACTTACCATCCTACTTATTCTGTCGCTTCTAACGACAAGCAAAGGTTGATGGGGGACCAATTCCGGCATCCGGGCGGGTCATGAATCACAAAAGACACGTTCTGTATAAATTGTATTGGTCAGCAGAAATAAGACAATACGTTTCGAGAAATGTTTCGTAGTAACACAAATACGGTACATTTTCCTAAAATAACACCAACACAATATCAGCTGGATCTAGGTTATATAATCAGTAGCCTATGAACAACACAACACTCTTCCCTAAACCGAACCTGATCCACCCACGGGTCTCAAACAAGGGTATACATACAAACGCTATACTTTCAAGCTTATTCGGGGGTGGGGGTGGGGGTGGGGGCGAAATGTGATTTGTTACACGAATACTGCACGGTAGCAACCACAAAAACATTTGTTGTGAAATCCCAAGCATATTTCATCATGCAAACATGTACAATAGGACAGTTGTCTCAAGTTCAACCAAAGCTGAAACAATTCTGTTTCACGTGACATTAGTTCAAAGAGCGGGTTAACGTTGTAAGTCACGTCGGCAATATTTCAGCATAACACACACATCAACGTATACGTCAGTGACGTCACATAACGAAACATGGTTATGGTCATAAGGTTAAAAGTTCGTGAAGATGACCGTAGGGTTAATTTGGTGGGGCTGTGGGGTGCCTATCAGATTCCAGGCGAAATATATTCATGGAAACAGATATTTATGCATGATAGGTTACAGCAAGTCCTTTCTAAAGCGCTATTAAAGGAATAGAATTTTTTTTTACCCAGAAGAATAACGCCAAACAACTGAGGTTTGGGACAAGCACTTTTGGACAAGCACTGTACAATGTCACTTAGGAAACTCTCCAGGCTATGTAATACTCCTTGAATTTGTCGAATCCAGACAACACGCCCGCCCCTGCCACGCCCCTCAATATATTAGCACCAGCTCCTTTCATCAGAGACAAAAAGCCTTCATTTTTGAGGATCTGAAGGGTGCAGTCGATGGATCCCTTGTACTTGACGGCTTCCCCTGACGTCATCATCATGCGTCGCCGTATAGTATCGATGGGGTAGGACACTAGACCAGCACTGATGGTCACGACATAGCCGAGCGCGAAGGACGCGGCCAGGCTCGCCTTCTCCCCTAGCAGTATAGGCTTGAGGGTATCGTAGAAGCCGAAGTAGCATCCTCTGTAGACAATGATTCCTACACAAGAGATGACGAAGCCTCGATAAAGACCGACAAAGCCATCTGACTTGATGGTTTTTCTATAAACGTCAATCAAGCCATTGAATTGACGATCCGAAGCCCCCTTCCCAGCAGCTTTAGCGTCGTTGGCCAGACGGGTACGTGCGTAATCCAGGGAATACACGAAGCACAGCGACATAGCTCCAGCACAACCCCCAGACATGACATTCATGCCGAACTTCGTGGTATAGGACGCGTCTTTGCTGGTTTTGAATGTAGCCTTGATCTGGTCTTTAAAGGCGAAGTTGAGCGCCTGTGTTGGGAAGTATCTCAAGCAGTTGGCCAAGTTTCCTCTCCAGAAGGGCCAGAATCCTTCAGTACGGAATGTCCTGAGGGTGCAGTCTATCACACCCTTGTAGGGCTCCTTGAGCCGTCCGGCTTTGATCATCTCATCCTGATTCTGCACCAAGAGTTTGACACGCTCGATCGGGGCGGCTGCTGTCTTGGAGATCACTGCGGCAGCTCCACTCAAGCCGAAGTTCTCGACAAACCCCAACTTCTGAGTCATCTACAACAGAGACGATAATTGAATACATCAAAGGTGGGAGCTGGAATTTTGTAACCAGATATTTTTGTAATTTAAAACTATGAGCCTGAATTCTTTTTAAGAAAAACACTGCAGCAATGTGATTTTTTTGGCAGGCAATTTCTCTTTTTATCAAACAGTTTTAAGCATTATTATTTTTTTCAAGAATTTTCGGGGACAATTTATTTTTTTCGATGAAATCCCAGGCCTGACCAACTGGTCCAACTCTGACGACAATCAGGTTATTAGGGGTAGGGGCCGGTTCAGACTACCCGTAGCCCCTGACATGAGTCTTTGAGTTTAGTTGTCCTTTAACATATACTACTCAAAAGAAGTTAAAAAACACCCGATTCTTTCATGTTCCTAATGTTAATCTATATTAACCTTGATGTCATGTAGCCTATACTGCACGAGTAGTAAAAATACAATTTTCGACAAAACGAGAGGAATTTGTATCGAACTGTTTACATTGGCCAAGATGGAGGGTATCTTTAGTACCATATCGTTAGTACCATATCTTTAGGAGCATATCTCTAGTAGCATATCTTTAGGAGCATATCAAGAGCATGATGAATGTGGAAAGGTAAAAAAAGGTCAATGTCACCTATATCCGTATATGGTTTGGACTATAAATGCACAAGTTTTCTGTTTCTTTTTTAACAATTGACTGAAGTCCCAACTAGCCTGATGTGTTTGTAAAGTGTCATGAAGACACAACATAATGTGTATGAGTTTCGAACCAGAAAGAAACCCTCCCTACATTTATGTTTGCTTGGGAACATGAAAATTGAAACTTTATAAAAAAAACTCGTAAACAAATGGTAAAGGTTCAGCCCTTGACTGATGTGCACACACAATTTCACGTCAAGAAACTTTGAATAGTCATTTGTTTTCATTGAAAACAGAAACGTTGCACAACGGCCAAACCTGTATTTTTCAACATGGCTGCCGTGATGGCAGTAGTGCGGGTGTTTGGCGCTTTACTTGAGTGAAACCTAAGGATACCGGCGTGATGCTGACAAATCAAGAATCATAAATCTGAGATTCAAAATGTAAATCCATTAATTCTGGTATACGCCCAAGGGACTTAGGTGCGCATGACTGACATGCCAAACATGTGCTACACGTGGACACGTGGATCATTATCAAAATTTGATAATGCGATGCTATGCAATGTGTTTTCACATGCATCATTTTTAGAATTTCCTCTGGTAACACCAAAGACAAAACGGTTACACCAAAGACGAGGCGTTAACACCAAAGACAAGGTTGTAACTCCAAAGACGAGGCTGTAACACCAAAGACAAGGTTGTAACTCCAAAGACGAGGCGGTAACACCAAAGACGAGGTGGGACATCATCATTACTCATGACGATGTTCTTTCACGTCACAATAATCGGTGACTGTATACCGGTATATGGTCTCTGCAATAATCTATCAGTAGGAAATGATGCACGAAAGTTGGTGTTGCATATTTGCAATAGCATCAGACTTTTTGTTTCACAATGTTTTCTTTGAAGTTAATACTGCTGACTTATTAACACTGAGGACATATTAAGTAACACCGAAGACAGTGATTATAAAGGGACCTTTAGGGTGTTTTCAAACATTTAAGTGTTAATATGAGTTAAGAGTTAGAATGGCACAAGACATGTTTCCCCCATTAACACTAACACGGAGTTATCACTTGCTGACTTGGGGCAACACCAAGGACATATTAAGTATCACCAAGGACATTTAGCTTAATCTAACCCTAAGTTAGAGTGTTTCAATAATAATACAAATCTTAATGTTAATATGATTAAAGTGTTGTAATTTCAAAGGCACAAGACATGTTTAGCCATTGTCCATTCAAAGTTACTAATTGCTGACTTGTGGTAACACCAAGGGCATATTAAGTAACACCAAGGGCATATTAAGTAACACCAAGGACATATTAAGTAACACCAAGGACATATTAAGTAACACCAAGGGCATATTAAGTAACACCAAGGACATATTACGTTACACCAAGGGCATATTAAGTAACACCAAGGGCAAATTAAGTAACACAAAGGGCATATTAAGTTACACCAGAGCATATCAAGTAACACCAAGGAGATATTAAGTAACACCAAGGACATATTAAGTAACACCAAGGACACCTTAAGTAACACCAAGGGCATATTAAGAAACACCAAGGGCATATTAAGTAACACCAAGGACATATTAAGTAACACCAAGGGCATATTAAGTAACACCAAGGACATATTAAGTAACACCAAGGACATATTAAGTAACACCAAGGACACCTTAAGTAACACTAAGGGCATATCAAGTAACACAAAGGAGATATTAAGTAACACCAAGGACATATTAAGTAACACCAAGGCCATATTAAGTAACACCAAGGACATACTACGTAACACCAAGGGCATATCAAGTAACACCAAGCACATTTTGTCATGATTCAGGTAACACCAAGGACAGTATCACCACAGACATATTTTCATTCAACATGAAATAGAAATACAAATGACTGCTCCCTGTACAGCAGCCGACAACAATGCATTTAATTCTTCTATTATGCATGAAAGGATGTTTTGTTAATGAAATAGTTTTCTTTATAACAAGGTTACACCAAGGACATTGAACTTTCATAAAATGATGCTTGGTGTTACCTTTTTCCAGTTGGAATAACTTTTTCTTCATTTGACTCAGAAAACACTTTTCTCCATGGAAGACAGGAATTGATATAAGGGAGCATTTATTTACCTTCTTGGATAACTCTTACACCTAATTAAACAAATGGCAACACCAAGGACAGGAACATTTTAGACAGACATGCTTTGCTTATTTGGTATTATTTTAAGATAGGAACATAGAGGAAATAAAAATAAAATAACAACAAATAAACTCACGTATATGACCTAAAATCTTAAATATGTTCACTGTAAAAAACCATTCGGTGTCTATTGACAGTGATATTTCAACAATTTCAGACTATATACCACTCCACCACAAAAATAAAGCATTGACGAGGCAAATATTCGATGATATATTTTAATTTGGTTCCCCACTGAAATATTAAGTATGACAGTTAAGGGCTACCTTAAACTTTATGAAAGATAGAGATTACTGACATAAAAAGGGTACATATTTTGATAATGACCCACGTGTTTCTCATGTAGGCTGTGAAAACTCGAGCGAGTATGGTTTTACGCCGCTTTAGCACTATTCGAGCAATATCAGGGAGGGGGACACCAGAAATGTGTGTGAAAACTCGTAACTATCTGATGAATAAAAACGGGTTGGAGAACGGAGGAGAATAATTGTATAGCATTAAAGGGGTACCACAGACTAAACTTGCCAGACCCAGCAGGTTTGATTTAAAACCTAAAGCACCAAGTATTTGTTCTGCTAGCTGATATTTTAAAACATATACTACTTTTGACGGGGATATATGCTACTTTTGACGGGGATATATACTACTTTTGACGGGGATAATCAGAAATGTCATTATATATTTAAATATACACTTGCCATATTATGAGAATATGTTTTGTGAGCCATGGAATGATTCAAATATTCCTCCTAAAATATGTTTAGGTGCAAGTCATATGTCAAATGAAAAAATTTTCCGGAGGGATTCTTTGACCGAAGTACTTGAAGTCAAACGAGCATTGTGGTTTGTTTGTCGTATTTTCGCACATAACATTCATTCATAGGGGGACGAATCTTCTTGCAGGTTACGGAAAGGGGTGAGTGCATGGTGAGAATGGTAGTTAATGATCACCATAGTTACACATAGACAATGTATCTTTCACCCAAACCACTAACTGCAGTGTCTGACACATAGAATGGAAATTAGCACCAGATTGTCGACCACGGTGCCCCTTTTTGGTCTTCTATAGTTTCTCTTTGCAGGGATAAGTATCTCATGAACACATTCCTTGAAAACTCCTGAAAACTAACCCACTTCCGCCAGGATTGTATAGTCTGATTTAGACCACCTGCTAGCACCTAAAACAGTTATATTTATAAAAGCTATGTGTATTAATTGAGGTTTAAGGTCGAATCGGATCAAGCAATGGCGAGTTACATGCAGATGCCCTAGTTGCACATGGAAATCTACTTCCGGTAAAATGCTCTTTCGTAAAAATGTACTCCCAAAACACCACTGGAGACAGTCAGGTCTGCGGTGCCATCATCGACCAAATACCCAAATATGTTAAAAGATACTCGTTGTTACCAGGTCTGTTTTCGTCGTTGTCAATTACCCCCCACCCCACCTACACACACACACGCACGTAGATACACCAAGGCGATCAATTTAACGCGACGTTAAACCCAATTTCAAATCCCCTCACTATACACAACACCACTGCATGAACTCACGCAACTACTGAGCACATATGTAGAGATTTACTAGAGCGGAAACCCGACGATTACTGTCAGGGATACTTGCAAAAAAAACCTACTCCGTAAGAATGAATTTCGGTCAATCGTGATGATTTCAAAGGGAACGGTACCATCCCTAATAACGAGTTCCATTGAACACCTTTCCAAGAGTCCAGATCATAGACTCAGTGTAAACATACATAATTAATAAAATTTAATTTAATAGATTAGATTCCCACCATTTAATGGGGTAAGGTGCATCCGATGAGTGAAGGGATGTTGCTATATAGTGCCATAGTCAGTGAGGTTGCAGGTATAACAGGGGGCATGTTAACAATCCCGTGTTCATCAAACAACGTGTTGGTACCATGAGCAACGTGAGTGAGTAAGTGAGTAAGTTGGGTTAACGCCGCTTTGAACATTATTCTAGCTATATCACAGCGTGTCAGTCCGAAGTGATGTAAGTCTCAGACATTTGCCACATTGGTAACTCACGAGGAAGGGTATGGTGCTGACAAACCTAGAAATATAATCTGGGCGAACCGGGATTCTAACCCACCATAGGTCCAAACGGACGCAACCCTGCAAAAGGAAACTGCGCGCCCTAAACGACTGGGCCACCCCTGCCCCAACATAAGCAACGACCACGCCGTCAGGTACGATGTGACTCAATCAGGCATGCAGGTGACATTGCCGTCACCATCTCTACCTTAACGTACTATATATAGACGTCCATATGGATACAGTGTGTGGAGACGCTTTCCGGTGTCCCCCGACGTGACGTAACTAATGCGGCGTAAAACAATACTCACTCACTACTATACTGTACAAGGTTATGGACCTATTCTACGCCTTTGTGACCCATGCTTGCCGAGAATGACCTTTCTGAAGTTGAGTAACCATGCTGAACATATGCTCCAAATCCAGAGAAATACCAAATGCAGTTTGTGTGGATACATTTGGCAGACCTGTTCTTTCATTGCAGGAGCACGTTAATTAGGTTAGTTAAAGCAATTAAACTGAAGGGCTATTGTTTAGTGTATACATGTATTAGTAAACACAACTTCCCTTCTCGCCCACTACGTTATCCTTATTATCTGTATAGCAGGTGTATATTACTGCTCTACCTTTGTCCAATAAATTAAAATAGAGAGCACTATGTGTTTGAAATAAATTAAAAGAGTGGCGTTTGCCCGGTTCAGATGCTGCTCTTACGATCTCCATATTAAATCAGGTAGATACTGTGGAATTCAATGAGAAGGCAGAATCTGTCAGTTATGTAGTTTTAATCATATCCAAGGCATGACTTTTTACTTGTTTTGTTCCATTTTATGACGATATAAAGAAAACAATAAATTATTCTTTACATATTCTTTTCAAGCATCCTCATTTGTATAAATTGTACTTACTAAGAAGACTAAAATACTTTTACAATAATATTTTTGTCAAGGTGCATTTGCCACGCTATGTATCTTTGAACGCATGCACCTATTTAAGGATAAGATTTAATTTACCAGTTACCATGACTATTGATGTATATTTTATTGTAGAAATGTACCCTGACCTGCTTTGTATACATGTCATATAGCCATATGGCCTTCTCAGCAATAGGAATGAATGATTTTACTGTCTTGAAACAAATGTGTTTTCAGTGGCCTATTGTTGAAAAAAGGAGGTCGGCCCTTTAAAGGGAGATATGCCCCTTTCCGGCCTTAGTCCAGCTGTTGTATTTAGTTCCAAGTTTGCAATTGAGACATTGCCTCTGTGTACTTACTGTTATGGTGAGCTATTAGAGTTATAAACATAACATTATTAGAGTTAGATTTACAAAGTGGGTTTCAACATGAATAATGCTTGGACTGCGAAATGGCCCGAGCCTCCGCCTCGATTAACACATATGTATTTCGATGAATATAGCTAATGAACAAATGATTGACACGACGACATGAATCTTTAATGACAAAATAAAATAAAAATACAATAGGGAGCGGAACATTTGTTGAACAGAAAACTACGGTTAAAACGAACTCAAAGGGACCACTAATTTGAGTTCGTTATACGCATATATACAGCATAGCTACAGCATAGCTATAGCAAATAGTCGGGACAGAAAAGTAAGCCCGTTATATCCGTCAGTTCGTTATAAGCGTGTTCGAAATAAACGTAGTTTACTGTACATGTACATTTTCAACAGTTGACAGTTATGAGATAAATCTACGGTTTCACAAAGACGAACACCAGATGCCATTATGATTTATGGAAATGACCAATAGCATGCACAAGTATATGCTGCAAGATTCGGGTGACAGATCTACAACACGATCCACCTCTTCGGGTTGCCGCATCAGTGTCGACCTGCAGAGGGGAAACTACCGGCCTCTGTAAAAGTAGGTCACGGTGACCTAATGTGTCCACAATCTTTGACTTCTAAACGGGGCAAGGGCGTTGAACACCACGCAGGCGTAATCTAAATTGCATTGAAGACTTATAGTTTTAACGCCATTTTGATGATAACAGCGTGAATGACGTGATGCAGTTGCACATTTAACCAACAAGCAATATGTTGTCGGTTCCGCGACCTCAGGTTCTGTGATATTACATAATACAGGCTAGGATTCAGCCATAGCATGCATAATAGCAGTGAGCGATGCCGCGATGCAGTGTTCCACATTACTGGACTGAACTTAAACATACAGTTATTTTGTTAGCATTAAGAGCAAGATAGACTCTCACTTTGAAATTTCGGATGTCGACGAACACAAGACAGCTGCTGTCAGTGTGACCAAGCTAGATGTACAGAAGTCTACTCCCGTCTCGTCGGCTCAGAAGGGCATGCACCAGCAGCAAACGGGTGACGTAATCATTAGTTCCCGGATGATGTAACACATACGCATGCTCATGCCCTTTCACCCGGTCGGAGACATTTTACGTTCGCTTCCACACTCCGGCGCAGTGGTAACTTAGCATAACATATCACTGCCACAGGCTAATTTGCATATCACGTGACCGGACTTCTCTCTTGTTTGTAAAGAAACGCGTTTTTTTCAGAAATCAGAATAGAACAGATTAATGCAAGTATTTGGGGGCGCTTTACATATTCTTTTGCATAATTATATAAATATGCTACTACAACTGCGACAGTGAGTTGCATGGCAATACATATTTACACATCAAAGCGACCGTATTGCTGGCTCTCCGTTGGGCTTCGATGACAGCGCGTGGAACCGTACAACCAATGTAAACATAGAATAACTACGCAAATGGAAATAGTTTTTCACGATTTAGGATATTTTCTCAATGAAAGTTAACCATTCTATGACATATGTTTATCAAGATATGTAGACTTGTCAAAAATGAAACAGATGAAAAACATATGCAATATCTTGAATGGACTGTAAGATGTGACGAATCGTACTATGCTGGTCGCATGGAGTGGTTCGCTTCTATACGTTACTCACTCCGGTGACCGCCTCCGTGGTCTTGTGGTAGAGCGTCCGCCCGGAGAGCGGAAGGTCCGGGGTTCGATCCCGGGCCGCGTCATACAAAAAGACGTTAAAAGATTGTACTTGTTGTTACCCTGTCTGGCGCTCGGCATTAAGGGGCTAAAACAAGGACTGGTCGGCTCGGAGTCAGTATACTGTGTCTGAGTGGGGTATTCATGTTAAACTGCGGCATGGTATCTCAGTGAGCTAGCACTATAAATCGGCATCAGTCCGGACTAGTACAAGCAGCCACACACACACATACACGTGCATGCACGTCGCTATATAAGTGCAATAATCTTGGACGCGACGTTAAACCCAATTTCACCTCACCTCACCTACTCACTCCGGTACAACTACGACCAACTATATATATATATATATATAATAAAATAATAAAGTCCACGTTAGTCCATCATCTTCTTTATATCAGTTTCATACATAGTACTTTCGCTGTCAACATTTACCTCATTTTTGTATATATATATATATATATATATATATATATATATATATATATATATATATATATTAAACTACGGTTATAACGAACTCAAAGGGACCACTAATTCTAGTTCGTTGTAACCGTAGTTCGTTAAAAGCATATATACAGCATAACTATAGGAAATAGTCGGGACAAAAAAATAAGTTCGTTACATCCGTCAGTTCGTTATAAGCGTGTTCGTTATAGATAGATAGATAGATAGATAGATAGATAGATAAAATGATACAAAAGTCCAAAGATGAGCTGTATAATTTATTCTACCATTAATTTGGAATTTACTCGATTCTGATTGGCTATTAAATCACAATAAACCCCCTCTGATTGAAACAGCTGGTTTGACGGCCGCATCAGCGCGGAAGCTAATATTCATAGAATAGTACTATTTTCAGTCATTGTCGGTAGGCATATTTAAATAACTATATCCACAATTACAGGTTACAAAATGCACAGATGCGGTTACTACAATATTCAAAGGATGTGTGGCAATACATTTCGTGCAGAAAAACACGACAGAAATCAACAAAGGGAATGTATTTACGTTTTGGAGACAACAGAGAGCTTGAAATTTTGGGGCATTTCTATATACGACTGTGACGTCATATCTTTTGCGTCACAATGAGCGATATGACGTCATAATCGTGACGCGCGATGTAGAGCGAAAGCCTTGCAAAGCTTGCTTTGTTTTCTTTAGGGATGCCCACCTCATGTTAGCTTACCAAGTTGCCGTGCTTATATGCTTTCAATGCCTACCATATTTTCGAGTGAAGTATTACGGTGTAAACAACCTGCTTGCGTATATACAGCACCATATTTTTGTCGGTGATTCCGTAATTCAGATCGACAACCAACTCAAAACACTGAACTCAACCCATGCCGCTTCACTCAGTATATTTGCTAACATCAAAGAGTTCACGTTTTATTTAGTCATGGTAGAATGGAGATAAACATACGGTGTTTTCAATGTGGAGCTAGGTTACCTGTAGATATAACCGCGCTAAATTTAACATTTGAAACCTCACGCTGCGCTGAGGGGTCCCTTATTTGTTGTTGGTGGACCCTCTTAGGGTGTCCTCTGTCTGTCCAATGTATTCGGCCTTGCATCCAGCACATTGTACGACATAAATCATGTTTTTTTAAGCACAATTCATATTCTCTCGGACAGAGAAAGTTTTTCCGTCTTTGAATGAAATGAAGAACAACATTGTAAAACATGAGGGCAAGTACCACAATTTGGTCTGTTACACTTTTGTACTGTTTTACATTCTTGTTTTCCATTTGAGAAAGACGCCCTAGTAAGAATCTGTTTCAGTTTTTGGCTCTGTCTTTTACTTTTAATAAGTTTATTTTGTGATATTTTTTGTTTTAGTTCTTTACACTTATTTAAGGAATACAGTGTTTCCAGAACACTTCCAAATAATTCCGGGTTTGGGGGATTAAAGGTTGTAACAAAAGGGAGAACACTCTCATTAGGTTTATCTTTAGGTTTTAAAAGATCACAACGGTTTTGTGATTTAGCCTTGTTTATTGCGTCCTCCACTATTTTTCTAGGGTAGTTTCTTGCTAATAGTGACTCCCTCAGTTCATCGAGTCTATATTGTGCACGATCTGAATTAGATACTATCGCGCAGATTCTACGTGCTAATGAGTAAGGGACACTGTTTTTAGTAAGACGGGGGTGACAGGAATTGTTATTGAGGTATTGCTTGGAATCGGTTGGTTTCAATGTTATTGTTTGTAACCATTACGTCTAGAAACGAAAGATTGTTATCGCTCATCTCTAAAGTTAAAGATTCAACTTGGATGGAGAGTCTGTAAAATATCTATTAAACACTGTAGATCGTTTATCTTGAAATCCCTGTCCAAATTCAATGCCGAATTTTTCTTCAATTTTTGAGTACAGTTTTTCCTCCAAATAACCAAGTACAAGGATTGCATTAGTAGGGCCCCCCCCCCCCCCCCCCCCCACCCCCACCCCCACCCCCACCCCCATTGCTGTGCCTATTACTTGTTTGTAATGAGAACCATCAAAATTAAAAGTATTGTTGTTTAGAATAAACTTAATTTCTTTCGATTCAAAATTAATTAAATAATCCTCTTCCAATTTAGTAAGGCATTGAGAATGTGAATATACTAATCTTTTAAGATTAAGTAATACAGATTTCTCCGAACTGTCTGAAAGCTTTCTGTAACAGTCCATAATTATTATAGCTCCTCCCTTATCAGCTTCTTTAATAAACAATTGACTCGTTGTTTGATAATCTGTTTAGAGACGCTTGTTCATTTTTTGTTATGCTTGATATATATATACTTTCAGACATTTTAGATGCGCGTTAAGTGCCTTTTAATGTTTAAGCAGTTTGGCTCTAAATGGAGACCCCACGTGCCTTCAGTTAATTTGAAGATGCAATACGCCCAAAGTCGCAAGGGGGTTAGGGGTCATGATATGAGAGTGGGGCGATGGGGTAGCCTAGTGGTTAAAGCGTTCACTCGTCAGGCCGAACGCCATTTCTGGCCATTTCTGCACATATCTCTGTTAATATTTTGACGTTTCTTTGTTTGTGAATCATGACAAACCAAGTTGTCGAAGTCTTCCTCATCTATACGCATGTTCCTCAGATCTACCTTACCCTTGATACACACTGGAATAGTGACGTCAGCACACCACGCGAAGGGCGTTATGCTACGGACTGTAGTATGAGATCAGTCGATGTCTTTCTAAGGACTTTAAAAAATATTTTGTAGTGTGAGATATTCATTTCATGGGGGACCTTAAATTGTACGAGCATATGAATTAATTATAGTTGTTAGTTTTAATTTTGAAAGCATGGGGTCTCACACAAACAGTATGTGTCGTACTGCACTGCTATGCATAGCATTTGTAATGAATCACCATCTGAGGATTACTGGAGTATTGATATGGGAGATAACTCCTGATGTAATAAATGTATTGAACTGGGCGTGATGAGCAACACACATTTACACAGGTTATCTACCTTTATCTGAGGCATATCGCTACAAGCGAGTCACAAACATAATTCCTGTGCATATATTGATGCAGTCTTATTTTTATTGTGAATTGACAAAATCCCAACACCATGAGCAAGAACGCCTTTTTATAAACAGAGCATGTTTTTGCTCAACTTGTTTGGCAGATGTGTCAAACAAGTGTATTTAAAACACGTTTCTACTGTTCTTGGTGTGGGTGAATTTGTTTTAACGCCGCTTTGATCACTATTTAATCAATATGACGACGGATGATACCAAAAATGAACTGAACACAACTTATCCATGTTGGAAATCGAACCCAGTCCTACGGCGTGGCGGGCCAAGGTTTTAACCATTTGGCCACCACCCTGCCCGACATAATTCGTCCAGATAGTACAATAAAACAAAGTCATTGTTATAACTCACATACTGTATTCGTAAAATTCTTTTTACAATAAAAATAAAACATCTGAATAAAGCAAGCAGAGACAGGAGAGAAAGGCGGTGTGTGGAAAGAACAATCACACGTGTAGATACATGTAGTACAGTGCATGGAATCAAGATGTATATCACAGATCTTGGTGAAACATAACTCCAAAAGAAATATATATAAATGTATATATACAAGTATGACGCTGTCATAAACCTTTGAATTAAATTGTTTTCAAAAGGATAAATGGGTTTTACACTAAAAACACTCACACCCTAAACGGAAAATTATGTAAATTGCAAAAAATGTTTTTACATCAGTTTCTGCATTAAAAAACCCAAAGTACTTAAGTGAACAATTTGCAGCTCGGTTCGTCAACCACACAGTAAGAAATCGGTCTATTTACAATAAAGCTTGTGTACAAAACCACTTTGATTACATTGAGACAACAATATATGATATAGATCCTGGAAATTTGTAATTGGACGGACTGTTGCATCTCAACAAACTCGTTAATTATGGACAATATGAAACCTTTCCAGCAGTGGCAAACGTAATACTGATTCGATTTGGTTCAAAAGAAAACAATACTGTGAAGTGGACATTTGGAACAGTTCTGCTTGAATTGATAACAACATGTTTATGTCCTTTGAAACAGACAATAAAAGGTGTTAACATGTCCCCATACAAGTTCATCACAGATGAGTCAATATAACAATCAGTGAGAGAGCTATTTTCAGGCGACATTACACAGAGACAATGCGTGGCGACATGGGGAAGGTTTTGCGCATGCCCAGGCACTTCTCTCTGTCGATGAAGAGGCTGTTGTTCTTGACGGACAGGTCCTGTTCCAGGGCGGACTTGGTTCGAAGGAGTTCCTGGAGGGCATTCTCAGACATGCGCAGCTTGGCCTGGAGTGAATCCACGGTGTCAGAGATCTCGCCGACCTCTTCCACAAGTCTGAAGGAAAGAGGAAAGACATTGGGGTTAACACACGGTAACTATCCTATATAAATGTATGTACCTTCCACGTACTACTTTTGACGACGAAGTAGAAGCATTGAAATAGAGACAATCATAGAATTGTAGATATCATTCAGAGGTACAGTTAATTTTAATCTAACACTCATCATAAGAGATTAATGTAAGAATGATCGCTGGTATGAATGACTGCCTGGGAGTGCCTGCATAATAGTGATGAGGTGAAATGGGGTTTACGTCACGTCCAAGAATATTGCACTTATATAGTGACATGCATGCACCTTTGTGTGTGTGGCTGCTTGTACTAGTCCGGACTGATGCCGATTTATAGTGCTAGCACACTGAGATACCATGTCGCAGTATACTGACTCCGAGCCGACCAGTCCTTGTTTTAGCCCCTTAATGCAGAGCACCAGACAGGGTAACAACAAGTACCATCTTTTAACGTCTTTTGGTATGAGGCGTAGGGGGGGTCGACCCCGGACCTTCCGCTCACAGGGCGGACGCTCTATCACTGGACCACGGAGTCTTTGTAAAGACATCAGCTACAGTGATAGGGAAGTGAGTGAGTGGGTATGGTTTTACGCCGCTTATAGCAATATTCCCGCAATATCACGACCAGGAATTGGCTTCACACATTGTACCCATATCGGGAATCGAACCCGGGTCTTCGGCGTAATAGGGAAGTAATAGGGAAGAAGTTGACCTGTGTTGGACTGGGTCGCGGCAGAGCTCAACGTTGGGTCTGCGGATCCTGGTGTCGAGCCTGGTGTGGGCGACCTGCATGGGCGCCTGCTTGTCCTGGGTGGCCTTCTTCAGCAGCTCGATGTTCTTCTCCATGTCGAAGATCTCCTGCAGGACCTGAAATACAACAAAAGACATTGAACACACATGGCGATTTCAGAGCCCATAGAGACGACTTGCAGAGAGATTTAAAGATCACGCAGATACGACCAACGGGATCGGGTGGTCAGGCTCGCTCACTTGGTTGATGCATGTCATCATATTGCGTGGATCGATGCTCATGATGCCAATATAGCTCATATAGCTGTAATATTGCTGAGTGCGGCGTCAAACAACAAACAAACAGATACGACAATGCACACTAAAAGTTGAAGCAAGATAAGCTGTAGTATACGTCACTGATATTTGGGCGGACACAGAATGCCTATTTAACAGCGAAAAGCAAGACGAACTCTATTGTAAAGTTATCTCCCTTGCATTGTGCTGAGACCAGTTCCATATGTGGAACGCATGAAAATATGATTTCTAGAAGTATGACAATACATTAATGGTCATAATAACCATATTAGGGTGATGTGACACAAAGAATATAAACATTGATTCAGAGAAGGCTATTAGAACGAATGGAAAGTAATTCTAAATCCAATCTGTAAGATTTGTAAAAGATCAGAGTGTCCTTGTGAACATTGATCCTATGTAACTTGCAATGTCACTCGAGACCTGCGGTAAAATGCCCCGCGGCCTACCTTGGACAGATGGGTCTGGAGTTTGTTCCTGGTGTCTGTGGTCTCCTGCATCCTGTGTGTGAGGGCCACATTGACGGCGTTCCACTCCTGCCACATCTCGTTGGCGCAGGAGTTGAGCACGCTCTCAATCTCATTTCTCAACTGCTTGGAGGCGGCGCGCTCGCTCTGGGAACGCTGGATGTTGTCGTTGCTGAACTTTGCCCACGTCTCCGGCACAGAGACGCTGCGAGATGGAGGAAACATAAGAACATGGCTTGTAAGAATAATGAATTGAGAATACTGTATATCAGTTCAGACGATGAAAAGCCAAAGATCGATGCAGATTCCTGCGTGTACAATTATGTGCCGGAAGTTATAAGCCAATAAAACGTGTTCCTCTATGCAGTGTAGATAGCGGCGTGGGTGGTCATGAGGGTATACACAGATATATATTGCTGATGGGGCAAAGGTTTGGTATGTGGTAAATATACAGTACCGTTGATCACACGTTGGTTACACAGAGTAGGTTAATATGAAGCAGAGGTTTATAGGCTGTTATATGTATATATATCCGAAACTTGATGGGTGATATGCATAAGGTTATCTCCTTAAACCAAAGCTTAATGGAACATTGCAATAAATTGTTACTCGTGTTAATTTACATCCATCATGCATTGTTAATCATTTACAAACATAAAAAGGTTATTGGTTTGGCTGATATTTAGCATTGCCACGTACAAACATACAAACAACAATCCCATGACTTCAGACAATTATAAAAACAAAACAAATATTAATCAACAACAAAAGACTCCCATTATCTCGATGGTACCAAATGCCGTTAACCATGTGATGTCAATATTGATAAAGATTATTTCAGAGGCCATTGTGAATTTCGAGTGAGGTAAGAGATAACGGGAGTCTCTGTGACCACAAACATCCTGTGAAACAAAACAAGCATTAATCAACACAAACTCAAAGGAAAATATAAAGAAAAGCAAGAACAGGGTGAACCACACAGCATCAGCAGCAACACGTGGGATACAGGTTGGTGCGTCACACACTCAACTCACGTATTGTCAATCCTGTTGACGCCATTATGGTAGGCGAGGCCACGGGAGTTGTTCCGCATCAGGTGGCAGTTCTCATCAAGGTTCTGAGCCATGAACTTGTCACCAGAGTCCTTCTCAAGCTCATGCTGAGATGCTCGGTTCAGGCTGAGAGAGAAGACAGAGCAGATGACTACAGAGGCTAGAGGAGGAGTACTCACGTGGGGTCTATTGTATGAATGCCGTTGTGGTACGCTATGCCTCTGGAGGAGTTCTTGATCCCGTGGCATTCTGTGTCCACGACCTCCGCTATCTGTTTGTCTCGCTCATCCATTTCTATCTCGTGCTGAGCAGCCCGATTAATACTAAGGTAATAAAGTATATTGTATATCTGCTCGTAGCGGTGAGATATGACCATGATGATGATGGTTTGGGGCAGTTCAGTGTAACATGTCGGAAATACCTCATGTATAGGCATGGGATACAACCATGGTCTGTATGAAAAATGAAGTTTTGATTTTTATTTGTTTGTTGTTTAACGCCGCACTCAGCAATATTCCAGCTATGTGACGGCGGTCTAAATAATCGTGTCTGAACTAGACAATCCAGTGATTGATATCATGAGCATCGTTCCATACAATGGGGATACAATGACATGCATCAACTAAGTCAGCGAGTCTGACCACCCGATCCCGTTAGTCGCCACTTACGACAAGCATGGGTTACTATTCTAACTCAGATCTTCACGGGGGGTTGATTGAAATGAAGTGAATTTATGTATGACGAGCTGTGAGCACCTGAAATAAATTGTATATAAATATGGGTAAAATGTCAGCTGACAAAACATATATCGTTTTTTAGTTTGACATAAAATAATTAATGTCACAGAACTCCCGATTCAGAAGAGAATGATCCAGCATACATCATGCATACACTCTCCCTCTTCGAGGGGCGGTGGGGTAGCCTAGTGGCTAAAGCGTTCGCTCGTTCGATTCCTCACATGGGTACAAGGTGTGAAGCCCATTTCTGGTGTCCCCCGCCGTGACATTGCTGGCACAATGCTGAAGCGGCGTAAAACCATACTCAATCAATCCCTTTCGTCAAATATGACGCCTTATTGACATTAACATTACCAATTGAAACGTTATTCCTGTATCCTCCTTATAGTTTAAGGGGTATCAAAAGTTGTATAACTGTGTCCTAAGCCCCTTCCTTCCCTTATGTGAGTACAGGGGCGGTCGGGTTGTGGACAAAGCGTTCGCTCGTCACGCCGAAGACCCGGCTTCGAATCCCGACATGGGTACAATGTGTGAAGCCCATTTCTGGTGTCCCCCGCCGTGATATTGCTGGAATATTGCTAAAAGCGGCGTAAAACCAAACTCACTCACTCACTCATGTGAGTATAATATCTTAAAGTGTAACACGAGAAATAACATATGCTGAAGCCAGTAGCTGACCTGAGCTGGACATTAGCCTTGTCGATGACGTTCCTCATCCTGTCCTGGCATCGCTTGATGATATCCACCTCCTGGAAAACAGAACACCAGGTGTCAGCACCATAAGCCATGTATAAGTGTGTCTCGTTTACCTAATGAAACTTCCACATCTCGCAATCTAATTTCAAGAACAAAACACTTCCAACAAATGCAGTTTATCATGTAAGCCTTCTGAGGAAAAAAGCTCAAACGAAATCTAATATATCCACTTGTATCAGATTATTATGACTAACATAAAGTTCATTCTAAAGAAACAACCTATATTTCACAAATATATTGCAAATTGTTGTTTGTTCAAATGGCTTAACGTAAATAATAGCTGCCTGAAGTTTCAATGGCTATGCAAACACCTCCATACTAAAACACACAACGCAGGCATCGGAGCATGTAGCTGGGGACAAAGTCGTAACGGGCTGTCAATGTGGTTCTATAAGGATTATAATCATGACATGATGACCTGTCAAACACTACAATACACACTATCCAGACAGCAGCACCGGGACCATATTCACGAGCTCACGAGCCATAATGGCTCCCATTCATTACAATCTCCCAGCCAATTTGCTTGCAGGGTACATACCAGATGTCTGTGAGATTCTTAGCGGACCGCCTTGTCTGGGCATGTAGTAAAGAATAGGAACCAATGAATCATTGGCCTGGGATCTATCTAAGTATTTGATCAAATGAAACTGTCCATTTGTAGGTTTGACTGAACTTTGCTTAATTACCCTTAATTAAAGAAAAAGTTTCAGCATGAATACGACCCGAATATTAACCTGGGATTAAAGTAAGAAAATCAGCATAGTTGAAAACGACACTGAGAAACATTTGGCCTGTAACACGAGGATCTGGATTTTATTCACGTTAAAAATAACGGCGCTAATCAATATGGATCTTTGAGTTTCCGGAATAATTTGCCCCAACAGTGGTAATTGCGTGTCTAGTAGATGAGGCGTTATGGGAGACGACGCCCTGGGGCTTTACGATAATTATTCATATGTGGACATTTCCTAAACTCGTTGCGCGTACGCAATACCAGTGGTGGAATAAAGTCTTTGTAGACTTTCAATTGCCGCAACGTAGTTCGGTATAGTAGTCACTTGTCCACAGCGGATCAAGTGTTTCGCGAACTCAATTAACTCAGTGTCGGTGGGGATGCAGGCAATAACTCTCTGTAGTCATGTTTGTATATTATACAATACTGTAGATCAAACGTTTGCCAGTACAAAGAAAACACGCCGTGAGATATCGTGACATCAGCACGATCTACAGCATGCACTAGCCCAGGTGACTGCCCTGTCGGAACCCGGACAAGTTCTTCTGACAGTGAATACTGCGGTAATCGATAACGGTCTGATGGCGCAAGGACCTTCAGTCGATATCGATGAAGGCTGACTGGGTTAGCTTACTCAATAGGATAGATTAGCCGTGGGATTGCGGGGCAGTATTTCTCAATGAATCACTGCGACAGGGGTCTTTTATTGGAAAGCTATTAAGCTCAGCAGGTAAACAAGCATCTCGACGCATGAACGGATGTACTCTCCGAAGACAAGGCTATTTTTTACAAGTTAATGTTACCGATTGCTATATAATTAGTGCGCTTGATATGCCATATGTCAGAATGGGAGGAAATGGCAAATATATGCAAACAACTGTAACAGTTGCAATTCTAAACGTAAGGAAAATTGATGAGATGAGTCCCTACGTAATCCTAATATTGGCGTTCATCAGATGACATGCAGAGTTGTGAAAGTACCAATACATGTACTTAAGTTTCGAGATCACATAATAAACGCTGAAATCTGATCAGATCAAATGAATATCAGTCATATTTCTACTCGATGGTGACACGGACAAGTGCAGACGACATAGCGGTGACTATGCGATACTCCACAGGGGGTCGTCGCCATCTTGCCAGCTATTTTGGGACACGGTGTTTTACTGAACATTGGGGGTTAATCCTATTTGTTCGATTGGTGGTCCAATAACGAGATACACCGATAACCTCTCACTCTCATTGTACGCCTCTCATGCTAACACACGAACACGGGTGATAAACTCACCACAGCATTTCCCTGTGTATTGGAAACCACTAATCCTATTATATTTGCCATTGCCCTCTATACTTTAAATCTTGAATGTAGAAGTTTCTATGATTAACGAACATGTATATGTCTATTGGACAATTATTAAACATCACAAATGTTAACAACTGATTTAAATGCCCATTGAAGCCATTTCCAACACCAGACTCTATTTCAAGACGGCGAGACCTTAGACAGCTGATTCAGGAAATTTCATCTGATTAACATGTATAACAATTTAAAGACTTAAAATATTTATCTAAAACGAGATTGAATTCTTTCAAACCGAATTTTGATAGTCTCTAATGTTCGAACCCTGCGAGGTTTCCACGCGAACACGCTATAGTATTCACCAGAACAAGTCTTGTAGTCTCTTCAAGTAAGTATAAAGAGCATGCACCAACCCACCATCGATCTTCACCCTACTCAGGACCAGTTACTGTCGATAGGGTAGCTGTCACCATTCTCCATTGTTAGCTCATTACGGGCAATACGTAGAGGGTTAAGCACTTGAGGGTCTCGAGGGGAATAGTATTGGATGTAGTGTGATTTATGCTTGCTTTTCGTTTCCCTTACTAGGTCACCTCGACGGACACTGGAGATGCATTGTCAGCAGTAAAGCTACATCGGTGGCTGTTGAATAACTCGCATTTATTACCTTACGCAAATATACAGACAGAGTTTTTGGTCAGTGTTGTTACATAAAACGTATGTTTGCCAGTGTCGTCACGTCTACGTTTTATTCTTACGTACATCTCGACTATATTTGGATTATAATTCCTGCTGTTGTTCAACTGGTTTTACACAAATGAGTGAGTGAGTACGATTTTACGCCGCTTTTAGCAATATTCCAGCAATATCACGGCGGGGGACACCACAAATGGGCTTCACACATTGTACCCATGTGGGGAATCGAACTCGGGTCTTCGGCGTGACGAGCGAACGCTTTACCCACTAGGCTACCCGACCGCCCCTTTACACCAATGGTTCAACAGGCCACACGCTGTGAGTCATGTCCATTATCTATTTCCTAAATCTTGCAATGCTTTCCCGGTAAGTATCAGGCGTACGGAACAGTAGTATAATATTTAACATTAATAAAGAAACGCTGTGGCACCGTGCATCCTCAATAGCATTAATGCCAAGCTCTTTATCAAGCTTTCATGCACCATTGTCAGATGGCCACACCACACGAACACTAATGCACTGGGAATAATTCAGTATAACCCGATCCCAGTGTTTGGCCACAGTGTTACAGTAACCATTTACCCACAGTGGGTTAGGGCTCTTAGCGGTTAGGGTTCATAAATCAACCAGACCCCACGATCAACAAGCCTGCATGCTTCTCGATCATGTTGATCAGATCTGATAATATCATAATATGCTACTCATATAATAATCTGTTTCAGATGAATACATTAAATACGTAATCTGTCATGATAACTACACGATCTATAAATTCATTACAATCTTTATCTTCGCGTTACCAAATATGAAACTGGCTGAGAAATTATTCATTAAGTGGGTGAGCGGAGAATTTAGTAGACAAATAATGACGATGGAACAAAAAGGGGCTTCTCAGAGTTTTCCTGTGTGAGGAATCGATCCCAGACGATCGTCTTAAATGTCTACTGTGCCGCCCTGTTGCCCCGAAGGAATTATGGAGACGTTATAGCCTCTTACATTGACCCCCAACAGGACCTAACGTCACCAACGGAACATGTATGACTATTATTGGGAATTAGCCTTGTAAAACTGTATTTGTTTTAGTCGACATATATTGGTCTGCTGTCATCTATACATTACATTTGGGAAGGGCATTTGATTTAAAGATAAAACACCCAATAGATTTTTACTTGATTCAAATTTAGGGCTTAACTCCTGACTCAATCACTCAAGATCTATATTACTATTTCGTTCTAAAAAATGGTTGAATGCGTTTATTACTTTAGGTTCGTTTGGTATACGGTTTATAATTCAGTAGCTACTATAGGCTCTACATACTTTATTATAATGCAGGGCTAAACCTTCTCTGTCGGGATACACGCGGGTCAGAGCTACACGTGCAAGACGGGTATGGAGTCTTTTACAAATCTTATCTACAGCGAGGCATCAAATCGATCACTTGATCAATCACATGTCAACTTGGCTATGTACCCTCAAGGATCCCCATATAAAAGACACAACCCAGGTCCGGAAAAGGGGAGGAGTCGGTTATCAATTTTGAATAGAAGCTTATTTTATCATGTTTAAATGACTGTATTCAGACATGCAGTCGGTTTTATGCCTCGCTTGGCAGCACGGCTGTGCGTATCGCGACATATCATTCTATCGGGTATATAAATAAGACACATTTACATATATTATTGGAAATCAACAGAAACTGCTATTTACCAGGAAAATCATAATATAAAGGTAACATGGTTGATTGACAAATAGATCATTACAACGCCCCCACCACACACACCACACAAAAAAAAGAAAAAAAAGATATTCTAAACTGATACAACTAAACAAGCTTTAGGTTTTGTTCCGCCTCGTCATATAAAAATTACAACAGTTAAAGTGAATCAATAGTTTAATTATACAGTTTATATATATTATATATATTTCTTCTGGCGACTTATTCTTGGGATCCGAAATTAACACTGCCACATTTGGCCTATTCACGACTAAAGCTCCTGTTCTCAAGCATTAAGACTACCTGATCTGGGTGTATTACTATATACAGAGACTGTTATAATAACTGAGTGTTATACGCGCTGTGTTTAAGGCACTTGTCTCCATATAGCCGTGATCATTTATAGCAAGTTTGACGTCAGGACTGGTTTGACGGGTTTCACAGAAAACAGTCTATGATCGCATCACTTATTTTCAAATCAATAACACCTGTCAGTTTTGATGTCGAACAAACATTCAGTCCCACAGCTAATTTCAGATCAATTCTTACATCCGGTGGATGGTGGAATGGAAGATAATTGAAGAAATACAGACTAGGTCAGGTGACCTGGTATAGCGTCATCATAAATATATGACAGCATTATTGTGATTACCGTTGCGTGGGCGGGTAAGTTTGTCATTTCAACCAATAATCTGTTTAATAGCGAGATGATCTCCCAAAGCAATGACTGATACACTTATCACAAACTTTATAAATAATAAGCCTTGAGCTGGGATAAAAAAATAAAATCTTAAACATTATCCGATTCATTATACATTATGGGTGCAACTGGAACTTTGTAATACTGCTTTGGAGATAGTCATATGGTTTTTTTAAAGACAGATTCCTCACACAAACATACAAAGAATAGATGTCTAAGGTAGTTGGGGGACAATTTCAGTGATAACGTCCATTTGAATATATGGCTGCCACCCCCATCCCGCCCTCCCAGGAAGAATTGGTCTACATCCTCATTGACTGGGTAGTCGTTATAAATGTGGACCTGCATGAGCGTGGCATCCAATCCAAAAATGTAATATTGCTGACAGTGGCCTTAAGCAACATTCACTCGCTCAAACCCTCCAAACAACATTGATTCACACTGTAACCTAAGATCTGCCAAATACAGGAACACAGCTTGAAAATAAAATAACATGAACATAATAGATGGTACCTTGATGAGTTCCCTCTCTGGGTTGTCATGCACCAGGTCGATGGCCTGCCTCTTCTCTCTGTTGTACAGACACTCCTGTGAGATGTGAAGTGGGTTCTCTGTCTCAGCCAGAGCCTTCTCCATGATCCTCTTGGTCTCCTGCAGAGAGTTGGTCTCAGTGATCATGTTGTCGGTCTCATGGTTGAGTTCTGTCTTCCAGAAGGTGATGTCCCCGATCCTCTCGCCAAGTCGCTTGCCCACATCGGTCTGGGTACGGCGGGTCTTGTCGTCTGTCTCACGGCACAGACGGACGGTGTCGAACCTCAGACGTTCGGCCCCGCTCCTGACCCTGTCAGACGACAAGTAGTTGCTCTGGTTAGACGAACTCCAATCATTGGGGGTGTAGCGGGTGTAGAGAGCATTCCTGGCAGCAGCGAACACTGGGGGTACTTTAATACTATCCAGTTGAGTGAGCTGGTTCCTAGCTGACATCGGGTCAGGCATGCTGCGCGTCAAGGCCGAGTTGGGGTTCACCATTGCGGTCTGGTAGTACGTGCTGGGTCTCCATGGGAGGGTGGTGAGAGACCTCCTGAGCGGAGATGGGGCCGGGTAGGTGTCATACGCCTTATAGGAGGAGCGCATGGTGCTTATAGACGGGAGGAAGTCTGTCTGGGTGTTGTTCTTGGGCCCAGTCATGTAGGTGGCGGTTTGGGTGTGGCCAAGGTACTCCATGGTAGGGTGGTGGGGTTTAAGGAATGCTACTTCTGAAAAAAAAATAATCCTGCAATGAAGTAATGACGACGAAATACGAAGATCTAGAGATTATACACGGACAACGTTTGAAATAAATATACATGTACACACCCATGCGTTGGTTAAATATAACATAGGCACATTTCATTCAACTGCATGTGCATATGTTTGTTTATTTTGCACTTGCTTTAATATGATGGCGTGTGGTAATGCAAATGATTGATGTAAAGGACATGATTAGGTTATTGATAAAACGTTTTAAGAGCTTTATTGGCCTCCGAACTGAGAAATATGATGAATATGAATCAACATGTACGACTTGCCTGGGGCTAGTTCTCCTTACACTGTATTGACATTCGGATTATCGTCAGTGCAATATTAATGAAAGCAGTTCAACATTACATGTAAATGTGCGCATGTGCAGCCCCTGCCTTATCGTTTATCAACCCGACTGAGTTATAATTAATTATTCACTATCTTGACATAATTGAATAAAGCGATTAGCCTCACGTGCATGGTTACAAACTAAAACATATGCGGTGACTAGGATACGGTCTGTGATGCACCTAAATATATCCTTCCGCTTTTAACAAGTAAGGGCAACTTCAAAACAAAATAATCTTAACTAGATTATGTAAGAATTAAATAACTTTAGACTTATTAATCGTTTACTGTCCATATTTTAAATATGCTGTTTCAATTTATAATATATACATATAAAAAAAGTTAACATATCAAATCTGTAACATACTTGTTGACGATATTACATAAATAAACTAGTCATTTATAGTTAAATCATATCCCCCGGTATCATATCGTCTTTAGTCACAGTGAGTAAAAATCCTTTAAGTTAAAATTATGAAGTTAGATACAGGTACATTTGATACACAAGACGTATTGCTACCCGTAACAGCAGCCATGGACCAATCGTCAGTAACTTGCCTGAAACAGATATCTATCAGAATACCGCCTGTTATTGGAAATGCTCATTAGAATACATCACACTGACGCAAAATGATTTACCTCGAATGTACTTCTCACGTTTATAAGCTATGTCATATAAGAATCACTCATATCCTCAAAAGACGACCAGTGCAACGCGTGTCTGGAACATGGTCTGGGTAGAGATCCCGTGCCTATAACACTGACACTGCCTGCTCACTGGCTTCCCCTAGTCGCATGTTTACAGTCACCCCGCTACCTAGAGACACTCGGCAACGTGAGAGGAAAGTTGCGCTATTGATTGAGTTCGCAAAGCCCGCGCGAAACAAACGACCATCAAACGCTTTGTATAGGCTCCCTGTATGGTTCAATTGACAGTCTTATTCAACACTTTTCTTTCATTGCGAGTCGAATAATAGTATCCGTTCATGATTAATGTTATTCATTGAAGTAGATTTTGATTGCTCTTTTTCCCTCAATAATTACTATCACAGCTGTTTGGTTGATCGTGAAAAGACATGCATTTCACATAGGCTGATTATTGCCTTGTTAAACGTGTGTGTGTTTGTGCACCTGCGTTACGTGTGACTTTCATGTGAAGTACTCTTCGATTTACGTTTCTTTTCAACAAGTGAGTGCAATTGTTTGACCAATACAATCAGTATCTGAAGAGTTTACGTTGAAATCTGTATAAAACGATGAAATAACTCCGAAATAGAAGTTGTCGTTACGTTGATGGGGGGCCACGCCGTGATATAACTGGAATACTGTTAAGCGGCGTTAAACCCAACTCACTCCCGCCCTCACGTTAAGTTTCTGGAGCTAATTAAATATTTTACTGCCATATAGCTTAATCAAGAAACCTAAGAGCAATATAACACCAATTTAGGGAGTTTCACATACCCTTTAATCTAGAAATCACACAAGTAGTATCCCGAGATCCGTGCTCCTAAATATGAGTAATATATATATACTTGCAAGACATTAATAAGGCCTATTTCAAAAACTTTCCCTATACATTGTCTGTTGTGTTATCCTACCTAACTCCGGGAAACAGCAGCAGTTATGTTAATCTGTGCATAATAATTCCACAGTAAAGTTTAATAAGTAAAATCAGTTCAATGACAGGATTAACACATTATTTCGATATTCTACGTTGTCAGTTAACTTTCCTAATACACTTTGTGACGGAAGAGTATCTATTTAACTGCATGACAGTATAATAATGTTATTGTCGCAATAACATGATAAAAAGAGGTATTCCCATATTATATTACCATTATATAGCAATGCTGAATCAAGAACATAATAAATGTTTGAAGTAAATTTGAAGTGTGGAAGCATGTCTCAGTGGTTGTTTCCCCAACTCACAATATATAATTAACGGAATAAAATGGTGAATCACACAACATAGGAGGAATTAAGATGTCAGTGTTTATGCAAGTAATTGTTACGATTAACAATCACTACGTATATATGTTTAAAACTTTTAGAAGCAATACCATAGAGCATCACTGAGCATTGTTAACCGTATAAAAAAACAGCTTTGAAATACATAAAACGTATTTACCCCCGTTTCTGTACAGCCTAGAACTGTTGTTTCTATTAAATCGGAACATAGCTGTTTATGTCGCTGTGTCCATGCTTTCTTTACAGAAAATACAATCCAGGTGGAGAGTATCAAGTGGATCGTGATGCGGTTCCAGTGCGGTTGCTGGGAGAAGAAACTTTTCCTTCCCGAAATGCACCGCGAGGAGTGACGTAACAGTATGAGAACTCTCCAGCGAAGGAGGTAGAAGAGGTCATTCAATATGGCGGACGTTCCAACTAATGCGCCTGAGCGTGAGTATATAGATATATTCTGTGTTTTCGATGTTAATGAAGACATATTTTAATGTATCTAACCGAGACCATGTTCTTCGGGTATCATACGTTATGGCACTTCAGTTGTCATCTGTTTGTTTAGGCTTGATCATTTATAAATTGCGACGCTATTTGGGACTGCAGGCGTGTTGTTAGCTTCATAAAGATACTTGTTTAGTGTGGATACACGATTGACGATTATGAACTATGAACATACGTATCATTGGTCACATTTTTGTCAAGCCATTATTACTCTAGGAGCCTTACTCATTTAATACAATTCTCTGATAGGACAAAACATTGCCAGCTTATTTCTCTGTTCACTTGTTCAGAAGGGGAGAATAATATTGAACTCCACACTGAGTCTCAAAAGTGCAAGTCATACGATTTGCAGGTGCTCTGCGCGAATCTCATTTCCCCCTGTTTCTCGCACATTACTTTGTTAAGAGTGTTATATCATAGAAAAATGAGTTTCTGGCAAATTGATTAGAATGAACATGATGAATGTCTGGACCTAGTGACTAGTCCAACTCTAGCTGTCAATTCCCCTCAGATTCACCTGAGTATAGTTAGGGTATCAAATACTTTATCATGTTTATGTTTTCATCATGATGATGAATGCAGTGTGGGAAATATGTATCCCTTTTAAGTCATTCTTGCCTTCTCTCCGATATCATTTATTCTCTTATCCCAGATAGTTGATGTTAACAGATTAAGGGTAGATACTATCACCTAAAGGTACTATGATACTACCAGTGATGCCTGCTATTTGACATCATTTCCTTCCACAGACTGCCCTGGTACAGGGAGTGAGGGTGCGGGTCAGGCATCTGCCTGTCAGGGATGCCCTAATCAAGTTCTGTGTGCTCAACCCAAAGCAAAGGATCCAGGTATGACATTGAGAAATATATATCAACTCTGATCCTGAGGCACCGTCTATTTTCAAACACACAGTGATCACATTGAGGGGTATTTGATGGAGTCATTGAGGTTTGCTTCTTTTACTTTCAAATGCTGTACCTTAAACAGGGTTATGATATACTTGATGCCTTAATCTACAATGCTAAATGAAATATTCACATCAAAGACCAAGTATGTAAATCACATTAGGTACAAGCACTGACAGAAAGGTATTTTCTTTAAAACCAGGGAATTAACTAGGTCTGTCCCCTTACTTCGGAATAATGATATGTTTATAAATATTATGCACTTTATATAACATTTTCACGAGGTAATTTTGTTTTGTTCTATGATATCTAAATGCCTCCTTTTTTAACCATACAATTATGATTTTAACAGCCACTGGCACTATAATAATGCAAATTTAGAATTCTGACATGTGAAAAGTTCAAGAAGTTGATCACAGGTTTAGTCTCCTTATCAAGGTTATATTTTTCGTGATAATGCCTGGAACCTGATTAGGCAGTAAGTATCTGTAATCAACAGCACATTGATACGTTATTTTTTAGTACATCTCTGTCATTTTGATGTTTATTTGTATTTCAGCACTTGTTCAGATAAAAGAGAGACTGTCTACTGTTAAACATAAGGTGCTGGTTCTATCAGGGAAAGGAGGTGTGGGCAAGAGCACCTTCTCAGCTCATCTTGCACATGGACTGGCCAGTGACAGCAAAAATCAGGTAGTCAATATTAGCCAGTTGTCTGTCCTTGCTGTCATTGCATCTGTGTTGTGTGTTTATTCGCTTGAAGACATTAAAGTTAAATAGAATATGTTCACAGTTTGATCAGTATCTATATGTTATGTACACTAGTTATGCATTGCTTTGTTTGTTGAGTTAGTGCAGCACATAAATTGTCTTGGCGGTAATCATTGTTTATTGTTTTCTTTGTGTTTTTAACAGCTCATGTTTTGACAGAAAGAGAGAATTTGTTTAGAATTTATTTTGAATTTGGTGTAACATTTGTTTTAAGAGGGTTTTTAAAATACCAAATCTGAGGTGTTGTGAAACTTGCCTTCCTACTCTGAGATACCGATATGAGATCAAATTCTGGGGAATCCACAGAAATGGCAACACAGTTTAGTAATATAAACAATAAATGGTGTGACAGTACATAAGATATCTTATTTAGGTTTTTTCACAATTGGACAGCATATGAAACTCTTTTTGTGAACGTGATTCCCTAAATTAACAGAGAAGATTATGTTTCTTAATATGTTATATATGCCTCCTTTTGAAACAAGATAGAATCATTACCTTTGATTACTGAGTGTTAAAGTCATAATTGTAAATTGTAATAGCTATTAAGGATGTAAGTTAGATGAATGAAATGCTTGTGATTATCTAGTTCATCTTTATGACTAACAAAGCTAACATGATTAAGAATATTAATATAAGAACTTGTGAAATACATAAGCCATATTATTACAGCAGAAAACCCTATAAACAATCATAATGATTCACAAATATTTGAGATATTTTACTCACAAGAGGCAGAAAACATCTGACTTTTTCACGTGGCTATAGTTAATCCCATGCTATGACAGATGAACTATAGAGATGGGAAGAAAGTAGTAGTAAACCTGTTTCCTTCCTCCTGCAAGTTTACACTGTACTTATACAAAGTCTTATGTAAGTGAAAAGAAAATACGGGTTTCACTAATGTCAGATACACTACAACTGATTTTCTTCCTGTGTATTTGCGTACATTGCCTGACCACTGTCCATTAGATCCCATGATATACGTCAGTGTTTCAATAATGCAGACAGCTATAGATACTGCTTGTACTGACCCCCACCCTCCACGATACCGATCTCGGGCACCCACAAGTCAAATCCCCCTCAATATCAGCTTTGAAATGAGTATAGATTGCACACCCCATTAGACTTATAGAGAAACTCCCTAGCATATACAGTCAGGCTTCCCATCATGCAATAGTATCACATGTTATGCGCCAATTTTCAAGATCATTAAAACCAATCAAGCGTGGTATTAGGCAAAGGGCATTTAGTACTCTGTCATTGTATATGTTGTGCTGGAATTGAATGGTTATTTTTTGCATGGCACATTTTGTGGTTTATTGAATTTAGTCATGCTGATATTGGAAACTTTTATGAACTTTCCAATTACATGACAATGCTGAGGATACATGGTGCAACGTTATGGTTGAATATTTATGATCCCGCCAGCAGGATGTCAGATGCTTGTTGGCCTTTATTGGCAGAGATCAAACTGACTTAATTGAGTCTGTGAATGTTATAACTATTTTGTAAATGTCTTTATGGCAATGTCTACATTCATCGTGTTCTTACTGGCTCTGGTAAATATGTGAACATGGTATTACTGCTGTGGTTACAGTTCAGTGTTGACATATCTTATTAGTAATGAGAGTTATTTGATTTTTTTCTTGATCTTTTACTCCTGATGAGGCAATGTTATTGCTGACATGATTGCTATTTACAGGTTCTACTGGCTATTTATTGTATTATAGAAAGAAATCATGTTCTACTGGCTATTTATTGTATTATGAAAAGAAATCATATTCTGTTGGCTATTTATTGTATTATAAAAAGAAATCATATTCTGTTGTCTATTTATTGTATTATAAAGAAATCATATTCTGTTGGCTATTTATTGTATTATAAAAAGAAATCATATTCTGTTGGCTATTTATTGTATTATAAAAAGAAATCATATTCTGTTGGCTATTTATTGTATTATAAAAAAGAAATCATATTCTACTGTCTATTTATTGTATTATAAAAAGAAATCATATTCTGTTGGCTATTTATTGTATTATAAAAAAAGAAATCATATTCTACTGGCTATTTATTGCATTCTAAAAAGAAATCCATGGTTTGAGAGAAAAATGACAATTTCTTTTTTATCTTGCATGTGATGTTTAAATGCTTATTTTATTGCAACTGACACATGGGAATAAAATTTAATTTGTTTATCAGTTACTGGAATAAGACAGATGATCAGTATCTTACATCAAACACTGGGAGTACATTTTGTTTGATGGTTAAATAAATCTCATGCTATGTGATAATTTGCAATATCCACCCCTCCAGCTAACTTTTTCTTTTTCTTTAAAACTTTACTTCTTAAAAGGGACTTAACCAATACTATTGTTTAGATATGACAAACACAAATAGCTTTGTCATGTTCATCTTCAAAATGTGTTTGTCCAATTTTCTGAAAGCTACATACTTATTGAAACATGTGGATAGGATTAAACTGTTATTTTTGCACTATGAAGATATGATACATGCATTAAAAATTTATCTTAACTTCAATATGATTATTGATCATGTTAATAAGTTACAAAGTTATATTGACATGGCACCCTAAATCAGAACTAGTCAGTGTGAAGTTAATATAATTTTGTAAAGATATGACATTAACAATGCAGGCAATGGCGGGGGAAACCATTTGTCCTGTGCACCAAAGAAATGGGAACGGTTGAATAAATTAAATTATGTTTAAATACTTTTTTTTATAAAACTATCTAACAGGTGATGCCTTTGTTTTACAATGATATTAAATGTTTTTTTCTAATATGTGTTCTACAAAAACTATTCTGGATTTGAAGATTGTGTGGTCCTGCAGCATGTAACGGCCATTTAGAAGGTGTAATACAACACAACATTCTATTTTACTTTGTCATATAAGTAGAATAGCTGGATATCAACAACTGTTGCCTTTCATAAAGGTTTACGACTACAGTATTAAAATCTCTTCATGGCATGAATGTGACCCCGAAGTTGCCAGTTGCCATACAATAAAGAACCTATATTCATTGAACACAAGAAAGAGAAATGTAATACACACTTTTTACCTTCGAGCTGATCATTGTTATGGCGCACAAACAGCCACAATGGCTGTGCACCTTTCAGGCCTAAGTGGCAGTGGGTCTGTTTGTGCAATGTGAACCCTCTATTAGCAATTGCATGATACCTGACACCTATTAAAGCCACATTTCCTCCTTCTTGGACTTTTCCCACTGATAAGTGTTAGTATCAAACACTCAGTACACACTATCAGACTGGTAGTACTTTAAAGTTTCAAAATGTCATTTGCCAGTGACATTAGTTGTACATTTCGTTTCATGAAAAATAGAAGGTTGTCAATTTCATTTTTCTCACCTTAATGAAAAAGAGAAGTGAACCAAGAGACCGACTTCCGCTGAAGGGGGGGTGGTGAGGTAGTGGTACAAGGACTGAGACGATCAGATGCCTCTCACTGTGAGGCTTCCGTCCTATAAAGGCTAGCTGCCCTATCAACAAGCCGATTGTGGCCATGACAACACCCAGTCTACCCAGAAGGCCGTATTTTGTTTGACATACTAACGTCGCGCCTCGGTGAGGGCAAAGTCATCGCTGGGGGTCCCCCAACACAACAGAGTCCCATAATCTCCTGAGTGTATTAGGTCACATGGTGATTGTCTGCTACAGGCCTGTGTACGGTCATGCATGACATCTACATGCTGGTGTTACTCTCACTTGACACTGTTTCTTTCAGAGGAAGGAGAGGGAGATTAGTTCTCCGTCTCTCGCAGTGAGAGAACCCTTGACTGGATCTACGGGTGTTAAATCATACTGACTCAGGAACTGATACTCAATAAAAGTTTCTTTTGTCATCTTTGGCCTCATGTACATGCTGATTGCTGTTATAGATTTGGTTTTGAGTGCTGATGGATTTCATGGTTTTGTGCTGTGTTGTAGAGTGTTGATTTTAACATGTAAATTGGAAGAAGGAAAGTGGAGTTGAAAACTTGAACTACAGGCATGTACTGCATGGAGGGTTAGAATTTGTTTATTTGTTGTTTAACGCCGCTCTCAGCAATATTCCAGCTATATGACAACGGTCTGTAAATAATCTAGTCTGGACCAGAGAATATAAAATACAGTATGACTGACAATATTATTAGCTGTATTATTCGGGCAAAGGCTGTGATACAGTAACAAAATATGTTTAATATGATTATAATATAAAAGCTATATTATCCTAATTATATATTTAAGTTTTCAGAGAATTCTCAACTTCTGTGTTAACATTTTAAGTTATGTTGATAAGAAGTTAGGTTGTAGCTGCAAGGATGTTTATGTTTTAGAGATGGCCATGGAGTATTCATGATGAATGTGTGGTGTATATGTATATAATAGATGTGTCTATGTACTAGCTATACTGGTCTAATACAGATGATATAAACATCAAATGAACAGTTTTTTGCTATTTCTCTATCATGTGTTTAGCAATTTTATTTGTATAGATCTCAGACAGTGTCGTTTAGTAGAATTTTGGAGAATATTGATATATCTGGGGTGGGGGGGGGGGGGGGGGGGGGGAGACCTGTGCAATAAAGCATTTGTGTCCCCCCAAAATATTTGGTTGCTTAATAATTAACAAGATAACGTAAGAGTCATTACAGTGTACTGGTGATACTTCCACATGTTTAAATAGAGGGCAGCCTGTACATGAAGGGCAGTGGGGCAGCTTTCACTCATCACACCGAAGACCCGGGTTCGAATCCCGACATGGTAATGTGTGAAACCCATTTCCTGTGTCCTCCTCATTTATATTGCTGGAATATTGCTAAAAGCGGCGTTAAACCATACTCTCTCACTTTAAATTTATACAGAATGCTAGACCATGACATACATAGGGCATAGGGCATGTACAACTTACTATTACTATAAATAATCTGTCGTGAATAACTAGTTCATGTTTATTTCAGAATCTTCTTGTCAGATGTCTTTACTTTTGAATGAGTAGTGTGTTTAGAAGTTAACACCTAATTCATTCTTATGACTATAGTTATTCTGTCATGCCCTCACAGAATCGGGTGTTCTTAACTTCTTTTGGGTAGTATATATGCAGGTTTCTTTTTAACCTAGGCTCATATATTCTTTTATTACAGAAAATAGTCATGATTTACGTCAGGGTAATATTTTTTATATTTGATGATGAATCATAAGCCAATATTTCATAGATGCAATTTTAATGAGTGTGATGGATATGTGATTCTCATTATGATGATAACATAGCACGATTCAACTCTTGGTGCGCACGAGGCCATGCACATAATACTCCTGATCATGAGAAGAAGTAAGGCATGGCAGTTTTCCACAGTAACAGCACTGAGCTGGTTCTCCACCATTGTGCATGCTTGAAGCCCGGAAAGTGTTATGCTTGCTGCATTGACTCCTTAGAGAGTTTCTACTTGTACTAAGCATCTGGTTGTCCTCACTCTGCACACAAGGAGCTTACAGACTTACGTTAAGCCATTCTCACCAGCGTAGGGTTTACGCGATTGGTTGGAAGGAACTCTGGTAGGGTTATGTCAGAAAGGCTGGAATTGGTTGATTATCAGGATAAGCTGATGGCTTCTTTGTGTTGTGAAGAGATTATCATGGCATTAATGTCTGATGTATATAAATCTTGTAGGACTGTGCCTATATATACTGGGGTGTTGGTATCCTGCCATTGGTATCACCACTACCAGTCAGAGTGGTAGTGGTAGTTTGTGTGGGACCTTGGACTGATCACCTTCCAGTGCTTGAATCTTACTTAGCCAGGGCCTTTTAGCTTCTGCATAGGAAATTGAGAGAGTGAGTTTGCTTAGAACAGTTATAACAGTTAGCTTGATGTGGGAGGAATGCCCCAAATGATACAGGTCGGAGACATTTAGCCCCTTGGCTAAACCCACAAGCATGGGTATAGTGCTGCAAATATCTAGAAACATAATCAGTGTGCACTGGGATTCGAACTCATGATCATAGGACTTTGGCCCACCTAAGGAACATAACTCTTCTCAGCAAATTGCTGTGCCTCAGATGACAAGACCGCCTGCCTCAGATGACTGGGCCGCCTGTGCCTCAGATGACTGGGCCGCCTGTGCCTCAGATGACTGGGTCGCCTGTGCCTCAGATGACTGGGCCGCCTGTGCCTCAGATGACTGGGCCGTCTGTGCCTCAGATGACTGGGCCGTCTGTGCCTCAGATGACTTGGCCGCCTGTGCCTCAGATGACTGGGCCGCTTGTGCCTCAGATGACTAGACCGCCTGTGCCTCGGATGACTGGGCCGCCTGTGCCTCAGATGACTGGGCCGTCTGTGCCTCAGATGACTAGACCGCCTGTGCCTCAGATGACTGGGCCGCTTGTGCCTCAGATGACTAGACCGCCTGTGCCTCAGATGACTGGGCCGCCTGTGCCTCAGATGACTGGGCCGTCTGTACCTCAGATGACTAGACCGCCTGTGCCTCAGATGACTGGGCCGCTTGTGCCTCAGATGACTGGGCCGTCTGTGCCTCAGATGACTAGACCGCCTGTGCCTCAGATGACTGGGCCGCCTGTGCCTCAGATGACTGGGCCGTCTGTGCCTCAGATGACTGGGCCGCCTGTGCCTCAGAGGACTGTCCTGCCAGTGTCTTCTCTACATATGCTAACTATTTAGGGAAAGATAGGGTGTTATGTGGTGTTTTCAAGCATGGCTCAGGGCTCTGATAAAGATGTTTTAAGTGTACCCTTTGGAATTTAAGTTTGCCAACATGCAGAATACTTTGCGATCCATTTTTGAAATCAGTGAATCCTGAAAAGTAACAAGCATTTGTACAGTGTTCTCCCTTCGTTTTCTTTGAGATGATAATTATGATAATACCCTTTTCAATTTCTGAATCCCCAGGTTATTTGTGAATGATATTTGTGTTAAGTGTGTCCATATTCATTTTCCACTTGTTCAGTTTATTTGAGTGAAAGAACAATTTATCTCTGGCTTTATATGATAAACTTTTTTTGGTTATTTTTGTTAAAAAAATAAGATTTGTATTTTTTGCCTTTCTATCTCATGCTATTTATTTTAAATAGGACATAATTTTAACTGTGCCTTTGTCTCTCTAAATACAAGGAATTTGAACCCTGTAGTGATAGCTGCAGGTACCAATTTCAGAGGAGGAAATAGTAGTTGCATGTAAAGTAGCACCATAAGATTGATTTCCTATTTATTCATGATACAGGTCACAAACATGATATTTCCCAGATTGGTTTTGATTCTCGGATAAAATGATACAATAATATCAGTCTGGCTGACCTACCCACGAAATGGCAGGTGACAGATCTATACCCACGTCAATATGTTTGACAATGCATTGCAGTGGCTGAACTAATGAACACCATTCAGTGTGTTGTGCCCCGCTGAGCAGGGTGGGATGCGGGGGAAGAGGGAATCATCCCTTAGAGGTTGTTGCTTGTCTCTATCAGGCCGATACAGTAGGTCTTATCGATCCCTAGGGAAGCTTCGTTTGTGTCGGTTGTCTCGGAGGAAGACCATATAAGTGATAGAATCAATCCCTTGTCTTAATAATTGATCCCAGACCTAGATCAGCTTATTAATTGGTCTTACCAGTGATAAATAAGTCATCACAGAGGCAGTGGATACCAACTCTGTTTGTGGACTTTGTTTGAAATGTTAACGTTACAGGAGGAGAAGCTGGGATCATGTTGGTGTTTGGAGCCAACTTTTGATGTCTGTCATTATTTATTTATTTGTGTGGGGACTAGAATGTAGAATGATGTGACCGAGTTTGTGAGTACATGTATATGAATTCAGTTATTTGAGAAGAGAACACTACCCTGTTGCTATGGTAACTTATTGAACCTGGAATTGAATACGTCTCTTCACAGTGAGGAATCTTGCTGGTAAAGAGAATTTAAATGAGAATTTCATGAATATTCCAAGCAGTTATTTTTGGGTTTTACCAGACAACAGATTGTTGCTGAAAGTCACTAGACAGCTGTGAGTTGTTGTAGTAAGACAGGTCAGCTGTAGACGGGCGAGGCAATGGGGTGTTGATCAATGTATTTATCCCTTTGTGAGGAGAAATGTCCTTCATTTCAGTAAATAAATGTGATTCACATTCAAAACTCAAATAAACTTCATTTTCATAAATTTATTTCGAATAAGAAAGCTCCTATGATGAACATGACCACATGCCTTGCTTTAAATGAAATGTGGACTGTAAGCAGTCCAGGGATAGAACTCAACACTAGCCCGCTAGAATAGTACACATCCCTGCAGGCTTGTACAAATTTCCCAATTTCCCCATTATTTTAACATTCCAAGGGCATTTTATCGTCAGTTTATTTGCCCCTGGTCTTAATAATTAAGGTCTCAATTTTCCCATATTTATCATGGAGCTGATTAAGGGAGTACCCATTTGATTTCTATTGAGGGAAGGGGGGGGGGGAGGGCTGTTCATACGGCATGGAAAAAATAGCTTATTCTAAAAAATGTCTTCTCAGAAATCAAAAGGATGCTCCCTAAAGAGGATGAGGTGGTTACAGTGTCTGACATGACTTATTGTATGTCATTACGTCCAGAAGCCATGGATTGCTGTTCATTCAGTCATGTGAACTGTTGATTGTTTGTCATCGTACCACTTGCTCATGATACCAGTCACTAGTAGCATCCAGACCTGATTATTTACAGGCCACCATAATATAGGTGGAGCAGTGCTGACTGCAGCTATTTAAACATGATCAGGTTTCCAGCAACATCAGAAGGGAACCGGGTGAGTGAGTGAGTGAGTGAGTGAGTGTTTAATGCTGCAGACAGCAATATTTCAACTATGTCATGGCAGCATGTAAGTCACTGAATCTGGACCGATAAGTGAGTAAATATTAATTTGTTTGTTTGTTTGTTGTTTAACGCCACACTCAGTAATATTCCAGCTATATGACGGGGGTCTGTAAATAATCAAGTCTGGACCAGACAGTACTGTGATTGATATCATGAGCATCAATCCACACAATTAGGATACAATGACATGCATCATCTGAGTCAGCGAGGCTGACCTCCCGATCTCGTTAGTCGCTTCTTATGACAAGCATAGTCGCCTTTTACAACAAGCATGGGTTGCTGAAGACCTATTCTACCCCGGATCTTCACGGGTGAGTGAGTGAATGAAAACACGAGCAATGGTCCATATCATCAGGGCCAATGATGCACAATCAACCGCTGAGCCTGGATTATTGATCCAATTACCGATACACTGCCTGTTCCAGGCCTACCAAAGAAAACCAGCGGAGAGCAAGCAAACTATGGAATATGTACACAATTTAAATTGAAATAGCCACACAAATTACAAACAATTACAACAAGTTTGCATCATAATGATTAAAACCTGCTACATGTTTAATGCGTGGCATCTATCTTCATCTGGATTACTACAGGGGGGACTGAATGAGGAATGTCTTTATCTGGATTCCTACAGGGGGGACTGAATGAGGAATGTCTTTATCTGGATTCCTACAGGGTGGACTGAATGAGGAATGGGTGGTGACATGTAACATGGCTGTAGTCCTGTTACTTTACTGTTGAGCACCTCTCCTTCACTTAGAAATGTGCCCAGAGAGTGGAAGGCTGGTGCATCCGTCCCCGGCAGCATCATACCAAAAGACGTTAAAGTATGGTACTTGTTGTTACCCAGCCTGGCACACTGCTTTAAGGGCATATAACAAGGACTGGTCAGCTCGGAGGCAGTATGCTGTGTTTGGTAACTCAATGGGCTAGCACTATGAAACCATCATTAATCTGGACTAGTACAAGCAGCAGCATAAACACACATGCATGCACACATTATGTAAGTGCAATAATTGCAATAACTTGAATGCTGCATTAAACCCCATTTTACCTCACCCTCTCTGCCTCCATCAACTTTCTTATCATGCTGTCCACATGAAGGAGAACAAATTTCAGTGATAACATCTTACTAATGTGCATGGAATTAGCAATAGACACTCCCACTCACCAACGGCTGGAGATAGCAGTCACAGTGATCGTGTACTTGAGGCATTAGCAAATATTGATAAGACCGGCTTATGTACATAGTAGTCTGACATGCAGGCACAACTAGGCGGTGAGTAATGTTTCAAGTGGTCAAACAGTATTTATGATCCTCTGGGCTAATAATCCAGATAGGATGTTGATTATTTATTTAATTTGTTAGTGGTCATCAATTTACAAGACTTGGTATTGTACGTCTAACTGTCTGTAACCATGGTAACAACATATCAATGTCTCAAACAAATCTAACACTATCATGTAGTAGAGCTTCAGTTAGTCATGTTACTGTGTGTGTGTGTGTGTGTGTGTGTGTGTGTGTGTGTGCGTGCGTGCATGCGTGCGTGCGTGCGTGCGTGCGTGCGTGTGTGTCTGTGTGTGTGTGTGTGTGTGTCTCTGTGTGTCTGTGTGTGTGTCTGTGTGTGTGTGTGTGTGTGTGTGTGTGTCTGTGTGTGTGTGTCTGTGTGTGTGTGTCTCTGTGTGTGTGTGTGTCTGTGTGTCTGTGTGTGTGTGTGTCTGTGTCTGTGTGTCTGTGTGTGTCTCTGTGTGTCTGTGTGTGTGTGTGTGTGTCTGTGTGTGTGTCTGTGTGTCTGTGTGTGTGTGTCTGTGTGTGTGTGTCTGTGTGTGTGTGTGTGTGTGTGTCTCTGTGTGTGTGTGTGTGTGTGTGTGTGTGTGTGTGTGTGTGTGTGTGTGTGTCTGTGTGTGGGGGTAGGGGTGGTAGCGTGCACACACACATATGTACATATGTTATGAGGTGGTTACCACATTGAAATGCTTGGCTGAACCCAGAAATCGGTATTGTTCAGTATTAAATTTTGAAATCTGGAAATGACCATACAACTCTATTGAAACACAGTATTAGGTTTACAGTCACACAAGGGCAGATGATGGGTGAAATACGTGGCATCAACAATAAGTAACATGCCATATGTTATTGCACTCACGAATATCTGGATTTAAGTCACTGTCCAATGTCATGTGACCTGGTAACAAGTCTGTCTCCGTTCTTGAATCCGGAATAGTGTTAGTAGTTGACAAGAATTCTCTGTTTTCTGACTGGTATCCCGTCTGCACTTGACTGGTAGATAAGACCCAAGTCACATCACTTGTGTTGCTGTTATATATGTACAGCCAGCCTCATAGAAACTGCCCCATCCCAAAACTTATTGAACGATCAAGACTCATATTCAGCCTGTTCCGGGTTACACAAAGGCGGAAACCTCTAAATTATTCGCTGCCGATGTCTGCCACTGTGTCTGGTCACACCAGCACCTCAGTCATCCACTGCCACTGTGTCTGGTCACTCCAGCACCTCAGTCATCCGCTGTCACTGTGTCTGGTCACTCAGTCATCCACTGTCACTGTGTCTGGTCACTCAGTCATCCACTGCCACTGTGTCTGGTCACTCCAGCACCTCAGTCATCCACTGTGTCTGGTCACTCCAGCACCTCAGTCATCCACTGTCACTGTGTCTGGTCACTCCAGCACCTCAGTCATCCACTGCCACTGTGTCTGGTCACTCCAGCACCTCAGTCATCCACTGTCACTGTGTCTGGTCACACCAGCACCTCAGTCATCCACTGTCACTGTGTCTGGTCACTCCAGCACCTCAGTCATCCACTGTCACTGTGTCTGGTCACACCAGCACCTCAGTCATCCGCTGTCACTGTGTCTGGTCACTCCAGTACCTCAGTCATCCACTGCCACTGTGTCTGGTCACTCCAGCACCTCAGTCATCCACTGCCACTGTGTCTGGTCACTCCAGCACCTCAGTCATCCGCTGCCACTGTGTCTGGTCACACCAGCACCTCAGTCATCCACTGCCACTGTGTCTGGTCACACCAGCACCTCAGTCATCCACTGCCACTGTGTCTGGTCACTCCAGCACCTCAGTCATCCACTGTCACTGTGTCTGGTCACACCAGCACCTCAGTCATCCACTGCCACTGTGTCTGGTCACACCAGCACCTCAGTCATCCACTGCCACTGTGACTGGTCACTCCAGCACCTCAGTCATCCACTGTCACTGTGTCTGGTCACACCAGCACCTCAGTCATCCACTGCCACTGTGTCTGGTCACACCAGCACCTCAGTCATCCGCTGTCACTGTGTCTGGTCACTCCAGCACCTCAGTCATCCACTGTCACTGTGTCTGGTCACACCAGCACCTCAGTCATCCACTGCCACTGTGTCTGGTCACACCAGCACCTCAGTCATCCACTGCCACTGTGTCTGGTCACACCAGCACCTCAGTCATCCGCTGTCACTGTGTCTGGTCACTCCAGCACCTCAGTCATCCACTGTCACTGTGTCTGGTCACACCAGCACCTCAGTCATCCACTGCCACTGTGTCTGGTCACACCAGCACCTCAGTCATCCACTGCCACTGTGTCTGGTCACTCCAGCACCTCAGTCATCCACTGTCACTGTGTCTGGTCACTCAGTCATCCGCTGTCACTGTGTCTGGTCACTCCAGTACCTCAGTCATCCACTGCCACTGTGTCTGGTAACTCCAGCACCTCAGTCATCCACTGCCACTGTGTCTGGTCACTCCAGCACCTCAGTCATCCACTGTCACTGTGTCTGGTCACTCAGTCATCCGCTGTCACTGTGTCTGGTAACACCAGCACCTCAGTCATCCGCTGTCACTGTGTCTGGTCACTCCAGTACCTCAGTCATCCACTGCCTATGTGTCTGGTCACTCCAGCACCTCAGTCATCCGCTGCCACTGTGTCTGGTCACACCAGCACCTCAGTCATCCACTGCCACTGTGTCTGGTCACACCAGCACCTCAGTCATCCACTGTCACTGTGTCTGGTCACACCAGCACCTCAGTCATCCACTGCCACTGTGTCTGGTCACACCAGCACCTCAGTCATCCACTGTCACTGTGTCTGGTCACACCAGCACCTCAGTCATCCACTGCCACTGTGTCTGGTCACTCCAGCACCTCAGTCATCCACTGTCACTGTGTCTGGTCACTCAGTCATCCACTGTCACTGTGTCTGGTCACTCCAGCACCTCAGTCATCCACTGTCACTGTGTCTGGTCACTCCAGCACCTCAGTCATCCACTGTCACTGTGTCTGGTCACTCCAGCACCTCAGTCATCCACTGTCACTGTGTCTGGTCACACCAGCACCTCAGTCATCCACTGTCACTGTGTCTGGTCACTCCAGCACCTCAGTCATCCACTGTCACTGTGTCTGGTCACTCCAGCACCTCAGTCATCCACTGCCACTGTGTCTGGTCACACCAGCACCTCAGTCATCCACTGCCACTGTGTCTGATCACTCCAGCACCTCAGTCATCCACTGCCACTGTGTCTGGTCACTCCAGCACCTCAGTCATCCACTGCCACTGTGTCTGGTCACTCCAGCACCTCAGTCATCCACTGCCACTGTGTCTGGTCACACCAGCACCTCAGTCATCCGCTGTCACTGTGTCTGGTCACACCAGCACCTCAGTCATCCACTGCCACTGTGTCTGGTCACTCCAGCACCTCAGTCATCCACTGTCACTGTGTCTGGTCACACCAGCACCTCAGTCATCCGCTGTCACTGTGTCTGGTCACACCAGCACCTCAGTCATCCGCTGTCACTGTGTCTGGTCACTCCAGCACCTCAGTCATCCGCTGTCACTGTGTCTGGTCACACCAGCACCTCAGTCATCCACTGTCACTGTGTCTGGTCACTCAGTCATCCACTGTCACTGTGTCTGGTCACTCCAGCACCTCAGTCATCCACTGTCACTGTGTCTGGTCACACCAGCACCTCAGTCATCCACTGCCACTGTGTCTGGTCACTCCTGCACCTCAGTCATCCACTGTCACTGTGTCTGGTCACTCCAGCACCTCAGTCATCCACTGCCACTGTGTCTGGTCACTCCAGCACCTCAGTCATCCACTGCCACTGTGTCTGGTCACACCAGCACCTCAGTCATCCGCTGTCACTGTGTCTGGTCACTCCAGTACCTCAGTCATCCACTGCCACTGTGTCTGGTCACTCCAGCACCTCAGTCATCCACTGTCACTGTGTCTGGTCACACCAGCACCTCAGTCATCCACTGCCACTGTGTCTGGTCACTCCAGCACCTCAGTCATCCACTGCCACTGTGTCTGGTCACTCCAGCACCTCAGTCATCCGCTGCCACTGTGTCTGGTCACACCAGCACCTCAGTCATCCACTGTCACTGTGTCTGGTCACTCAGTCATCCACTGTCACTGTGTCTGGTCACTCCAGCACCTCAGTCATCCGCTGTCACTGTGTCTGGTCACACCAGCACCTCAGTCATCCACTGCCACTGTGTCTGGTCACTCAGTCATCCACTGTCACTGTGTCTGGTCACTCCAGCACCTCAGTCATCCGCTGTCACTGTGTCTGGTCACACCAGCACCTCAGTCATCCACTGTCACTGTGTCTGGTCACTCAGTCATCCGCTGTCACTGTGTCTGGTCACTCCAGTACCTCAGTCATCCGCTGTCACTGTGTCTGGTCACACCAGCACCTCAGTCATCCACTGTCACTGTGTCTGGTCACTCCAGCACCTCAGTCATCCACTGCCACTGTGTCTGGTCACACCAGCACCTCAGTCATCCACTGCCACTGTGTCTGATCACTCCAGCACCTCAGTCATCCACTGCCACTGTGTCTGGTCACTCCAGCACCTCAGTCATCCACTGCCACTGTGTCTGGTCACTCCAGCACCTCAGTCATCCACTGCCACTGTGTCTGGTCACACTAGCACCTCAGTCATCCGCTGTCACTGTGTCTGGTCACACCAGCACCTCAGTCATCCACTGCCACTGTGTCTGGTCACTCCAGCACCTCAGTCATCCACTGTCACTGTGTCTGGTCACATTAGCACCTCAGTCATCCGCTGTCACTGTGTCTGGTCACACCAGCACCTCAGTCATCCGCTGTCACTGTGTCTGGTCACTCCAGCACCTCAGTCATCCGCTGTCACTGTGTCTGGTCACACCAGCACCTCAGTCATCCACTGTCACTGTGTCTGGTCACTCAGTCATCCACTGTCACTGTGTCTGGTCACTCCAGCACCTCAGTCATCCACTGTCACTGTGTCTGGTCACACCAGCACCTCAGTCATCCACTGCCACTGTGTCTGGTCACTCCTGCACCTCAGTCATCCACTGTCACTGTGTCTGGTCACTCCAGCACCTCAGTCATCCACTGCCACTGTGTCTGGTCACTCCAGCACCTCAGTCATCCACTGCCACTGTGTCTGGTCACACCAGCACCTCAGTCATCCGCTGTCACTGTGTCTGGTCACTCCAGTACCTCAGTCATCCACTGCCACTGTGTCTGGTCACTCCAGCACCTCAGTCATCCACTGTCACTGTGTCTGGTCACACCAGCACCTCAGTCATCCACTGCCACTGTGTCTGGTCACTCCAGCACCTCAGTCATCCACTGCCACTGTGTCTGGTCACTCCAGCACCTCAGTCATCCGCTGCCACTGTGTCTGGTCACACCAGCACCTCAGTCATCCACTGTCACTGTGTCTGGTCACTCAGTCATCCACTGTCACTGTGTCTGGTCACTCCAGCACCTCAGTCATCCGCTGTCATTGTGTCTGGTCACACCAGCACCTCAGTCATCCACTGCCACTGTGTCTGGTCACTCAGTCATCCACTGTCACTGTGTCTGGTCACTCCAGCACCTCAGTCATCCGCTGTCACTGTGTCTGGTCACACCAGCACCTCAGTCATCCACTGTCACTGTGTCTGGTCACTCAGTCATCCGCTGTCACTGTGTCTGGTCACTCCAGTACCTCAGTCATCCGCTGTCACTGTGTCTGGTCACACCAGCACCTCAGTCATCCACTGTCACTGTGTCTGGTCACTCCAGCACCTCAGTCATCCACTGTCACTGTGTCTGGTCACACCAGCACCTCAGTCATCCACTGCCACTGTGTCTGGTCACTCCAGCACCTCAGTCATCCGCTGTCACTGTGTCTGGTCACTCCAGCACCTCAGTCATCCGCTGTCACTGTGTCTGGTCACACCAGCACCTCAGTCATCCGCTGCCACTGTGTCTGGTCACTCCAGCACCTCAGTCATCCACTGTCACTGTGTCTGGTCACTCCAGCACCTCAGTCATCCACTGTCACTGTGTCTGGTCACACCAGCACCTCAGTCATCAACTGTCACTGTGTCTGGTCACTCCAGCACCTCAGTCATCCACTGTCACTGTGTCTGGTCACTCCAGCACCTCAGTCATCCACTGCCACTGTGTCTGGTCACTCCAGCACCTCAGTCATCCACTGCCACTGTGTCTGGTCACACCAGCACCTCAGTCATCCACTGCCACTGTGTCTGGTCACTCCAGCACCTCAGTCATCCACTGCCACTGTGTCTGGTCACACCAGCACCTCAGTCATCCACTGCCACTGTGTCTGGTCACTCCAGCACCTCAGTCATCCACTGCCACTGTGTCTGGTCACACCAGCACCTCAGTCATCCACTGCCACTGTGTCTGGTCACTCCAGCACCTCAGTCATCCACTGCCACTGTGTCTGGTCACTCCAGCACCTCAGTCATCCGCTGTCACTGTGTCTGGTCACACCAGCACCTCAGTCATCCACTGTCACTGTGTCTGGTCACTCCAGCACCTCAGTCATCCGCTGTCACTGTGTCTGGTCACTCCAGCACCTCAGTCATCCGCTGTCACTGTGTCTGGTCACTCCAGCACCTCAGTCATCCACTGTCACTGTGTCTGGTCACTCCAGCACCTCAGTCATCCACTGTCACTGTGTCTGGTCACTCCAGCACCTCAGTCATCCACTGTCACTGTGTCTGGTCACTCCAGCACCTCAGCCATCCACTGTCACTGTGTCTGGTCATTCCAGCACCTCAGTCATCCACTGTCACTGTGTCTGGTCACACCAGCACCTCAGTCATCCACTGTCACTGTGTCTGGTCACACCAGCACCTCAGTCATCCACTGTCACTGTGTCTGGTCACACCAGCACCTCAGTCATCCACTGCCACTGTGTCTGGTCACTCCAGCACCTCAGTCATCCACTGCCACTGTGTCTGGTCACACCAGCACCTCAGTCATCCACTGTCACTGTGTCTGGTCACACCAGCACCTCAGTCATCCACTGTCACTGTGTCTGGTCACTCCAGCACCTCAGTCATCCACTGTCACTGTCTGGTCACACCAGCACCTCAGTCATCCGCTGTCACTGTGTCTGGTCACACCAGCACCTCAGTCATCCACTGTCACTCTGTCTGGTCACTCCAGCACCTCAGTCATCCACTGCCACTGACCGCCACTGACCGCCACTACCGCCACTACCGCCACTGTTATTATATACTGATCATGAACACATAAACATTCTTGAGAAACCAACCCATACATGATACTGAACAAATAGGGTGAGGGATCATTAATATTTTTGGGGATACTTTATGAAATTGTGTGCAGTCTTCAGCATGTACACTGAACAAAATATACCCAAAACTATTCATGATCCCTAACTATTTTTGTTCACTTTATCTGTGGGTTGTTTTCTTAAAAATGGCAAGTTTGTGTCTTTCATTTATCCAGAGACCATAGAATTTAACATTGTGTCCAGAGTTTAGCGTTTTCACTGATATTTGGTAAGGCAAGTTGCAGCAGTTTCTTTCCAAAATGAATCAAATATTTAGCAAAAACCCAGAAACCGAGAATTAATAGTTTGCTTCCATTATCTAGTTGGGAGGACAACTATTGTCATCTATTGTTAGTGTTCACTGATAGCAAATACACATAATATACATTGACTAAAACAGAACATGCTGACAAGAAAGTACCTGTTTCACTGAAAACCATCTGACCGCACACTAACACTAGCTATAATTACAGTAAACTAGGGTTACAACGGACTCAAAGGGACAACTAATTTTAGTTCGTTCTAACTGTAGATCGTTTTAAGCATTTTAACTATCAGACTCATTTTCTAGTTGTCCCATTTTATACACAGAATATGGGGTGTGGGGGGGGGGGGGGGGGGGGGTGTGAGTCCCATCCAGGTGAGACATCTTATCGCCAGCACACAATGGTGTAGATCTACCCCACTCCGCCACCGAGGCTTCCACAAAAATGAAAGTCTGACAACTGGTAGTCTAACATTGTTACATTTGTCCAGGACAAAAAAACAGTTTGTCATAAGCGAGTTCATTATAAACATAGTTTATATAAACTGTATATTATTATGAAGATTTATCTGTCTTGCCAAAGGATTGACACGAACTGAGTTACCATGTTAACAGAGGCTGGCCTGTTCTTTCCTTTATCAGAAAATACTCATGGTCAGCCACCTGTCATGAATGTGTGGTGTTGACTGGTGAACAAGTTGTAGTTTGTCAATTCACAGTCAGAGTATATATAAATATGTGATGTGTATCATGTACTACAGCCATGGTAACCTGTGTTCCTGTCTTCCAGATTGCTGTTCTCGATGTGGACATATGTGGACCCTCCATTCCAAGAATCATGGGCCTGGAAGGAGAGCAGGTCAGGGCCTGGTACTTATACATTCAGCAAAGATCACGGTGCCGTTGTACAGAGCAATCTTAGCGCTAAGGCGATCTTAACTCCCATACCTTAACACAGACTTCCGACAATTGTAGCACTTTAATCACTTTGTAGCGTGCGGCCCAGTCCCACACACTCCCTGCCAGCGCTGTAGAGGTCCCTTAACACAGACTTATGACAATTGTAGCACTATAATCACTTTGTAGCGTGCGGCCCAGTCCCACACACTCCCTGCCAGCGCTGTAGAGGTCCCTTAACACAGACTTATGACAATTGTAGCACTATAATCACTTTGTAGCGTGCGGCCCAGTCCCACACACTCCCTGCCAGCCCTGTAGAGGTCCCTTAACACAGACTTATGACAATTGTAGCACTATAATCACTTTGTAGCGTGCGGCCCAGTCCCACACACTCCCTGCCAGCGCTGTAGAGGTCCCTTAACTCAGACTTATGACAATTGTAGCACTATAATCACTTTGTAGCAAGGCCCAGTCCCACACACTCCCTGCCAGCGCTGTAGAGGTCCCTTAACTCAGACTTATGACAATTGTAGCACTATAATCACTTTGTAGCAAGGCCCAGTCCCACACACTCCCTGCCAGCGCTGTAGAGGTCCCTTAACACAGACTTACGACAATTGTAGCACTATAATCACTTTGTAGCGTGCGGCCCAGTCCCACACACTCCCTGCCAGCGCTGTAGAGGTCCCTTAACACAGACTTACGACAATTGTAGCACTATAATCACTTTGTAGCAAGGCCCAGTCCCACACACTCCCTGCCAGCGCTGTAGAGGTCCCTTAACACAGACTTACGACAATTGTAGCACTATAATCACTTTGTAGCAAGGCCCAGTCCCACACACTCCCTGCCAGCCCTGTAGAGGTCCCTTAACACAGACTTATGACAATTGTAGCACTATAATCACTTTGTAGCAAGGCCCAGTCCCACACACTCCCTGCCAGCCCTGTAGAGGTCCCTTAACACAGACTTATGACAATTGTAGCACTATAATCACTTTGTAGCAAGGCCCAGTCCCACACACTCCCTGCCAGCCCTGTAGAGGTCCCTTAACACAGACTTATGACAATTGTAGCACTATAATCACTTTGTAGCAAGGCCCAGTCCCATACACTCCCTGCCAGCGCTGTAGAGGTCCCTTAACACAGACTTACGACAATTGTAGCACTATAATCACTTTGTAGCAAGGCCCAGTCCCACACACTCCCTGCCAGCGCTGTAGAGGTCCCTTAACACAGACTTACGACAATTGTAGCACTATAATCACTTTGTAGCGTGCGGCCCAGTCCCACACACTCCCTGCCAGCGCTGTAGAGGTCCCTTAACTCAGACTTATGACAATTGTAGCACTATAATCACTTTGTAGCAAGGCCCAGTCCCATACACTCCCTGCCAGCGCTGTAGAGGTCCCTTAACTCAGACTTATGACAATTGTAGCACTATAATCACTTTGTAGCGTGCGGCCCAGTCCCACACACTCCCTGCCAGCGCTGTAGAGGTCCCTTAACACAGACTTACAACAATTGTAGCACTATAATCACTTTGTAGCGTGCGGCCCAGTCCCACACACTCCCTGCCAGCGCTGTAGAGGTCCCTTAACACAGACTTACGACAATTGTAGCACTATAATCACTTTGTAGCAAGGCCCAGTCCCACACACTCCCTGCCAGCGCTGTAGAGGTCCCTTAACACAGACTTACGACAATTGTAGCACTATAATCACTTTGTAGCAAGGCCCAGTCCCACACACTCCCTGCCAGCCCTGTAGAGGTCCCTTAACACAGACTTATGACAATTGTAGCACTATAATCACTTTGTAGCAAGGCCCAGTCCCACACACTCCCTGCCAGCCCTGTAGAGGTCCCTTAACACAGACTTATGACAATTGTAGCACTATAATCACTTTGTAGCAAGGCCCAGTCCCACACACTCCCTGCCAGCCCTGTAGAGGTCCCTTAACACAGACTTATGACAATTGTAGCACTATAATCACTTTGTAGCAAGGCCCAGTCCCATACACTCCCTGCCAGCGCTGTAGAGGTCCCTTAACACAGACTTACGACAATTGTAGCACTATAATCACTTTGTAGCAAGGCCCAGTCCCACACACTCCCTGCCAGCGCTGTAGAGGTCCCTTAACACAGACTTACGACAATTGTAGCACTATAATCACTTTGTAGCGTGCGGCCCAGTCCCACACACTCCCTGCCAGCGCTGTAGAGGTCCCTTAACTCAGACTTATGACAATTGTAGCACTATAATCACTTTGTAGCAAGGCCCAGTCCCATACACTCCCTGCCAGCGCTGTAGAGGTCCCTTAACTCAGACTTATGACAATTGTAGCACTATAATCACTTTGTAGCGTGCGGCCCAGTCCCACACACTCCCTGCCAGCGCTGTAGAGGTCCCTTAACACAGACTTACAACAATTGTAGCACTATAATCACTTTGTAGCGTGCGGCCCAGTCCCACACACTCCCTGCCAGCGCTGTAGAGGTCCCTTAACACAGACTTACGACAATTGTAGCACTATAATCACTTTGTAGCAAGGCCCAGTCCCATACACTCCCTGCCAGCGCTGTAGAGGTCCCTTAACACAGACTTACGACAATTGTAGCACTATAATCACTTTGTAGCAAGGCCCAGTCCCACACACTCCCTGCCAGCGCTGTAGAGGTCCCTTAACACAGACTTACGACAATTGTAGCACTATAATCACTTTGTAGCGTGCGGCCCAGTCCCACACACTCCCTGCCAGCGCTGTAGAGGTCCCTTAACTCAGACTTATGACAATTGTAGCACTATAATCACTTTGTAGCAAGGCCCAGTCCCATACACTCCCTGCCAGCGCTGTAGAGGTCCCTTAACTCAGACTTATGACAATTGTAGCACTATAATCACTTTGTAGCGTGCGGCCCAGTCCCACACACTCCCTGCCAGCGCTGTAGAGGTCCCTTAACACAGACTTACAACAATTGTAGCACTATAATCACTTTGTAGCGTGCGGCCCAGTCCCACACACTCCCTGCCAGCGCTGTAGAGGTCCCTTAACACAGACTTACGACAATTGTAGCACTATAATCACTTTGTAGCAAGGCCCAGTCCCACACACTCCCTGCCAGCCCTGTAGAGGTCCCTTAACACAGACTTACGACAATTGTAGCACTATAATCACTTTGTAGCAAGGCCCAGTCCCACACACTCCCTGCCAGCCCTGTAGAGGTCCCTTAACACAGACTTATGACAATTGTAGCACTATAATCACTTTGTAGCAAGGCCCAGTCCCACACACTCCCTGCCAGCCCTGTAGAGGTCCCTTAACACAGACTTATGACAATTGTAGCACTATAATCACTTTGTAGCAAGGCCCAGTCCCACACACTCCCTGCCAGCCCTGTAGAGGTCCCTTAACACAGACTTATGACAATTGTAGCACTATAATCACTTTGTAGCAAGGCCCAGTCCCATACACTCCCTGCCAGCGCTGTAGAGGTCCCTTAACACAGACTTACGACAATTGTAGCACTATAATCACTTTGTAGCAAGGCCCAGTCCCACACACTCCCTGCCAGCGCTGTAGAGGTCCCTTAACACAGACTTACGACAATTGTAGCACTATAATCACTTTGTAGCAAGGCCCAGTCCCATACACTCCATGCCAGCGCTGTAGAGGTCCCTTAACACAGACTTACGACAATTGTAGCACTATAATCACTTTGTAGCAAGGCCCAGTCCCACACACTCCCTGCCAGCGCTGTAGAGGTCCCGGGACAGAACAGATCCCGTGTACCATCTGCACACCATGCTTGTCAGTACCGGTACAGACCTGTGAACATCCGGGGTAGAATAGGTCTTCACAACCCATGGTTGTGACCCGTGAACATCCGGGGTAGAATAGGTCTTCACAACCCATGCTTGTGACCCGTGAACATCCGGGGTAGAATAGGTCTTCAACCCATGCTTGTGACCCGTGAACATCCGGGGTAGAATAGGTCTTCACAACCCATGCTTGTGACCCGTGAACATCCGGGGTAGAATAGGTCTTCAACCCATGCTTGTGACCCGTGAACATCCGGGGTAGAATAGGTCTTCACAACCCATGGTTGCCGTAAAAGGCGACAATGCTTGTCGTAAGATCTGACTAGCGGGATCGGATGGTCAGGCTCGCTGACTTGGTTGATGCATGTCATCTATCTCAAACGCATGGATCAAGTCAACAAACAAACAAACAAACGGTACTGGTATACCTACTGATGAGAATCAGGGCCCATTCTACAGAGTGATTGTACCACTAAGGCAATCGTAACTCTCATATTTTAACATATACTTACAACAGTTATTATGCTAAGATCACTTTGTAGCGTGCGGCCCAGTCACATACACACCCTGCTTCCCCTGGAGGGTCCCTTAGCAGAACAGATCCCCTTTACCATCAGCTCTCCATGCTTGTCAATACTGGTATACCTACTAATGAGATTCAGGGTCCTGTTGCACCTGGTGAGATTAGCTCGATGACACTGTATCAGAGTATGAGAATTACGGTCTTGTTAGTGCTGAGATCACTCTGTGGCATGTGGCCCTGGTGGCTCAAATCTAATGAAATTTGGTGTGTGTGCAGTTGTATTTGGGCTCTTCATAGATATATTCAATATTTTTGTTGTTGCCTTTTGCACATTGACCATGCTCCTAAACTCACTTGAACTGCGTTTCCTCACACTGTAAACATCTGAATCTCTTCAGAAACCATTTCCCTGATGAGTCTGAAACTTCCTGTGCTTGTTCCAAACAGTAATAATACCTGAATTTGTTCCAGAGGTTCAAATAGGATTTTCAATATGGCCACCATGACAGCCATATTCAAAAGTCTAATTATGGCCATTACACTGACATGTTTGTTGTTTAGTTTGTTGTGGGATTCAGCATACATGTTCTGTTGTTTCTGAAAAATTTGATCTTGTATTCACCATTCTCTGAACGTGCTTTAAGCCTCTGAGAAAGCATATTTGGTTCTTTATACTTTTTCTCCTCTGATTTTGAGGGAGATGAACTTTGGCCTGCATGTTTCTTCGTATGACATATTTTGTTCAAATCATGGTTTAAGTTTTTCATAGTGCCGTATTGGCCATATTAATACTGTTTTAATGAAGGCCCTCATGTTACCTCATTCTGTAACCATGGTAACTGATTTTGTGATGTTTCCAGGTTCATCAGAGTGGGTCCGGATGGTCACCAGTGGTAAGTGACTGCATGCACTTCTCACTCTCACTGACCGCCTCCGTGGTCTAGTGTTAGAGCGTCCGCCCGGAGAGCGGAAGATTCTGTCCCCGGCCACGTCATACCAAAAGACGTTAAATGGCTCGGCATTAGTATAGGGGCTAAAACAAGGATTGGCCGGTTTTGAGTCAGTATACTGTGTCTGAGTGGGGTATTCCTGTTAAAACTGCGGCATGGTATCTCAGTGGACTAGCACTATAAAATTGGCATTAGTCTGGACTGGTACAAACAGCCAAACGCACACATGTGCATGCACGTCGCTATGTAAGTGCAATTTTCTTGGATGCAATGTTAAACCGCATTTCACCTCACTTCTCACACTTATTAGCACATATGCAAAACCGAGACAAAGGCCTGTTAATATCTTTAGTTGTTGGGGGTACCTACCTCTTGCCAACAAGTTCACTTCATTTGCCCTAATTTCTTGAATGTTTAAAGATAACTTATGACAAGGACCCCTTGAATTTATATTTTTTTTTTACTGCTTTTTGTTAGAAATGCAGAAAATGTTGATTTTTAAAATTACGGATTGAAACATGTTAACATATTGTAGCGTATAAATGTGTGATAATGAACAGTCAGTACATGGACCAGCAGTCAGAGTGGTTAAACTTCCACCCATAAGCTTTGTAACCCTTGCCTCAAAATTAAAAAAAAATCATAACCACTGGCTAGAAGTATACTGATGGAAACAAATAAGGGAACACTGAAAATGTAGGGGACTTTGCTTTACTGTCAGTTCATTTGAATCACGTGTTGAGGTGTGTTTGTGTGCATTGTTTCCAGTGCGTATTTAGTAAACAAGGATGCGAACCTATGATAGCATATCATTTTACTGTGTCTAAGACTAAGTGTTACCTTATTCATTTCAATCAATCAATTAAAAAAATTAGTTATGTAATGCTTAAACATGTTAAACATGTGGAACAAGCGAATTTACAAATATTAAAAAGTTTGGTTTGGTTAGGTTAGGTTAGGGGTTAGGCGTTAGGTTAGGTTAGGTTAGGTGAGGTTAGGTTAGGTTAGGTTAGGTTAGGTTAGGTTAGGCGTTAGGGGTTAGGCGTTAGGGGTTAGGCGTTAGGGGTTAGGCGCTAGGTTAGGTTAGTTTAGGTTAGGGGTTGGGTTGGGTTGGGTTGGGTTGGGTTGGGTTGGGTTGGGGTGGGGTATGGTAGGGTAGGTTAGGTTAGGTTAACTTTGGAGCAGGGGTTTCAATCAAAGTATCTGTCACTTGCCAGGATTAGAACATAGTTGTGTTGTTTTCAGTGTTACATAGGATGGATGTGTAACAAGAAAATTGATGACATATTCTACTACCTAATGACAAATGTACAATATGAGACAAAATAAAGTAATCTATGAGTTAAGAAGGATTAAACAGACTGTTATTGGGCAAAGATACTGATGAACTAAGTAGTAATAATACTGACAATCACATCTACCCACCAGGGATAACGAACCATTAAACATTGATGAGGAAGTGAGTGAGGGTGTTCTGTTGCCTAGTATCCAAGTACCTATGGTGCTGTGAGCTGGGTATACACTCAGTCACCCATGTTAGTCGACCGTCTTGCAGCCGTGCAGCCAAATGCAAAGAAGCTGTCTCCTCCTTGATAGACAATACAGAATAGATGTTATGTGTGTCTAGGGACTTCCATCTGGAATATTGTCTTGTTTTATAGTAAGAGTGGCTTCATGACTTTCATCAATAATTCCAGGTCGGTTCAGTTTCTAGGATGCTGATTGATTGCAGGCTGCAACTTTATCCACTAGTCAGAGTAAAATTCTGTTGTGTCTTGTTAATCTGAGCTAATATTAGTCCACATGATGGCACTCTGTTATACCATAAATGATGTTAAGAGCTCAATTCGAGCTAGTCGTCTCAAACGTTTTACCACAGTATGATTGTTATTCAAAATAAAAAAATTCAAATTTGGTCATAATATGTATCTAAGAATGTCGGACTAGGAGTTGACAAAATCCTTCAAATGTCCTAATTTGATTTTGTTCTGAAGCCAAATCACCAATGTCATTAATAACATCGCTTTGTCCTACATCTGTGGGTTGGAAACTTTCATTTATCATGTTTTGGACGTCTCTGAAAACAACATTGCACAGAGTCTGTTGATATTGATGAAACTCCATCTTGGCAAGGATGATCTGGCAGCATGCAACAACTTCTGATATGATTTCAACATCTCAATTTAAACCACAAATCCTGGTAATAACTACAGATTTGTCAAGATATGCTACATCGTTTGTAAATTTCTGCATTGATAATGTTTTAATTTTGGGGTATCTAAACACTAATTCCAATTAGTGTGTGTTTGTTGTTTAACGCCACACTCAGCAATATTCCAGCTATATGATTAAGAAAATTCAGTGATTGACATCATAAGCATCGATCCAATCAGATATGTAGATATTAAATAAGCATGTTTTGCATGTAGTTATTAACATTACATCGTCAATGACTTTACAATTAAAACGGAATAACTTAATGAAGGAGTTAAATCAGGGTTTGGGGACGTGTCAGTACAAGATATTCTCACATGTCACAGACATACACATTATTTATTCAGTATCTTCACAGATTTCAGATATTCATAAAATATACATACTTTGCTGGGAAAGTAAATGGCAGTTTGAAAATAGCATGGGGATAGAAATTCATTTTTTTCAAGTGTTCCTTAGGGCACTCATATTTTTTAGGTGTGCCTCAAACAATTTAATTGTGCTAAAGTTTATCATGATGATAGCCAATGTATTACTGTCTCTGATTACTGCTCTGTGGCAATACTGTAAATGTAATATTAAATCAAGTCATCCTGTTCTTGTTGTTAATAATGCCCTTTTTATTTCGGATTTTCCTGGTTTTATGGAAGCAGCGTACTGCACACTGCATGCTGCCTTGTGTTCGGCAGTGACCTTATGACAATGTATTTACTTGTTATGAAACCCCTTGAGCCTGTTACAAAAGAGTTTTGTTGACGTCCAAATTCCTGGCATATTTTGCAAAATATGATGTCTTATTTCTATCACAAATGGGCCAAGATTATTATTTGAGGGTGGCCGGCTTGACAGTATTCATTACTTCAAACTCTTCAAGGCCGGCTCCCCTGTCCCCATCATTATCAATCTCATTAAAATCAGATATTAGTTCTCGCTACAGCTAAACAAAGATCTGAGGACATCCCATTACGGGTCACGTCAGAACGACCTTTCTTCCGACCGATCAGAGCATCGCTTACCAGATTATGAAAGTGACAGTCGGAATGTGATTTCTGATCATGCAAATTCGAAAAGTTAACGATAGTTACGGGTTTAACGACCGAATCCATAAAATCTAGACTATCTAATCTATTAGCCATTCCAGGATGTTCTTTTGTACAGGTTTCAAATCTGTAATCGAGAATTTGTCAAAATATGTTTCGAAGCAAGCGTAGTCGCCAATTTGAAATTAGTGCCTCAAAGCACAAGAAAGCTGCCTTCTGATTGGTCATTCCATTGGTCGGTCAAAGGTTGCGCAAGGTCGGTCTGACGTGACCCGTAATGTGATGTCCTCAGGTCTTTGTTGAGCTGTAGCGAGAACTAAGATGTGATTTTAATGAGATTGCATCATTATTAGTATTTTTTGCAAATGGATTATTTGTTTGTTCATGTTTTTTCCCATATTTATCAGAAACTTTGTGAAAAAAAGTTATTAATTTTTTTACTTGTTGCCTTGTTTGTCTGAAAATTGAAAATTGAAAATATCAATATTATTTGTAGCCGTAATCATATTTGTGTGCTTCTAGGCTGTCAGACAATGCCCATTCCACAATGCACTGTTTCCCATCATGAGCAATAGAAACAAACATGGCCACACCCACAGAAGTTAATATAGTAGCAAGGGAAACGATATACTCAATGTAAATAAGCAATCAAATAAATACTGTAAATTAATCTTTGAAAAAGAGAAGTGATATATTTGTCACATATGCCTGAAATTGTAGGCGTGCTTTAAGGGCACTTGGGGTTTGTTTCAACCCTGGGATTGGCACACTTGAAAGTATACATTTCAAACTCTGCAACATATACACAGAGAGTTACAAACAGAGGTTATATTAGACAGTGTTCGGAAAGGAAAATATTGTTTAGAGGTTTTTATTCGTTAAATTGTCTTTTGAATAATATGGAGGAGCCAGAGAATGTCATAGTGAGTGAGTTTGGTTTTACACCGCTTTTAGAAATATTCCAGCAATATCACGGCGTTGGGACACCAGAAATGAGCTTGCACATTGTAACCATGTTGGGAATCAAACCAGGGTCTTCTACGTGACGAGCTAAGGATTTAACTACTAGATTATCCGACCACCCCAGAGAATGTCCTAAAGACTGCCTCCGTGGTCCAGTGGTAGTCTGTGGTTCGATCCCCAGCCACGTCATACCAATAGATGTTTTTAAAAGATGGTTCTTCTTGTTACCCTGTCTGGCGCTCAGCATTAAGGGGCTAAAACAGGGACTGGTCGGCTTGGAGTCTGTATACTGTGTCTGAGTGGGGTATTCATGTTAAACTGCGACATGGTATCTCAGTGTGTGGTAAATGTCTGAGACCTGCATCACTTAGGGATTTCCGCCCACATTAAGGTGACATGCCTTGATATAACAGGAATACTCTTCAAAGGGATGTCAAACCCAACTTACTCACTCACTCACTCTTACAGACCAGGGATGCATCTACACCTGCACAGAGGCCAATATTCAGCACTAATTGGCTACAAATGTCAGTAGGCATTCCCAAATTGAAATAAAAATAGTTCCCAACTCATAATATTCAACTAATGTTATGGCCTAGTGGTTAAGGCATTTGCTATAATGGGTATTAAACCATACTCACTCACTCACTCACTCAATGCATCAAAATTATGTATTTTGTGTCGTCTTTTAATATAATTAAGGAAACACAGACCTTAATAATTATTAGTTGTTTAGTTCCGTGGTTGAAACAACCAGGAATATACATTCTACTGGGACATTTTAGATTCTTGCATTCTGATTGCACTTTCCTGTTTGGTTTGAAATTGAAAACACACAAGTTTTATCTCGTAAGAAATGCATGTTTTTTGTCTGTTTTTCCTCCAGTATGTGAGTGACAACTTGGCTGTGATGTCCGTGGGCTTCCTGCTGGCCGGGCCGGAAGATGCTGTCATCTGGCGGGGGCCAAAGAAAAATGGTGACCTTGGTTACTTGACTGATCTTTAAGATTTGGAGTGTTGTAGTGTATGCTGTAATAGCTCAATGTAAACTGCTTAACAGTTTTCGCACTATCCATGTCCGGTGCTAGCGGTCGTAGACATAGTTGGTTTTAGCGGGAGCAGTCTTTTGACATATACCATGGGAATTCAGCGACCCATTTTTGAAAAATGTCAGTTGACTTACTGAACATACTGAGCATGATCAGTGTCAGAAGTAGGCACTAGTCCTGTAGTCCTTGCCAAACTCCCCACTAGTTAAGGGATCATAAGGACTGGCAGAAATATGCCCTTTTTAAGGGTTTGCTATATGTCATCATTACAAGGACTAGTGGACGAAAACTGATAGTTTCTAATGCTAATGATAGATAACCATTGCTTGTAATAAACATTTGGTGGTGAGATGACGATTGGTAAGTTGGTGATAGTTTCAGTGGTCCGGAGTGAACATTGTTGATCAGTTTTAGCAATACATCTCTTTATGCCATGGAAATGTTTATGAGATGGAAAAACTGTGACAATGTTGCTGCAACGTTGATTGGTGTATGTATTGATTCACCGCTAGTTCTTTCATCTGTAAGTGGCTGTAAGAATGAGTTTAATATTGTTTAATTCACAGCTGGTGTGACTGACACAGATTGAGTTTGACCAGTTCGTTACTCCATTTGGAGTGAATTTGTATAGCTGTTAATTTGTTATATAGAATATATTTTTCAGCAGAACTTTATATGATAATATATTTGTTTGTTTGTTTTTTAACACCACACTCAGCAATATTCCAGCTACATGATGACAATCTGTAAAGAAACGAGTCTGGACCAGAAAATCCAATGATTCAAATCATAAACATCAATCTCTGCAATTTGGATGTGAAGACATGACAGATATTTACACTAAAACAGTTGGGACTTTTGAAAATGTTTGTTATAACTTGAGTATGTTATATCCATGTTTGTTATAACAATGTTCTACTTTGTAAGGTGCCTGCTTTGTTTGTTGTAACAAGGAAATATTTCTACTTCAGGTATGATCAAGCAGTTCCTGCGAGACGTTGACTGGGGTGAGATTGACTACCTAGTGATTGACACTCCCCCTGGGACATCAGACGAGCACCTGTCTGTTGTACAGTACCTCAGTGAGACGAACGTAGATGGCGCCGTGCTGCTCACCACTCCTCAGGTGAGATCTGGAACTCGATTCGGGTAACATTTATTTAAGAAGTAAACAACCATGAGTTGATTTTAATTATGATGACTCCCTGAATAGAATCAAAGCTCGGACAAGTCCATTTTATGAACAGGTGGGTTAACTTTGGTATTTCCCACATATTCTCACAATCCTCACATCGTTTATCTGTATCTTTTCTCCTAATACTGATTGTCATATTCCTCCCACATTTGGATGTGATTGTTTGGCCATTGGGTTCATCTGCGTTGTCCAGCTACATCTATGGGGAACAACTCAGTCGGTCGGGATTAGAGGTTTATTCAGTTCCCCGGTGATTATCGATCCTGGCCGCATCGTCAGATCATACTGAAACATGTTCAGAGATGGTACTTGTTGTTACCCTCCCTCTTTGGCGTTCAGCATTAAGGTGCTAAACCAAGGACTGGTCAGAGTCATGGAGTCAGTATTCTTTGTCTTCTGAGTGGGGTATCCATGTTGAACTGTGCCATTGTATCTCAGTGGGCTAGCTCTATCAAACCAGCATTATTCCGGATGAGTACAAACAGACACAACATACACATGCTATATAAGATCAGTAATCTTGAAAGTGATGTTAAACATGAATTGTCTGACCTCACCTTCAAAGGTGTTTATTCAATGTCTGGTTTTGCTCCAGGAAGTATCTCTGATGGATGTGCGGAAGGAGATCAACTTCTGTCACAAGGTCAAACTGCCCATTATTGGGCTGGTGGAGAACATGAGTGGATTTGTCTGTCCGAGCTGCACGGTATGTTGTCCCACTATCATTAATGTCTTGTTGAAATTGAAATAACGTGGAGCTATTTTCCTTATTAGATAATAGTTATAAGTTATAAGCATCATTAACAAGAATAAGAATAATTCAATTTAGTTACTGACAATATTGGGACACTTTCATTTTAGTTGTGGTGCATAATATCTTGACAATATCTCATTTCAGTTGTTAGAACATGCTTATAAACCTGTGATTTCTTTATTAAAAACTTCAAAAAGTTCATATGTTCTTCTTGGCAGAGATGCTTTGCTGCCTTCAATTAGGGAGCGTGCATGTGAGAAGGGAGATAACTCTTTGTAAATGTAAAATCTTTAACTAGTAATGTAGTTGGCACCAGCATCAAATGTTTATGTATTATCATAATTATGATATCATTTCCTATTCTCCTTAAATGCAAAAGCATGTTGCCATGGTTACTATTCATAAATTGGATAAAGACTTGAGGGACTGACCATTTGATTTTATCGAAAAAAATAATTGGCCCCAAAAATTCTTGAATAAAATAATTATGCTTCAGACTGTTGAAAAAAAGAGAAATAGCCTGTCACAAACATTACATTGTTGCAAGGTGTTTTTCTTAAAAAATATTCAGGCTCATAGTTTCATAATGATAAAAATATCTGGTTTTGTTGGTGCAGCTGAAAAACTATCTGATCTCGATACAAAATCTGAAAGTATATGTCAGTTTCAAGTTGTATTTGGACAGTATGTTGTTTGATACGTTAATACCGTGTAGTGAGTTATGTTGATAATTTTACCAGAAATCCTCTGAGATCTTTGCCCCCACCACTGGAGGAGGAGAGAAGATGGCCCAGGAGACTTGCATCCCCTTCCTGGGGAAACTGCCCCTCGACCCTCGCATAGGTAGGTACAGGAGTGCACAGCCAGTCTGTCCGGGAATCCACTGGGGACGTGTGGAAGAATCGACTTCAATATGTTTTTTGCATTTCTGGAGGTATAAATATGATAAATGTAAAAAAAATTGGTGTGCAAATTGTGGCACATACGTCATGGAATCACAAGCAGCTTATTTGTTATGATATGAGATGAATGTATGTATGTTTGTTTGCTTGTTTGTTTGTTGTTTAACGCCACACTCAGCAATATTCCAGCTATATGATGGCGGTCTGTAAATAATCAAGTCTGGACCAGACAATCCAATGATCGACATCATGAGCATCGACCCACGCAATTGGGATATGATGACATGCATCAACCAAGTCAGAGAGCCTGACCACCCAATCCCGTTAGTCACCTTTAAAGCAAGCATGGGTTGCTGAAGACCTATTCTACCCTGGATCTTTATGGGTCTGAATGTATGTGGTATGGTGTTGCTTGTCTACAACTGCACATAGTACACTGTATTGCGCAAATAATTTCTGTCACATTTGTTTGGCAATGAAATATCATACCACCTCACTGGTTAACAAGTCACAAAAGAAAATTAACTTAATGAATTTGGTTAAGTGAAATCAATTGTCGGGCAGCTGAAAAAGTTAACTGCTTGTCCTTGTACATTGTTTTACAGCAAATGCTTCCTTTCTTGTGTAAGCCAGTCATACTGGCACATGCATGCATAATATTATGGGGTCTGAATCTGTTGTTCTCTGGTCTTTGTTATGTTCATTGCAACATGGAATGTGACATTTTGTCCTGACTTATTTTAGATGCCAATTTTACCTCAGATTAAATCTGTGTATTCTGTTGTCCCCAGGTAAATGTTGTGACGAGGGCAAGTCATTCCTGGAAGAGGTTCCCGATTCCCCGGCTACCCTGGCCTTCTCACAGATTGTACAGAGTAGGTACCAGCAATAATGTCACAGATAGGTACACCAATACTGTCAAGTAGGTACACCAACAATACTGTCAAGTAGGTACACCAACAATACTGTTAAGTAGGTACACCAACAATACTGTCAAGTAGGTACACCAACAATACTGTTAAGTAGGTACACCAACAATACTGTTAAGTAGGTACACCAACAATACTGTTAAGTAGGTACACCAACAATACTGTTAAGTAGGTACACCAACAATACTGTCAAGTAGGTACACCAACAATACTGTCAAGTAGGTACACCAACAATACTGTTAAGTAGGTACACCAACAATACTGTCAAAGATAGGTACACCATCAATACCATCACAGATAGGTGCACCAACAATACTGTCATGTAGGTACACCAACAATACTGTTAAGTAGGTACACCAACAATACTGTCAAGTAGGTACACCAACAATACTGTTAAGTAGGTACACCAACAATACTGTCAAAGATAGGTACACCATCAATACCATCACAGATAGGTGCACCAACAATACTGTCAAGTAGGTACACCAACAATACTGTTAAGTAGGTACACCAACAATACTGTCAAGTAGGTACACCAACAATACTGTTAAGTAGGTACACCAACAATACTGTTAAGTAGGTACACCAACAATACTGTTAAGTAGGTACACCAACAATACTGTCAAAGATAGGTACACCATCAATACCATCACAGATAGGTGCACCAACAATACTGTCAAGTAGGTACACCAACAATACTGTTAAGTAGGTACACCAACAATACTGTCAAGTAGGTGCACCATCAATACCATCACAGATAGGTGCACCAACAATACTGTCAAGTAGGTACACCAACAATACTGTCAAGTAGGTGCACCAACAATACTGTCAAGTAGGTACACCAACAATACTGTCAAGTAGGTACACCAACAATACTGTCAAGTAGGTACACCAACAATGCTGTCAAGTAGGTACACCAACAATACTGTCAAGTAGGTACACCAACAATACTGTCAAGTAGGTGCACCAACAATACTGTCAAGTAGGTACACCATCAATACTGTCAAGTAGGTACACCAACAATACTGTCAAGTAGGTACACCATCAATACTGTCAAGTAGGTACACCATCAATACTGTCAAGTAGGTACACAAACAATACTGTCAAGTAGGTACACCAACAATACTGTCAAGTAGGTACACCAACAATACTGTCGAGTGGGTACACCAACAATACTGTCAAAGATAGGTACACCATCAATACTGTTAAGTAGGTACACCAACAATACTGTCACAGATTGTGTAGTACACCAACAATACTGTTAAGTAGGTACACCAACAATACTGTCAAGTAGGTGCACCAACAATACTGTCAAGTAGGTTCACCAACAATACTGTCACAGATTGTGTAGTACACCAACAATACTGTTAAGTAGGTACACCAACAATACTGTCACAGATTGTGTAGTACACCAACAATACTGTTAAGTAGGTACACCATCAATACTGTCAAGAAGGTACACCAACAATACTGTTAAGTAGGTGCACCAACAATACTGTCACAGATTGTGTAGTACACCAACAATACTGTTAAGTAGGTACACCATCAATACTGTCAAGAAGGTACACCAACAATACTGTTAAGTAGGTGCACCAACAATACTGTCACAGATTGTGTAGTACACCAACAATACTGTTAAGTAGGTACACCAACAATACTGTCACAGATTGTGTAGTACACCAACAATACTGTTAAGTAGGTACACCATCAATACTGTCAAGAAGGTACACCAACAATACTGTCAAGTAGGTACACCAACAATACTGTTAAGTAGGTACACCAACAATACTGTCAAGTAGGTGCACCAACAATACTGTCAAGTAGGTACACCAACAATACTGTTAAGTAGGTACACCATCAATACTGTCGAGTGGGTACACCAACAATACTGTCAAAGATAGGTACACCATCAATCCTGTCGAGTGGGTGCACCAACAATACTGTCAAGTAGGTGCACCAAGAATACTGTCAAGTAGGTGCACCATCAATACTGTCAAGTAGGTACACCAACAATACTGTCATGTAGGTACACCAACAATACTGTCAAGTAGGTGCACCAAGAATACTGTCAAGTAGGTGCACCAACAATACTTTCAAGTAGGTGCACCAAGAATACTGTCAAGTAGGTACACCAAGAATACTGTCAAGTAGGTACACCAACAATACTGTCAAGTAGGTACACCAACAATACCATCACAGATAGGTGCACCAACAATACTGTCAAGTAGGTGCACCAACAATACCATCACAGATAGGTGCACCATCAATACTGTCAAGTAGGTACACCAACAATACTTTCAAGTAGGTACACCAACAATACTGTCAAGAAGGTGCACCATCAATACTGTCAAGTAGGTACACCAACAATACTGTCAAGTAGGTACACCAACAATACTGTCAAGTAGGTGCACCAACAATACTGTCAAGTAGGTGCACCAACAATACTGTCAAGTAGGTGCACCAACAATACTGTCAAGTAGGTACACCATCAATACTGTCAAGTAGGTGCACCAACAATACTGTCAAGTAGGTACACCAACAATACTGTCAAGTAGGTACACCAACAATACTGTCAAGTAGGTGCACCAACAATACTGTCATGTAGGTACACCATCAATACTGTCAAGTAGGTACACCAACAATACTGTCAAGTAGGTACACCATCAATACTGTCAAGTAGGTACACCAACAATACTGTCAAGTAGGTACACCAACAATACTGTCAAGTAGGTACACCAACAATACTGTCAAGTAGGTACACCAACAATACTGTCAAGTAGGTGCACCAACAATACCAGCACAGATAGGTGCACCAACAATACTGTCAAGTAGGTACACCAACAATACTGTCAAGTAGGTACACCATCAATACTGTCAAGTAGGTACACCAACAATACTGTCAAGTAGGTACACCAACAATACTGTCAAGTAGGTGCACCAACAATACCAGCACAGATAGGTGCACCAACAATACTGTCAAGTAGGTACACCAACAATACTGTCAAGTAGGTGCACCAACAATACTGTCAAGTAGGTACACCATCAATACTGTCAAGTAGGTGCACCAACAATACTGTCAAGTAGGTGCACCAAGAATACTGTCAAGTAAGTGCACCAACAATACTTTCAAGTAGGTGCACCAACAATACTGTCAAGTAGGTGCACCAACAATACTGTCAAGTAGGTGCACCAACAATACTGTCAAGTAGGTGCACCATCAATACTGTCAAGTAGGTGCACCAACAATACTGTCAAGTAGGTGCACCAACAATACTTTCAAGTAGGTGCACCAAGAATACTGTCAAGTAGGTGCACCAACAATACTGTCAAGTAGGTGCACCAACAATACTGTCAAGTAGGTACACCATCAATACTGTCAAGTAGGTGCACCAAGAATACTGTCAAGTAGGTGCACCAACAATACTTTCAAGTAGGTGCACCAAGAATACTCTCAAGTAGGTGCACCAACAATACTGTCAAGTAGGTACACCAACAATACTGTCAAGTAGGTACACCATCAATACTGTCAAGTAGGTACACCAACAATACTGTCAAGTAGGTACACCATCAATACTGTCAAGTAGGTACACCAACAATACTGTCAAGTAGGTACACCAACAATACTGTCAAGTAGGTACACCAACAATACTGTCAAGTAGGTGCACCAACAATACTGTCAAGTAGGTGCACCAACAATACCATCACAGATAGGTGCACCAACAATACTGTCAAGTAGGTACACCAACAATACTGTCAAGTAGGTACACCATCAATACTGTCAAGTAGGTACACCAACAATACTGTCAAGTAGGTACACCAACAATACTGTCAAGTAGGTGCACCAACAATACCAGCACAGATAGGTGCACCAACAATACTGTCAAGTAGGTACACCAACAATACTGTCAAGTAGGTGCACCAACAATACTGTCAAGTAGGTACACCAACAATACTGTCAAGTAGGTATACCAACAATACTGTCAAGTAGGTGCACCAACAATACTGTCAAGTAGGTACACCAACAATACTGTCAAGTAGGTACACCAACAATACTGTCAAGTAGGTACACCAACAATACTGTCAAGTAGGTACACCATCAATACTGTCAAGTAGGTGCACCAACAATACTGTCAAGTAGGTGCACCAAGAATACTGTCAAGTAGGTGCACCAACAATACTTTCAAGTAGGTGCACCAAGAATACTGTCAAGTAGGTACACCAACAATACTGTCAAGTAGGTGCACCAACAATACTGTCAAGTAGGTACACCATCAATACTGTCAAGTAGGTGCACCAACAATACTGTCAAGTAGGTGCACCAACAATACTTTCAAGTAGGTGCACCAAGAATACTGTCAAGTAGGTGCACCAACAATACTGTCAAGTAGGTACACCAACAATACTGTCAAGTAGGTACACCATCAATACTGTCAAGTAGGTGCACCAAGAATACTGTCAAGTAGGTGCACCAAGAATACTTTCAAGTAGGTGCACCAAGAATACTGTCAAGTAGGTGCACCAACAATACTGTCAAGTAGGTGCACCAACAATACTGTCAAGTAGGTACACCATCAATACTGTCAAGTAGGTGCACCAAGAATACTGTCAAGTAGGTGCACCAACAATACTGTCAAGTAGGTACACCAACAATACTTTCAAGTAGGTACACCATCAATACTGTCAAGTAGGTACACCATCAATACCATCACAGATAGGTGCACCAAGAATACTGTCAAGTAGGTACACCATCAATACTGTCAAGTAGGTGCACCAACAATACTGTCAAGTAGGTGTATCAACAATACTTTCAAGTAGGTACACCAACAATACTGTCAAGTAGGTACACCAACAATACTGTCAAGTAGGTGCACCAAGAATACTGTGAAGTAGGTGCACCAAGAATACTGTCAAGTAGGTGCACCAAGAATACTGTCAAGTAGGTACACCAAGAATACTGTCAAGTAGGTGCACCAACAATACTGTCAAGTAGGTACACCAACAATACTGTCAAGTAGGTACACCAACAATACTGTCAAGTAGGTACACCATCAATACTGTCAAGTAGGTGCACCAACAATACTGTCAAGTAGGTGCACCAACAATACTGTCAAGTAGGTGCACCAACAATACTGTCAAGTAGGTGCACCAACAATACTTTCAAGTAGGTGCACCAACAATACTGTCAAGTAGGTGCACCAAGAATACTGTCAAGTAGGTGCACCAACAATACTGTCAAGTAGGTGCACCAACAATACTGTCAAGTAGGTGCACCAACAATACTTCCAAGTAGGTGCACCAACAATACTTTCAAGTAGGTGCACCAAGAATACTGTCAAGTAGGTACACCAAGAATACTGTCAAGTAGGTACACCAACAATACTGTCAAGTAGGTACACCAACAATACCATCACAGATAGGTGCACCAACAATACTGTCAAGTAGGTGCACCAACAATACTGTCAAGTAGGTACACCAACAATACTGTCAAGTAGGTACACCAACAATACCATCACAGATAGGTGCACCAACAATACTGTCAAGTAGGTACACCAACAATACCATCACAGATAGGTGCACCAACAATACTGTCAAGTAGGTACACCAACAATACCAGCACAGATAGGTGCACCATCAATACTGTCAAGTAGGTACACCAAAAATACTGTCAAGTAGGTGCACCAAGAATACTGTGAAGTAGGTACACCAAGAATACTGTGAAGTAGGTACACCAACAATACTGTCAAGTAGGTGCACCATCAATACTGTCAAGTAGGTACACCAACAATACTGTCAAGTAGGTACACCATCAATACTGTTAAGTAGGTACACCAACAATACTGTCAAGTAGGTACACCATCAATACTGTCAAGTAGGTACACCATCAATACTGTCAAGTAGGTACACCAACAATACTGTCAAGTAGGTACACCATCAATACTGTCAAGTAGGTGCACCAAGAATACTGTCAAGTAGGTGCACCAAGAATACTGTCAAGTAGGTGCACCAAGAATACTGTCAAGTAGGTACACCATCAATACTGTCAAGTGGGTACACCAACAATACTGTCAAGTAGGTACACCAACAATACTGTCAAGTAGGTACACCATCAATACTGTCAAGTAGGTGCACCAAGAATACTGTCAAGTAGGTGCACCAACAATACTGTCAAGTAGGTGCACCAAGAATACTGTCAAGTAGGTACACCATCAATACTGTCAAGTAGGTACACCAACAATACTGTCAAGTAGGTGCACCATCAATACTGTCAAGTAGGTGCACCAAGAATACTGTCAAGTAGGTGCACCAAGAATACTGTCAAGTAGGTACACCATCAATACTGTCAAGTAGGTGCACCATCAATACTGTCAAGTAGGTACGCCAACAATACTGTCAAGTAGGTACACCATCAATACTGTCAAATAGGAACACCAAGAATACTGTCAAGTAGGTACACCAAGAATACTGTCAAGTAGGTGCACCAACAATACCATCACAGATAGGTCTTTACTTGCTGTGAGTGCCCTAATCAGCGTGTCATCTCATAGATTAAACATGACTTTCTACCTTGTATTCCTGTTAACAACTAAATCTTACCTCCAGTATAGTAGGCAGTTTCCTAATTCAAACTCCATTACATGGAGTAAGCAGGACGTCATAGTTTGGTCAAGGAAGGATAATTAGAGACAAATCAATGAGCTAGGAGGACTTGGCAAGGGCATTCATTCATGAAGACAGGGAACCTGTAGTCCCGAGTTCCGAGTAGGTCATTCTATATATTACTCATTGATATGTGAGGAAAATGAAGAAAAACATCTGGAATATCTTCCTTACAGAGAAAGTCTACTGAAGGCATATTCCCGAGGCAAGAGCATCCACTAGCCTATTTGTCAAAGTCTAGTTTCCACCCTTGCCACATCAAGCCCACTTTCCTGTGCTAAATGTGATTGGAGTATTGCACATGTCGATAGTCCAATCAGAGAACATTTAATAAAATCAACATCCTTTTTCTGAAAACGTGGCTGCTGACATATAGCTTGTCGAGTATACGCTGAAGTTCTTTCAACAGTTAAGCAAAGACAAGTATTTTCTAAGTCTTTCCAAGTTTGAAATGATTTCGCCCAAGTACTGTGTTTGTAAGTGTAAGATGATGATGATGTCATTAAACACGACAGGTACATATTTGTTTGAAAATGTTTTACCGCTGCCTGTCTATGTTGACATGAATATTTCTTTTCCATCTTTTAAACCCATCAACGATTGCCTTTGTTCATCTGTCAGGGATGAACTTGTGAATGTTGTCGTTATCTGATCGTCCAGGTCGTCATCTTGGGTAGTCGCCATGTATGTGAAGCCATACAAGCTAGGAACAGCAATCTGGTTGGATATCCCATTACAAGGGACACAACTCATGATCTACCTGAGCTGGCGCCACAATAGTGCCAAGAAAAGTGGGCTTGATGTGGCAAGGGTAGAAACTAGGCTTTGATATAGGCAATTGGACACCCTTGCCTCAAATGTTTTTGATTACCTCAATTCACAACAATAAACCTCAAATATGATGAAATAATCTTTTGATGTTTCACGGTGTTCCAGAAATAACTGAGCATTGCACCAAAGCAGCTGTGAACCGAAGTGAAGAGACAGGTGAGAAGATGGACACAAGCTGATGATGCTGGGACTAGGGTACTGACGTCTCTGGACAACACATGGTCCTCACATCACTCCAGTGTCACTGATGCGATCGGTGATACCAACATGCGTCCTACATCCCCACTGATAGTGCCACTGATAGTGCTGTTGCTTGCTGGCCTCACAGCACAGTACCTACCAGGGAAATATACATGATATTAACCAGGAGGGCATTACATGAGATATATGTAGGTGTTCTGTGGTGATGTGAACAGACTTTTTTTTATTTCTTGGTTTACAGAGTTTTTCACAATAAAATAATGGTCGGTAGGTGGGGAATAAAATATTGCCATACAATCTCGGACTTCTGTCTAGACATTCCAGGATTTTCTTTTGTTCAGTTTTCAAATTTTGAATCGAGAACAAGTATAGTTTACGAAGAATAGTCTGGAATGGAAGTCACCTGTTTGAACCTAGTGCAGGAGGCGGTCGAGTAGCCTGGTGTTTAAAGCTTACGCTCCTCATGGCGAAGACCAAGGTTCGATTCCCGATATGGGTACCATGTGTGAAGCCCATTTGTGGTGTCCCCTGCCGTGATATTGCTGGAATATTGCTTAAAGCGGCATAAAACCAAACTCACTCACTCACTCACTCACTCACTGAACCTAGTGCTGTGAAGCTAGAGAATTCTGCTTTCTGATTAGCTAATGATAACTTCTTGTTAATCATTTCATTGGTTAGTCAGAGTTTGCGAAAGGACGTTCTGACGTGACCTGTAATGGGATGTCCTGAGATCTACATGTTGTGCAAAGTTCTGATTTTAATGATCAGGGGGAATCTGTAAACCATTGGAGAAGAATGTCTGGCCTCACTGTGATGTTTTGTAGTGCTGAAGTATCAGTGTGTATGCAAGTGTGCTAGACATGCAATCATATGTAGCAAATGTGAGGTGATGTTAAAAATTTAAGGTGCAAGATTGGTTATTTTTTAGTGAGCCTTTATTGGGAGAACAAATACCCAAATATTATATGAATTACTACAACATGAAGGGCAGAAAACTGATGGTGCAACTAGCACAGTTCTCAGCTTATACTGAGAAACGTTTATTTAAAATGTTTTTTTAGCAGATCAAAAGCTGCCACAGCTTGACAAGAGCAGAAAGACATGATGTAACTGCTTTTATAATACTCAGCTCCATCCCAGTGTGTCACGGTGATGTTGGTGTAAGGAGCTTTGGGAAATACATGTGCATGTCACAGTGAAGTCACACTGGGATGTATACTACACAAAAGAAGTACAAAACAGCGTATTCTTACATATTACTACAGGTATTCTGTCATGCCGTGACAGATTAACTATAGTAATATGAGAGAATCAAGTGTTCTTTACGTTGTTTTGTGTAGTATATTCAGGAGGATGCATGAGCTCCCCCTGGGAGGGACCTGGGTATCCGACACCTCCATGTTGATTACACTTTCTTATGGCCAGAGTCAGAATACATTCCAACTCTGATCTTGCACCTGTAAAGTATAATTAAAGTTGATTTAGTCATAGTCTCTATTGCTTTTTGTGGCAGCACATGTAGACTGTACAATTGTTGCAAGTAAAACACCCAATAACAGATACAAATATTTTGTACATAAGAATAAAAAAAAATGTTCATGATCTTGTGATTTGCGTCTTTTGTTGTTGAGTGTGAGTGAGTAAGGTTTTAAGCCGTGTTTAACAGTATTCCAGCAATATGATGGCAGGGAATACTGCAAATGGCCTACACACATTGTATCCATGTGGGGAATCGAACATGGGTTTTCTGCATGACGAGCTAACACTTTAACCTTGGTGAGGGAAATACCCCTTTGATGATTTATCAACTCACTCACAGAGGCTGTCTTGATGTGTGTGAGAAATAACAGACTAATACTGACAGCATGAACTGCAACAGATAAAATACCAAATAAGAAGTAATTAATAATTTTTTTATTCAAGGAGATCAAATCTGGCAAAAAATTGATACAAAGTTACAAACATGAATAATTCAATTGCAGTTAGTGTTAAAGGTTGAAATTTCATTAAATTCATGATTCTCTACCTCAAATTGAAGACAATTGTTGACATCACTATTCGGGCATTCAGTTAAATTTGCAAAACTATTGAAAAGGAAAGCAAGAAAAACAGCCATCCTATTCCTATTTAAGAAAGGGGTGTATCAGAAATAATTTGAAATTATGTGTATCAAACAGATCTTCATTATGAATATGATCACTTGAAATAAAAATAACCCGGATGTGCTGTTAAATGCAAACAAAAACAGAATTACTCGAGGTAAATAAAGTGTCCAGGAAGCGTTTATGTATCGGGGACAAGATGGGCAAACGTCTCCCCCCACATCTTCAGCTTGTCCTCCTGCTTCTTCCTCTCGGCTGCAGCAGCATCAACACTCTCCTTTCTCTCTGCACTTTCATGGCGCCGCGTGTTGCCAAGGCCACTGGCCAGTTTGCCCGATGGCGTGAAGCGCATCTGCTTCACCTCCTGCACAGTCTGGTTCTCCCTGGTGTTGATGATCCGTGCCATGGCTTGTTCCTGAGGGATGGTCAGAATGGTGGTGATGGGACCGCGCTTGAACCTCCGCATCGCTGTGACCACTCGGACAGCCATTTTGAATTTGTTCAGAGCATTTGCAGCCTTCTTGAACCTGGATAAACCACCGCCCAAGCCTGGTTTCTTGGTCATATCACCTCCAGATTTAGCTTTTCTAGTGTTTCCAGTTTCAGAGATGGGTTCTAAGGTCTGCAACGTGGCCTTACAAGGAGGGAGCACATGGCCTGTTTCTGAAGACAATGATACATCAGTTTGATAAATTGACAGGGGTGGATAGTGTCTTGTGGGGATAAATGTGTGTGGATTGATCAAGTAAGGACATTTGATCAGTTTCAAAGATGTGATGGACCAGCAATATATTGAAGGGGGAGGGTGGTGGTGATGGGGGGTGTCACAGATTTTTGATGCCCTAATGAACTTAAAAATAATGACACTCCCCTAATGCTTGTCTTATCATTAAATCACCCTCCCCTTTTTCTTGTACATTTTTTCATGCCCCTCCCAAAATATGTGTACCATTTTTAATGACCTTCCCCTAGAGACTACTATATTTTGGTGACCCTCCCCTTATACCCTCTGACCCCGCCCCCAACCCCATATAATAGATGAACGGTCCCCAACTTGGCTTCTTGACATAAACTCCCTCTTAGGTAAGCATTTCACCCTAAGGTATTGTTATAGATATGCATGAAAATGGTAAATAACTTATTTTACATCGGTTAATGTAGTTTTTGAAAAAAGTTGTCAGAGAATACTTATTAGAATTTTTGTCATGGTTCACAATGAAAACTTCTATTACAGGAAATAGCAAATAAAGCCAGTACAGCGAAGTCCTAAATGGTGCTCCATTAAGATTGTCCTCACAGGACACACAAATGATAAGCGAGGCCCTGAAAACAGTAACACAAGCAAGCAGCATTACAATGTACATAATATACTGTGCAAAATAAGTTGGGGATCAGGAATATTTTACAGGATATTTTCATGAACTGTGTGCTCAGTCTTCACAACAAATACATATCCCCAAAATGATTCTTGATCCCCAACTTTTTTTTATCAGTAAGGAGGGGATAAGTTCTTCAATGATAGGGATACAATAAACTACGGTTATAACGAACACGCTTATAACGAACTGACTGATATAACGAACTTACTTTTTTGGTCCCGACTATTTGCTGTAGCTATGCTGTATATATGCTTATAACGAACTACGGTTATAACGAACTAAAATTAGGAGTCCCTTTGAGTTCGTTATAACCGTACTTTACTGTAGTTTCTACAGCATTGATATAATGATGTGATTGTTTCTCAGTAGATTTAAACCTTGTGGTAGAAACACCTGTAACTGTGTCATAGAGGGAGCTGACAGCTGCTTGCTCCATCCTGATCTGGAATGATTGACTATGTACTTGCTGTGTAATGGATTACAGAAAAGTATGACCTGGCACAGGGAGCAGATACCACAACGGTTTCTTGTAACAAGTGAAAGCAACTATGTTTTGTTTATTTGTTTGTTGTTTAATGCTGCACTCAGCAATATTCCAGCTAAATGACATTGGTCTGTAAATAATGGAGTCTGGACCAGACAATCCAGTGATTGACATCATGAGCATCAATCCACACAATTTGGATACATGCTTCAACCAAGTCAGCGAGCATGACCACCCGATCCCGTTAGTCGCCTCTAACGACAAGCAAAGTTACAAGTAACTATGTACACTGACCCTGATGCCAACTGAGCTGGCCACTGATTCGTCGACCAGCAGGTCCCATCACGCCGAGGAGCATCCCAGTAGACGAGGCCTTATGGGCGGGGACAACATCCCTCAGGTTGATGCTGCTGGCCCCAGTACTGCAACACCAGCCAATATGGGAGTAGTAGAAGTAATGTCAGCAATATCTTGGCCATACAGGGACAAACAGTACAAGTGGTGTAGGAACTATTGAAGGTGTATTACCTGGTTAACTGAGTGAGTGTATGGTGGTACACAGCTTCTAGCAATATTCCAGCAATATCACAGCAGAGGACACTAGAAATGGGCTTCACCATGTGTGGAATGGTTAAACTGAACAGAAATAAAAAAATCCTGTTTGTCCAGACACACTTCCTTCTGGACACCTACTCTTAGGAATGTATATACGGTGCAACCTTTTTAGTCTGGATTCTTGTTAATCTGGAAACCTTGTCTTGTAGACAATTACTGTTGGAAATGTCTGCATATGTGTAAAATCATTATACAGCACCAATGATTTGCCCGGAGAATTGTTCATCTGGAGTTTCACTATCTGTATCTAAAACACTTGGTGTCAGAGCAGTTCAGTTAACATTTAAGACCTGCAACACTTCGGTCTTCTCTCCCACCTTAAGTGACACATGGTGATGTAACTGGAATACAGAAAGCGGAGTTGAACCCAAAACACTCACTCACTCAATAATAAAGCTGAGTAGACCCTGGAAGTTGTGTATGTGTGTATAGAGACACGTTCGGACTAGCTTACCTGTGGTTGACGGCCACTGATCGGAGGATGTCGGTGACCATGGTTGTCTTGGCGGGCTTGGAGTTCTGGCCACAGGAGAAGCCATGCTCCGCAGTGGGATTCAGGCCCATCAGCGGCGCCCTGGAGGTCACTGGGGAGGCAAACGTGGCCGTGGAAGAATATTTACATGCTCATGTCATTGCCAGGAGAACGTACCAAGCAGATGACAAGGATGGTTTGTTTTGTTTGTTAATTGTTTAACACCGCACTCAGCTATATTCCAGCTATATGACGGCAGGCGGTCTGTAAATAATCGAGTTTGGACCAGACAATCCATTGATTGACATCATGAGCATCGGTCCCTGCAATGGGGATATGATGACATGCATCAACCGAGTCAGCGAGCCTGACTACCTGATACCGTTAGTCGCCTCTTACGACAAGCATAGTCGCCTTTTACAGCAAGCATGGGTTGCTGAAGACCTATTCTGACCTGGAGCTTCACGGGTGGACAAGGATGGTAAGAGACAAGTCATTTAGTATAGGATTGGGTCGGCTTGGCTTTAGCACAGGTTATTTAGGTCATGGTTTCAGGGCTCTAAAATACAAATTTATCATTGTTTTGCTATTTTACAGCTATTTTTTCAGCTATGTATATGAAATGGGTTATTATTCCTATCAGCTATGGGCTCGGGGCTATGGCTACAGGCATGGCTACGGGACATCAGCTATGAGGTATGGGTGATAAATCAGGTGGGGCAATAACCCATGATGATGCCCATATCTTCCCTGTTGCTGACTGTCTGGCTCTGCAGTCATTGGGTCAACTGATCATCCTTTGTATCCCCTTGTAGCTCACCTGCAAACACAGGGATATAGGGCGTAGGCTGGAGCCCTGCAGGGTCCCCTCCTTGGAGATACATCAGTGGCTCATGACTCATGGTGCTGTCACTGATATTGATAATATTCTACTTCTTGACAATTTGGCATTCCACTCACCTGCTTTGACAGAGAGTACAGACATAGACTGCTCAGCCTTGTTGAACAGTGGCTTACACATCCACACACTCCTCCTGATGCATGGGATGTAGATGCGGCTACTGACGTTTGTGTCCAGGATCTGGCGAATCAGTTCTCGGCCGTCTGTAAATCATTGGACAGACTGGTTTGGAACTGGATTGCTGGACATTGTTTCATTCAGTTGTTTGATAATTCAGTGTGACTTTTCAAGAAATGTGAGTGAGTGAGTATTGTTTTACGCTGCTTTTAACAATATTCCAGCATTATCACGACGGGGGACACCAGAAATGGGCTCCACACATTGTAACCATGTGGAGAATCGAACCTGGGTCTTCAGCATGACGAGTGAAAGCTTTGACCACCAGGCTACCCCACTGCCCCCTACCCCCTACCCCCCCCCCCCAATTAAATGTGGAGTCCACTGCATATTCTACCTGTCTCTATGGGTGAGTGAGTGAGTGAGTGAGTGGGCAGATAGTTGCCTCTCACTATAAAGCATTACAGCTTATTCTTTTAAGGATCATATTCAAAATTCAAAATATATATAAATCTATATAAATTATATAATTTCAAACATCGAAAAACTGAGGGAAAATAAAGAAAGGTAACTGTGTCATTTTTAGGAGCATTGCTATCATCTAAAGTTGTGCTGGGGTAGGATTTAACAACTTACCTTTAGACACCTGCTTGTAGAACTTCAGTTTCTTGTCCATGGAACCCCTGAGTATGTCGACATCGGTGTCGTTAAACGGCAGCTTCCCATTCAACATCCCGTAGAGGCAAACACCTGAAGTGATGACGTAGCGCTAATCATGAATGGATACCTATGAATATGAAAGTACCGAAAACCCTGACAATATGGAGTCCAAACTTGGGTTAACACCTTGTTTGATAGGCATTACTTAGAAGTTGACGGGTGACAAGGTAGACACAATTTTATGGATAACATTTGCTTAGCAACGGTATAAGGATCTATATCTATACCGAAACGTCGCTTTTTACAGTATTAAAGAAGTTGTTATCCATAAAATTGTGTCTACCTTGGGTTAACACCTCAATGTAATATATTACAAGACGTTTCCAGGAATGTCGAGAGGAGAGTATTAAATAAAATGTTGCAGTTATTAGAATTTCATAATTGGAATGAGTGTCTTGGGTCAGTGCCACTGTGAACAATATTTGAACACTGAACAAGTTATAAATAAACATCAATGAACAAACAATACGCGACAAACCAAAGGACTGACCACAACTCCAGATGTCAACCATTCCACCATCATACATTTCCCCTTCTAGAATCTCAGGGGCGGCGTACGCATAGGACCCACAGAAGGTCGCCATCAGCTCCCTGTAGGGGTTCAGTCGGGCAAACCCAAAATCTGAAATACATAGAATGTTGTGTCCTTTGATAACCTTCACCTAACAGATAACACCATACTCACACATACGTTTGTCATTAGTTATCATCAAGATTCCTCTATTACCCTTTGTGCTATAAAGGAACTATTCGTCAATAATTGCACGTTTATTAAACATTACGTTACATTAAGCGTGGTTTTTCACCTGCATTTAACGTACCATTTAGACTACCTATTGACTAGATGTAGATAGTCTCCGGCAGGAAAACCTGATACTGTCGCATGTCTAAATGCGTTCACTTGTACATGTTTGTCAAAAGTAAATATATTTTTCACGTGCAAATCTGCATGCACGTGGAAATGATACGTATGTCAGTATCACAGCAGTAATGACTCCTGAATTATGTTGGCTTTGGGTGGAGGCGGTCTGTACATCATCGATCTGGACCAGAAAACCCAGTGATTGATATTGTGAGCAATGACCCTCGTCGTCTGTAGAATGACACGATGTAAACCAAGTCACCACGGAATACGTTAATAATACGTTGGTACAGACACGTGGTGTGTTATGGGATCACTGAATACGTTAATAATACGTTGGTACAGACACGTGGTGTATTATGGGATCACTGAATACGTTAACTATAAACAGTGCAGACACGTGGTGTATTATGGGAATGTATACCAGTGAGTCTGATGTTGTACTGGTCGTCCAGCAGGATGTTGTCCAGCTTGATGTCCCGGTGGTACACGGAGTGCCCGTGCAGGTAGCTGACCACGTCCAGCAACTGGTGGAAGACACGCCTGCCGTCCGCCTCGCTCAGGCTCCCCACCTGGTTCACGTAGTCCAACAGGTCGCCATTGGACAGGTATTCCATCACAAGGTACATGTTGCTGCGGCTCTCGTACACCTCGTGAAGGACCAGCTTGGAACATAGAAATACATACGTGAACACCCACACATTTTGGTTGGAGGTAGAGCCGAAGCTTGAAGGAAAAGTTGGGTTACCATAGCATGGACCCAGTGAAATGGTGCACTTGTCAATGGCAAGGCACAAGTTGTTTTATATCATTGTTTCCACCTGTCATTATTGGCAGCTCGGACGTCGCAATGTGTTAATACAATAATCTATGTTCAATATGGTGTGAGTATATGATTATTTGTTATTTAACGCAGCTCTCAGCAATATTCCACATAACTGGGATACGATAACATGCATGAACTAAGTCAGCGAGCCTGACCACCCGATTCCTTTAGTCGCCTCTTACGACAAGCAGTGGTTGCTATCACGAGTCTTCTCGTATGAGTAAATAACATTCTCAGGGGGTATCTCCACTGTTCACGCAGACTAACAGGCAAAGATAGACGGTCTTTACCAGTTCGCTAAAATACGTACACATAAATCTCCAGTCAGTTAAACTCAGTTTGTATTCACCAGTCACTCACCAGAGAAGTATGCCGAAGTTTCTGCAGCAGCGCAATTTCCCGAGGAAGGAACTTCTCCTTGGCTTCTTTTGGAATTTTGTTCTTCTGTATAATTTTTACAGCAAGATTTTCATTTTTCCTTCTACAGTACGCCCTTTTAACCTTGGCGTAAGCTCCCTCTCCGATTGTCTCGTGCATTGTGTATCCAAACCGCTCCAAAGCTAACCTGTAATCTTTGGATGGTAAAATAATGCCATCTTTACTTTTCATAGACAGTTCTTGATTAATTTCCACGATTTTCGTCTTATAGGTTTCTTCCATGCCTTCTGCCATTGCTGACATAGTTTCAGCTTTGCCGATGTGCATTTGTGACGAAACGCGTCTGTGACGTCATATCATTATGACGTCATGTTAAACACTGGTGAGTTTCTCCTCCACTCTCCTACCCAGAGTTCCATGCGGCCGGCAGCCAGCTAGCATAGTACCTTAGACTGGTTCCCGTTCGTTCCTGCATACTTTCTCAATGAAAGGTAACCATTCTTTGACATTTGTTTATGAAAATATGTAGACTTGATTGGAAAGCGGAACAAGTGCAGCGACACCAAGCGGAGGATCCGGGAACCAGTCTACATAGTACCTCTGCCACAGGCCAGCGCCATGTGACGATTCGTCACATCTTTCACAGTCCATTCAAGATATTGCATATGCTTTTCATCCGTTTCATGTTTGACAAGTCTACACATTTTCATAAACAAATGTCAAAGAATGGTTACCTTTCATTGAGAAAGTATGCAAATACGTAAAAATCTACTTGTTTTTGCGTAGTTATCCTATGTTTACAATGGTTGTACGGCTCCACGTGCTGTCATCGAAGCCCAACGGAGAGCTAGCGACACGGTCACTTTGATGCATAAATATATATTGTCATGCAACTCATTGTCGCAGTTGTAGTAGCATATCTATATAGTTATGCAAAACAATATGTAAAGCGCCCCCAAATACTTGCTTTAGTTCGTTCTATACTGATTTCTGAAAAAGCGCGTTTGTCTACAAACAAGAGAAAAGTCCGGCCACGTGATATGCAAATTAGCCTGTGGCAGTGGTGTTATGCTGAGTCACCACTGCGACGGAGTGTGTTTCTCCTCGGCATATTTTTTGTTCCTCTATTAGACGCCGGTCCCCCAATACACGTCACGCTCTAATTGATGCCGTGTCATACGCCCTGTCCTAAAAATAGAAGTCGGGCCTCTATTAGACGCCGGGTGATTAATGATGACCGTTTCCGGCAAATGTTCAATTTGTATGACCGTAACATTTGGGATTTGGTAAGATAGTGAGTGGAGTAAGGTAGCCACCGTGTCAGCATTAAACAGAATAGACGTGCCTCTAATAAACGTCGGCCTCTAGTAGACGCCGGGATATGATTGCGCGAAAATTAATCGATGACAAAGGGTCTTATAGAGAAAATACTGTGTAAACTTTTTATATTATTTCCACATCCGTCATAGAGCGACATTGTCCTTGGACTAATAATTCTGGGCAAAACTATTGATGGCGATGTATCACAGCACTCACTAGAACTAATAAGTAATATCTCAACCGGCTGTTTACCATGTTGCGCCTTAGGATTTTTTCTCTTTACGATTCTTTCTTTTTGTTGTTACCCTGTCTGACGCTCGACATTAAGGAGTCGGTTAACTGTGTCTGAGTGTGATATTCGTGTTAAACTGCGTCATTGTTTCTCAGTGGGCTAGCACTATAAAATCGACATTTCTCCGGACTGGCACAAGCACACACACGCACGTACGCACGCACGCACACGTGTGCATGCACGTCGTTTTATGAGTACAATAATCTTCAACGCATTAGATAAAGCCTGGAAATAAAATAATAGAAAGCAGAAAGTCATACTGATGCCCCTAGCACAAAGTTCCCCAAGTTCAAATGGTGGCATTTTCAAAATGGCCGCCATTATTTTAAAAAATGATATGCAATTTTGTAGTTTTACATTCATGATATCATGCAATATATCAAATGACAGTTCTGTATACGCTTTCAAACAATAGTTGATTCAACCTTGTGCTATAACTAGGATTTGTTTAATGAGCATTTTAAGAATTATTTAACAAGTTTTTTAGCGGAATAGTCGGTATAGTCAGGTCGGATAATGACAAATACAAAGGTATTTCTGAATTTGCAATGCTTGCATATAATCGCAAAACTGGTAAACAGTAGAAAACATCCCTTTGTGTCAATACAGGAGTTTTCACACTTTCGTACATTATAACAGGATAGCAAAGAAATATTACATTCAATCTCCTGGTGGAGTCGGAAGGATATTAGGTCCCAGGGAATTATGCCCAGTGGCAATATATTGTCCATGAGCTGCTGCAGGGTAGTTGACGGGGGTCGAGGTATGTGACGCGGCCTTGTATCTATGTGTCGATCAAGATCGTTTGTTTCACTAATACTGTTTGCAATATCTGTCTACATCAATCTCTCGACAATTGGGTGATGTTCTGAGTCTCAGGGGGTAGACGTTCCAGCGTCTGTGCGGCACACTTGTCACAGATGTGATATCGTGTGATCTTGAGAGTGATCTAGTGAATTGTAGCTGGTGTCTTTGTACGAGCCCTCACAGGTCATGGTACTTGGCATGTTGTGGGTGGTATTGCATGTGTCCCCCGTCTGAGGCAGTCCAGGCCCTTTCCCACGATCCACCCAAAGGATCACAACAGCTGCAGCTGCGGGTCAGTACGGTAACGTTCCAGTGAAAGTATACAAAAAACCCCAACCACATCAAGATTCAAGTCTGTCACGTTTGGGACTCTTGAACTTTCAATGTCAAATGCACCATCCATAAAATAGCAAAATGCTTGGATAGTTTCTGCTTAGCAAGTTTCTCACTTGATATACCCGTGTCACAACGTCCATTATGGAGCGGCTTTTAGCAGTGTCCATTCGGCTTTGTTTTGCACAAACGTTCGCTGAAAAGTATGCACTTCGTGTTTGCCACAACTAAGCAAGATGGCTTCTCTTACTCATGTCGTATATGGGTGAGTGAGTGAGTGAGTGAGTATGGTTTTACGCCGCTTTAAGCAATATTCCAGCAATATCACGGCGGGGGACACCAGAAATGGGCTTCACACATTGTACCCATGTCGGGAATCGATCCCGGGTCTTCGGCGTGACGAGCGAACACTTTAACCACTAGGCTACCCGACCTCCCCTGCCTTATATGGGATCCACTGGACATGTTATGAGTGGCAGTGGCTTAGAAGATCAGTGGACAACTGTGTACACTGTAATGCATATCATGATAGGTCATGCATATGCTCGTGCACTCTGTGGTCGTCTGCTACCAACAGCAGCCATCATCTCCACAAACATCTGAGCGCCCCAGTGGGGTGGAACTCGCTCGTCTCGTGGATGTACACGACCACTGTTGAATGCCGACTGTAGGGAACTGAGTATGTGGTAAATGAGAAATATGTCCAATTGCACACAATTATTATGGAGAATCTGATGGAGATTGCCACGAAACAAAGTAGAACAGGTAATATTTGAATCAAGTGTCCTTCATTCAACGTTTCATCCGAGCAGAACACACTGAGGTTTGGAATTTACAGTCAGTCAGTCAGTCAGCCAGTCAGTCACTCAGTCACTCAGTCAGTCAGTCAGTCAGTCACTCAGTCAGTCAATGAAATGATTCCCTTTTTTCATGTGGAAGGCCATCTTGATTATGCAAAATCTGCCCCCCTCTACCTTGACGAAATAAAAGATTTTATTAATATCACGCCTCCCGAGCAGCACCAGAACTTCACGGAGAGAGGTTACTGTACACAGGACAGAGGCATTCTGGAGTGGACACGTCAGTGAGCAGGCAGTAGAACAAGACTTAAAGTGATTGTTGAAGATCTCTGTAGGTACGGTCGTTGGTCGAGTGAGTGAGTATGGTTTTACGCCGCGTTTAGCTTATTCCAGCAATATCACGGCGGAGGACTCAAGAAATGGGCTTCACACATTGTACCATGTGTGGAATGGTTAAACTGCACAGAAATAAATTTCGATTATGTCTATTTAACCATCACTCATTCCTGTAACAGTTTGTGGATGGGTAATTTTGTGTAAAAAGAAATTGGTTCAATGAAGACTGGGGTAAGAAATGAATTTGCAACCACATGACCCCTACCATGTTTGAAATGTAAATTTGTGCCGAAAGAAAGCAAATTTATTGACACCCTTCAGCAGTTGTGTATAATGACTTTGTGATTTTTATTTTTTAAAGCCTTTTAAATACAATTTTATTAAAAAAACAAAAAACATGTAGAAGTATTCTTTAAGTGCTGACTCAGCGTAAGTACAGTTCATTATTTTAATATAATATCGCTAAGTTAAGATATTTTTATTTGAAAATCCAACAAATGATAAAATCCACTGAGAGGTGTAGTTTTGTTCTGCTCCCAGTTTAATACAGTACACAATCACTTCTATGCGGGATTCTAAGGACGAATTTAATTCCCAGACAGCGCCGTATAATTCTCTATCACTTTTTTTTTATGTCGTATGATTTTATATTGTAATGATAACAAAATATGTAAGGTTTCCGTATTTATATTTGTGTTGGAACACTTTGGTTACTCGTGAACAACATAAAACGAACAGATGTTATGCTACACAGCAAATTCTCACAAGGATAGCTAAGATACAATGGCCTTGTTTGAAGCATAGTGGAGTTATGCCCCCTTTTCTTTGTGCGTGTGAATACTTCTCTGTCGTCCTATGAGGGGGGCACCGGTTGCCAAGTCGTCTAAGGCGCCGCTGTGCAGAATTGCGTCCCTTGGGCACGCCAGAAACCTATGGTTGTGGGTTCGAATCCCGGTTCGCTCCGATTATGTTTCTAGGTTTATTTGCACCATACCCGTGCTCGTGGGTTTCATCGAAGTGGTTAACGTCTGAGACCTGCATCACTTCGGGCTTTCCTCCCACATTAAGCTGACACGCCGTGAACTTGAATACTGTTAAAGCGGCGTTAAACCCAACTCATTCACTCACTCACACACTCACTCACTCACTGTTGTCTTATGACGTCATTGTTAAAATCGATTTCTGTCATTTGTAGTAAGTTATTTTTCGTATCGAATATTTAGCGTTATACAGAAGATTACAAATCCATTTGATATATAATTATGTCTTTCAGATATTAGACAGTATTTTGTTCCCTTTCAGTTTGCTTGAAAATCGTGACACAGTATTTTATCGGTGTACGATTTAAAGTCGAACATTTGCTGTTTTTGGCGCAAATTGCTTTTTTTGACGGTGTCTATTTTTTCAAACCAATCGTATTTTCACAATTAATTTTACACATTCGGATAGAAAATGTAATACGCCACACTTGTGAATAATTTTATAGTCAGACCCAGTGCCACGTGAGCGCAATTCTTGAACAGCGCTCACTTTTCAGAGCTAATACAAATATTATAAAAATTAAAAAAAAGAATTCGGCACTCATCTCACATGTCTATATGAGTTTACACTAAGTATGGGGAAGAAGGGTCACCTTGTGCGTAAAGCGCATACATGTGTGTACAGTTTCACATCTGAGATTTAATATCACAAGGCAGAAACATTTGTTATGTGGGTAAAACTGTTATCATTTAGTTTCGTATCGGATCTCCTAAATATTTATCAGTGGCGCTGTATTATCATTTTTAAACGATAACAAAATATATGTGTGTTTGGCCTTCCTATTGATAAAAGAGAATGGGACAATGCCCCCGTTGGAGATTACACACGATGTGATATGTGATATATTGGTGTGGATTTCATTACCTTTTATCACTTTCAACAAAAAAACATGGATACACAAATTGACAAGAGAATCGTTTACCAAGGGAAATTAGCAACTTTGCGACGAAGAGCTTCAAATATTTAAGTAATTCTCCAGATGCCACAATTTTTGTCTCAATTAATAATATACACTTACAGTTTCTGTTAAAACTTAACATGCTATGAAAACAGCCTTAGAGTAATAAGGAAAATAGGTGGTTTTGTTCTGCATGTTTGCACAGCGTTTTGTTAGATTCAGCTTGGCCTTTGTTTCCCTTACAAAGGTAATTTGTCACACAAGCGCAGATTAGGTTAATATTAAATTGAACATATTGGGCCTCATCAGCAAGGAAGCGTATCATGTCATGAAGGACTATATAAAGAGAGTAATTTTCGAATGCAGTCAAACTATTTAAAAATGCGTTGCTGCTACCAAGACTTCAGTGAAATTAGAAAGCAGTCCTATCAAGTTTCTATCATTTGTCAATTCCAGATACGGAATTTGGGACCAAGCATCAGAGACAGTTAAGGTATCCATTCCTCCTGGCATCTCCTTGCAAGATCGGATACAATATGCTTGACTTTCCCTTGCGTCTGTTCTGTGCTGGTACAAAATGAGAACTAGCACTAGCATACGCTGGGTGAAGTTGGCAGGCAATTCAACTCTATCAAGCTTCAGCATGCTTCAATACATTTGGTTGAAACCGAGGTTAAATCGCTGGCATTTGACATGTGCTTGCAAAAGTTGCAGCTAGCACTATCAAATGCTAGGGGTTTCCCACGGTACTTTCTGCAAGGTTGTTCTGTATATTATAGTATTTCAGATAAACAGATCATCTTGCAGTCGGACACCACTCAATGTGCAGTGACATGTGCAGCTTATTGCCGTGTCAGCGTCTCCTCTCTGTCATGAGAGTTGGCTATATTATGAAAACGCATTTGCTTCATGGACAGTTGTATCTTTCCATTGTAAATCAGACAACATAGGAAGAATGAAGTCCAATCAGAACGCATGCCACTTGATTCCTTGCATGTGCCTGGTGCTTGTTGGATAAACATGACTAGCACTAGCGTATGCTGGGGGTTACTCGGCAACACTCATCCTATTTCCCGTAGTGGCAGCAAGAGGAAGTTTGGAAAACTCAGCAAGCAAATGGACCCTGCATGCGTCCCGCATCTGTTTTGTGCATGCTTGGATGAAAGGCTAGCACTAGCACATGCTGGGGGTTTACATGGTCACTAATCAAGGCGACCTTTCTGAGTATTCCAGCATTTCATTTATAGCATTTCAGATATTGATGATGGTGCCCATTCCCCCTGGTATCTGCGTAGTGTTGGCCGGATGCAGCAGCTAGCACTAGCAAATGCTAGGAGGAAAGATCACCCGGAACCAGCTTCTTTTCTTTGCAGATGTCGGGTATTGAAAAAATACGAAGAGGACTAAGTGATTCCAGCCTAAAAAGGAAACAGTATGGTTTTTCAGATTGCTTGGACGAAAAGCCCCAAGTGGATTGAATGTGTGCATAGTATGTAATTTTTCACTCTGCCGGACACTAATCCTTCGCCATCATGCTAAGATAATAGATCCAATCAACAGCTTTTGTCAGTCGATCATCTTGCAGTCGGACACCACTCAATGTGCAGTGACATGTGCAGCTTATTGCCGTGTCAGCGTCTCCTCTCTGTCATGAGAGTTGGCTATATTATGAAAACGCATCAGCTTCATGGACAGATGTATCTTTCCATTGTAAATCAGACAACATAGGAAGAATGAAGTCTAATGAGAACGCATGCCACTTGATTCCTTGCATGTGCCTGGTGCTTGTTGGATAAACATGACTAGCACTAGCGTATGCTGGGGGTTACTCGGCAACATTCATCCTATTTCCCGTAGTGGCAGCAAGAAGAAGTTTGGAAATCTCAGCAAGCAAATGGACCCTGTATGCGTCCCGCATCTGTTTTGTGCATGCTTGGATGAAAGGCTAGCACTAGCACATGCTGGGGGTTTACATGGTCACTAATCAAGGCGACCTTTCTGAGTATTCCAGATAAAGAAGATCGAATCCAAGTCTGCTTGACTTTCCCTTGCGTCTGTTCTGTGCTGGTACAAAATGAGAACTAGCACTAGCATATGCTGGGTGAAGTTGGCAGGAAATTCAACTCTCTCAAGCTTCAGCATGCTTCAATACATTTGGTTGAAACCGAGGTTAAATCGCTGGTATTTGACATGTGCTTGCAAAAGTTGCAGCTGGCACTATCAAATGCTAGGGGTTTCCCACGGTACTTTCTGCAAGGTTGTTCTGTATATTATAGCATTTCAGATATTGATGATGGTGCCCATTCCCCCTGGTATCTGCGTAGTGTTGGTCCGATGCAGAAGGCAGCACTAGCAAATGCTAGGAGGAAAGATCGCCCGGAACCAGCTTCTTTTCTTTGCAGATGTCGTGTATTGAAAAAATACGAAGAGGACTAAGTGATTCCAGACTAAAAGGAAACAGTATGGTTTTTCAGTTTGCTTGGACGAAAAGCCCCAAGTGGATTGAATGTGTGCATAGTATGTAATTGTTGACTCTGCCGGACACTAATCCTTCGCTATCATGCTAAGATAATAGACCCAATCAACAGCTTTTGTCAGTCGATCATCTTGCAGTCGGACACCACTCAATGCGCAGTGACATGTGCAGCTTATTGCCGTGTCAGCGTCTCCTCTCTGTCATGAGAGTTGGCTATATTATTAAAACGCATTTGCTTCATGGACAGTTGTATCTTTATATTGTAAATCCGACAACATAGGAAGAATGAAGTCTAATGAGAACGCATGCCACTTGATTCCTTGCATGTGCCTGGTGCTTGTTGGATAAACATGACTAGCACTAGCGTATGCTGGGGGTTACTCGGCAACACTCATCCTATTTCCCGTAGTGGCAGCAAGAAGAAGTTTGGAAATCTCAGCAAGCAAATGGACCATGTATGCGTCCCGCATCTGTTTTGTGCATGCTTGGATGAATGACTAGCACTAGCACATGCTGGGGGTTTACATGGTCACTAATCAAGGCGACCTTTCTGAGTATTCCAGATAAAGAAGATCGAATCCAAGTCTGCTTGACTTTCCCTTGCGTCTGTTCTGTGCTGGTACAAAATGAGAACTAGCACTAGCATATGCTGGGTGAAGTTGGCAGGAATTTCAACTCTCTCAAGCTTCAGCATGCTTCAATACATTTGGTTGGAACCGAGGTTAAATCGCTGGTATTTGACATGTGCTTCCAGCCTAAAAGGAAACAGTATGGTGTTTCAGATTTCTGGGACGAAAAGCCCCAAGTGGATTGAATGTGTGCATAGTATGTAATATTTCACTCTGGCGGACACTAATCCTTCGCCACCATGCTAAGATAATAGACCCAATCAACAACTTTTGTCAGTCGATCATCTTGCAGTCGGACACCACTCAATGCGCAGTGACATGTGCAGCTTATTGCCGTGTCAGCGTCTCCTCTCTGTCATGAGAGTTGGCTATATTATGAAAACGCATTTGCTTCATGGACAGTTGTATCTTTCCATTGTAAATCCGACAACATAGGAAGAATGAAGTCCAATCAGAACGCATACCACTTGATTCCTTGCATGTGCCTGGTGCTTGTTGGATAAACATGACTAGCACTAGCGTATGCTGGGGGTTACTCGGCAACACTCATCCTATTTCCCGTAGTGGCAGCAAGAAGAAGTTTGGAAATCTCAGCAAGCAAATGGACCCTGTATGCGTCCCGCATCTGTTTTGTGCATGCTTGGATGAAAGGCTAGCACTAGCACATGCTGGGGGTTTACATGGTCACTAATCAAGGCGACCTTTCTGAGTATTCCAGATAAAGAAGATCGAATCCAAGTCTGCTTGACTTTCCCTTGCGTCTGTTCTGTGCTGGTACAAAATGAGAACTAGCACTAGCATATGCTGGGTGAAGTTGGCAGGAAATTCAACTCTCTCAAGCTTCAGCATGCTTCAATACATTTGGTTGAAACCGAGGTTAAATCGCTGGTATTTGACATGTGCTTGCAAAAGTTGCAGCTAGCACTATCAAATGCTAGGGGTTTCCCACGGTACTTTCTGCAAGGTTGTTCTGTATATTATAGCATTTCAGATATTGATGATGGTGCCCATTCCCCCTGGTATCTGCGTAGTGTTGGTCCGATGCAGAAGGTAGCACTAGCAAATGCTAGGAGGAAAGATCGCCCGGAACCAGCTTCTTTTCTTTGCAGATGTCGTGTATTGAAAAAATACGAAGAGGACTAAGTGATTCCAGACTAAAAGGAAACAGTATGGTTTTTCAGTTTGCTTGGACGAAAAGCCCCAAGTGGATTGAATGTGTGCATAGTATGTAATTGTTGACTCTGCCGGACACTAATCCTTCGCTATCATGCTAAGATAATAGACCCAATCAACAGCTTTTGTCAGTCGATCATCTTGCAGTCGGACACCACTCAATGCGCAGTGACATGTGCAGCTTATTGCCGTGTCAGCGTCTCCTCTCTGTCATGAGAGTTGGCTATATTATTAAAACGCATTTGCTTCATGGACAGTTGTATCTTTCCATTGTAAATCAAACAACATAGGAAGAATGAAGTCTAATGAGAACGCATGCCACTTGATTCCTTGCATGTGCCTGGTGCTTGTTGGATAAACATGACTAGCACTAGCGTATGCCGGGGGTTACTCGGCAACACTCATCCTATTTCCCGTAGTGGCAGCAAGAAGAAGTTTGGAAATCTCAGCAAGCAAATGGACCATGTATGCGTCCCGCATCTGTTTTGTGCATGCTTGGATGAATGACTAGCACTAGCACATGCTGGGGGTTTACATGGTTACTAATCAAGGCGACCTTTCTGAGTATTCCAGATAAAGAAGATCGAATCCAAGTCTGCTTGACTTTCCCTTGCGTCTGTTCTGTGCTGGTACAAAATGAGAACTAGCACTAGCATATGCTGGGTGAAGTTGGCAGGAATTTCAACTCTCTCAAGCTTCAGCATGCTTCAATACATTTGGTTGGAACCGAGGTTAAATCGCTGGTATTTGACATGTGCTTCCAGCCTAAAAGGAAACAGTATGGTGTTTCAGATTTCTGGGACGAAAAGCCCCAAGTGGATTGAATGTGTGCATAGTATGTAATATTTCACTCTGGCGGACACTAATCCTTCGCCACCATGCTAAGATAATAGACCCAATCAACAACTTTTGTCAGTCGATCATCTTGCAGTCGGACACCACTCAATGCGCAGTGACATGTGCAGCTTATTGCCGTGTCAGCGTCTCCTCTCTGTCATGAGAGTTGGCTATATTATGAAAACGCATTTGCTTCATGGACAGTTGTATCTTTCCATTGTAAATCAGACAACATAGGAAGAATGAAGTCCAATCAGAACGCATGCCACTTGATTCCTTGCATGTGCCTGGTGCTTGTTGGATAAACATGACTAGCACTAGCGTATGCCGGGGGTTACTCGGCAACACTCATCCTATTTCCCGTAGTGGCAGCAAGAAGAAGTTTGGAAATCTCAGCAAGCAAATGGACCCTGTATGCGTCCCGCATCTGTTTTGTGCATGCTTGGATGAAAGGCTAGCACTAGCTCATGCTGGGGGTTTACATGGTCACTAATCAAGGCGACCTTTCTGAGTATTCCAGATAAAGAAGATCGAATCCAAGTCTGCTTGACTTTCCCTTGCGTCTGTTCTGTGCTGGTACAAAATGAGAACTAGCACTAGCATATGCTGGGTGAAGTTGGCAGGAAATTCAACTCTCTCAAGCTTCAGCATGCTTCAATACATTTGGTTGAAACCGAGGTTAAATCGCTGGTATTTGACATGTGCTTGCAAAAGTTGCAGCTGGCACTATCAAATGCTAGGGGTTTCCCACGGTACTTTCTGCAAGGTTGTTCTGTATATTATAGCATTTCAGATATTGATGATGGTGCCCATTCCCCCTGGTATCTGCGTAGTGTTGGCCGGATGCAGCAGCTAGCACTAGCAAATGCTAGGAGGAAAGATCACCCGGAACCAGCTTCTTTTCTTTGCAGATGTCGTGTATTAAAAAAATACGAAGAGGACTAAGTGATTCCAGACTAAAAGGAAACAGTATGGTTTTTCAGATTGCTAGGACGAAAAGCCCCAAGTGGATTGAATGTGTGCATAGTATGTCATTTTTCACTGTGCCGGACACTAATCCTTCGCCATCATGCTAAGATAATAGATCCAATCAACAGCTTTTGTCAGTCGATCATCTTGCAGTCGGACACCACTCAATGCGCAGTGACATGTGCAGCTTATTGCCGTGTCAGCGTCTCCTCTCTGTCATGAGAGTTGGCTATATTATGAAAACGCATTTGCTTCATGGACAGTTGTATCTTTTCATTGTAAATCAGACAACATAGGAAGAATGAAGTCCAATCAGAACGCATGCCACTTGATTCCTTGCATGTGCCTGGTGCTTGTTGGATAAACATGACTAGCACTAGCGTATGCTGGGGGTTACTCGGCAACACTCATCCTATTTCCCGTAGTGGCAGCAAGAAGAAGTTTGGAAATCTCAGCAAGCAAATGGACCCTGTATGCGTCCCGCATCTGTTTTGTGCATGCTTGGATGAAAGGCTAGCACTAGCTCATGCTGGGGGTTTACATGGTCACTAATCAAGGCGACCTTTCTGAGTATTCCAGATAAAGAAGATCGAATCCAAGTCTGCTTGACTTTCCCTTGCGTCTGTTCTGTGCTGGTACAAAATGAGAACTAGCACTAGCATATGCTGGGTGAAGTTGGCAGGAAATTCAACTCTCTCAAGCTTCAGCATGCTTCAATACATTTGGTTTGAATCGAGGTTAAATCGCTGGTATTTGACATGTGCTTGCAAAAGTTGCAGCTAGCACTATCAAATGCTAGGGGTTTCCCACGGTACTTTCTGCAAGGTTGTTCTGTATATTATAGCATTTCAGATATTGATGATGGTGCCCATTCCCCCTGGTATCTGCGTAGTGTTGGCCGGATGCAGCAGCTAGCACTAGCAAATGCTAGGAGGAAAGATCACCCGGAACCAGATTCTTTTCTTTGCAGATGTCGTGTATTAAAAAAATATGAAGAGGACTAAGTGATTCCAGACTAAAAGGAAACAGTATGGTTTTTCAGATTGCTTGGACGAAAAGCCCCAAGTGGATTGAATGTGTGCATAGTATGTAATATTTCACTCTGCCGGACACTAATCCTTCGCCATCATGCTAAGATAATAGACCCAATCAACAGCTTTTGTCAGTCGATCATCTTGCAGTCGGACACCACTCAATGCGCAGTGACATGTGCAGCTTATTGCCGTGTCAGCGTCTCCTCTCTGTCATGAGAGTTGGCTATATTATGAAAACGCATTTGCTTCATGGACAGTTGTATCTTTCCATTGTAAATCAGACAACATAGGAAGAATGAAGTCCAATCAGAACGCATGCCACTTGATTCCTTGCATGTGCCTGGTGCTTGTTGGATAAACATGACTAGCACTAGCGTATGCCGGGGGTTACTCGGCAACACTCATCCTATTTCCCGTAGTGGCAGCAAGAAGAAGTTTGGAAATCTCAGCAAGCAAATGGACCCTGTATGCGTCCCGCATCTGTTTTGTGCATGCTTGGATGAAAGGCTAGCACTAGCTCATGCTGGGGGTTTACATGGTCACTAATCAAGGCGACCTTTCTGAGTATTCCAGATAAAGAAGATCGAATCCAAGTCTGCTTGACTTTCCCTTGCGTCTGTTCTGTGCTGGTACAAAATGAGAACTAGCACTAGCATATGCTGGGTGAAGTTGGCAGGAAATTCAACTCTCTCAAGCTTCAGCATGCTTCAATACATTTGGTTGGAATCGAGGTTAAATCGCTGGTATTTGACATGTGCTTGCAAAAGTTGCAGCTAGCACTATCAAATGCTAGGGGTTTCCCACGGTACTTTCTGCAAGGTTGTTCTGTATATTATAGCATTTCAGATATTGATGATGGTGCCCATTCCCCCTGGTATCTGCGTAGTGTTGGCCGGATGCAGCAGCTAGCACTAGCAAATGCTAGGAGGAAAGATCACCCGGAACCAGCTTCTTTTCTTTGCAGATGTCGTGTATTGAAAAAATACGAAGTGGACTAAGTGATTCCAGACTAAAAGGAAACAGTATGGTTTTTCAGATTTCTGGGACGAAAAGCCCCAAGTGGATTGAATGTGTGCATAGTATGTAACTGTTGACTGTGCCGGACACTAATCCTTCGCCATCATGCTAAGATAATAGACCCAATCAACAGCTTTTGTCAGTCGATCATCTTGCAGTCGGACACTACTCAATGCGCAGTGACATGTGCAGCTTATTGCCGTGTCAGCGTCTCCTCTCTGTCATGAGAGTTGGCTATATTATGAAAACGCATTTGCTTCATGGACAGTTGTATCTTTCCATTGTAAATCAGACAACATAGGAAGAATGAAGTCCAATCAGAACGCATGCCACTTGATTCCTTGCATGTGCCTGGTGCTTGTTGGATAAACATGACTAGCACTAGCGTATGCCGGGGGTTACTCGGCAACACTCATCCTATTTCCCGTAGTGGCAGCAAGAAGAAGTTTGGAAATCTCAGCAAGCAAATGGACCCTGTATGCGTCCCGCATCTGTTTTGTGCATGCTTGGATGAAAGGCTAGCACTAGCACATGCTGGGGGTTTACATGGTCACTAATCAAGGCGACCTTTCTGAGTATTCCAGATAAAGAAGATCGAATCCAAGTCTGCTTGACTTTCCCTTGCGTCTGTTCTGTGCTGGTACAAAATGAGAACTAGCACTAGCATATGCTGGGTGAAGTTGGCAGGAAATTCAACTCTCTCAAGCTTCAGCATGCTTCAATACATTTGGTTGGAATCGAGGTTAAATCGCTGGTATTTGACATGTGCTTGCAAAAGTTGCAGCTAGCACTATCAAATGCTAGGGGTTTCCCACGGTACTTTCTGCAAGGTTGTTCTGTATATTATAGCATTTCAGATATTGATGATGGTGCCCATTCCCCCTGGTATCTGCGTAGTGTTGGCCGGATGCAGCAGCTAGCACTAGCAAATGCTAGGAGGAAAGATCACCCGGAACCAGCTTCTTTTCTTTGCAGATGTCGTGTATTGAAAAAATACGAAGTGGACTAAGTGATTCCAGACTAAAAGGAAACAGTATGGTTTTTCAGATTTCTGGGACGAAAAGCCCCAAGTGGATTGAATGTGTGCATAGTATGTAACTGTTGACTGTGCCGGACACTAATCCTTCGCCATCATGCTAAGATAATAGACCCAATCAACAGCTTTTGTCAGTCGATCATCTTGCAGTCCGACACTACTCAATGCGCAGTGACATGTGCAGCTTATTGCCGTGTCAGCGTCTCCTCTCTGTCATGAGAGTTGGCTATATTATGAAAACGCATTTGCTTCATGGACAGTTGTATCTTTCCATTGTAAATCAGACAACATAGGAAGAATGAAGTCCAATCAGAACGCATGTGACTTGATTCCTTGCATGTGCCTGGTGCTTGTTGGATAAACATGACTAGCACTAGCGTATGCCGGGGGTTACTCGGCAACACTCATCCTATTTCCCGTAGTGGCAGCAAGAAGAAGTTTGGAAATCTCAGCAAGCAAATGGACCCTGTATGCGTCCCGCATCTATTTTGTGCATGCTTGGATGAAAGGCTAGCACTAGCACATGCTGGGGGTTTACATTGTCACTAATCAAGGCGACCTTTCTGAGTATTCCAGATAAAGAAGATCGAATCCAAGTCTGCTTGACTTTCCCTTGCGTCTGTTCTGTGCTGGTACAAAATGAGAACTAGCACTAGCATATGCTGGGTGAAGTTGGCAGGAAATTCAACTCTCTCATGCTTCAGCATGCTTCAATACATTTGGTTTGAATCGAGGTTAAATCGCTGGTATTTGACATGTGCTTGCAAAAGTTGCAGCTAGCACTATCAAATGCTAGGGGTTTCCCACGGTACTTTCTGCAAGGTTGTTCTGTATATTATAGCATTTCAGATATTGATGATGGTGCCCATTCCCCCTGGTATCTGCGTAGTGTTGGCCGGATGCAGCAGCTAGCACTAGCAAATGCTAGGAGGAAAGATCACCCGGAACCAGCTTCTTTTCTTTGCAGATGTCGTGTATTGAAAAAATACGAAGAGGACTAAGTGATTCCAGACTAAAAGGAAACAGTATGGTTTTTCAGATTTCTGGGACGAAAAGCCCCAAGTGGATTGAATGTGTGCATAGTATGTAACTGTTGACTGTGCCGGACACTAATCCTTCGCCATCATGCTAAGATAATAGACCCAATCAACAGCTTTTGTCAGTCGATCATCTTGCAGTCGGACACTACTCAATGCGCAGTGACATGTGCAGCTTATTGCCGTGTCAGCGTCTCCTCTCTGTCATGAGAGTTGGCTATATTATGAAAACGCATTTGCTTCATGGACAGTTGTATCTTTCCATTGTAAATCAGACAACATAGGAAGAATGAAGTCCAATCAGAACGCATGCCACTTGATTCCTTGCATGTGCCTGGTGCTTGTTGGATAAACATGACTAGCACTAGCGTATGCCGGGGGTTACTCGGCAACATTCATCCTATTTCCCGTAGTGGCAGCAAGAAGAAGTTTGGAAATCTCAGCAAGCAAATGGACCCTGTATGCGTCCCGCATCTGTTTTGTGCATGCTTGGATGAAAGGCTAGCACTAGCACATGCTAGGGGTTTACATGGTCACTAATCAAGGCGACCTTTCTGAGTATTCCAGATAAAGAAGATCGAATCCAAGTCTGCTTGACTTTCCCTTGCGTCTGTTCTGTGCTGGTACAAAATGAGAACTAGCACTAGCATATGCTGGGTGAAGTTGGCAGGAAATTCAACTCTCTCAAGCTTCAGCATGCTTCAATACATTTGGTTGAAACCGAGGTTAAATCGCTGGTATTTGACATGTGCTTGCAAAAGTTGCAGCTGGCACTATCAAATGCTAGGGGTTTCCCACGGTACTTTCTGCAAGGTTGTTCTGTATATTATAGCATTTCAGATATTGATGATGGTGCCCATTCCCCCTGGTATCTGCGTAGTGTTGGCCGGATGCAGCAGCTAGCACTAGCAAATGCTAGGAGGAAAGATCACCCGGAACCAGCTTCTTTTCTTTGCAGATGTCGTGTATTAAAAAAAATAAGAAGAGGACTAAGTGATTCCAGCCTAAAAGGAAACAGTTTGGTTTTTCAGATTTCTGGGACGAAAAGCCCCACGTAGATTGAATGTGTGCATAGTATGTAACTGTTGACTCTGCCGGACACTAATCCTTCGCCATCATGCTAAGATAATAGACCCAATCAACAGCTTTTGTCAGTCGATCATCTTGCAGTCGGACACCACTCAATGTGCAGTGACATGTGCAGCTTATTGCCGTGTCAGCGTCTCCTCTCTGTCATGAGAGTTGGCTATATTATGAAAACGCATTTGCTTCATGGACAGTTGTATCTTTCCATTGTAAATCAGACAACATAGGAAGAATGAAGTCCAATCAGAACGCATGCCACTTGATTCCTTGCATGTGCCTGGTGCTTGTTGGATAAACATGACTAGCACTAGCGTATGCCGGGGGTTACTCGGCAACACTCATCCTATTTCCCGTAGTGGCAGCAAGAAGAAGTTTGGAAATCTCAGCAAGCAAATGGACCCTGTATGCGTCCCGCATCTGTTTTGTGCATGCTTGGATGAAAGGCTAGCACTAGCACATGCTGGGGGTTTACATGGTCACTAATCAAGGCGACCTTTCTGAGTATTCCAGATAAAGAAGATCGAATCCAAGTCTGCTTGACTTTCCCTTGCGTCTGTTCTGTGCTGGTACAAAATGAGAACTAGCACTAGCATATGCTGGGTGAAGTTGGCAGGAAATTCAACTCTCTCAAGCTTCAGCATGCTTCAATACATTTGGTTGAAACCGAGGTTAAATCGCTGGTATTTGACATGTGCTTGCAAAAGTTGCAGCTAGCACTATCAAATGCTAGGGGTTTCCCACGGTACTTTCTGCAAGGTTGTTCTGTATATTATAGCATTTCAGATATTGATGATGGTGCCCATTCCCCCTGGTATCTGCGTAGTGTTGGCCGGATGCAGCAGCTAGCACTAGCAAATGCTAGGAGGAAAGATCACCCGGAACCAGCTTCTTTTCTTTGCAGATGTCGTGTATTGAAAAAATACGAAGTGGACTAAGTGATTCCAGACTAAAAGGAAACAGTATGGTTTTTCAGATTTCTGGGACGAAAAGCCCCAAGTGGATTGAATGTGTGCATAGTATGTAACTGTTGACTGTGCCGGACACTAATCCTTCGCCATCATGCTAAGATAATAGACCCAATCAACAGCTTTTGTCAGTCGATCATCTTGCAGTCCGACACCACTCAATGCGCAGTGACATGTGCAGCTTATTGCCGTGTCAGCGTCTCCTCTCTGTCATGAGAGTTGGCTATATTATGAAAACGCATTTGCTTCATGGACAGTTGTATCTTTCCATTGTAAATCAGACAACATAGGAAGAATGAAGTCCAATCAGAACGCATGCCACTTGATTCCTTGCATGTGCCTGGTGCTTGTTGGATAAACATGACTAGCACTAGCGTATGCCGGGGGTTACTCGGCAACACTCATCCTATTTCCCGTAGTGGCAGCAAGAAGAAGTTTGGAAATCTCAGCAAGCAAATGGACCCTGTATGCGTCCCGCATCTGTTTTGTGCATGCTTGGATGAAAGGCTAGCACTAGCACATGCTGGGGGTTTACATGGTCACTAATCAAGGCGACCTTTCTGAGTATTCCAGATAAAGAAGATCGAATCCAAGTCTGCTTGACTTTCCCTTGCGTCTGTTCTGTGCTGGTACAAAATGAGAACTAGCACTAGCATATGCTGGGTGAAGTTGGCAGGAAATTCAACTCTCTCAAGCTTCAGCATGCTTCAATACATTTGGTTGAAACCGAGGTTAAATCGCTGGTATTTGACATGTGCTTGCAAAAGTTGCAGCTAGCACTATCAAATGCTAGGGGTTTCCCACGGTACTTTCTGCAAGGTTGTTCTGTATATTATAGCATTTCAGATATTGATGATGGCCCATTCCCCCTGGTATCTGCGTAGTGTTGGCCGGATGCAGCAGCTAGCACTAGCAAATGCTAGGAGGAAAGATCACCCGGAACCAGCTTCTTTTCTTTGCAGATGTCGTGTATTGAAAAAATATGAAGAGGACTAAGTGATTCCAGACTAAAAGGAAACAGTATGGTTTTTCAGATTGCTAGGACGAAAAGCCCCAAGTGGATTGAATGTGTGCATAGTATGTCATTTTTCACTGTGCCGGACACTAATCCTTCGCCATCATGCTAAGATAATAGACCCAATCAACAGCTTTTGTCAGTCGATCATCTTGCAGTCGGACACTACTCAATGCGCAGTGACATGTGCAGCTTATTGCCGTGTCAGCGTCTCCTCTCTGTCATGAGAGTTGGCTATATTATGAAAACGCATTTGTTTATGGACAGTTGTATCTTTCCATTGTAAATCAGACAACATAGGAAGAATGAAGTCCAATCAGAACGCATGTGACTTGATTCCTTGCATGTGCCTGGTGCTTGTTGGATAAACATGACTAGCACTAGCGTATGCCGGGGGTTACTCGGCAACACTCATCCTATTTCCCGTAGTGGCAGCAAGAAGAAGTTTGGAAATCTCAGCAAGCAAATGGACCCTGTATGCGTCCCGCATCTGTTTTGTGCATGCTTGGATGAAAGGGTAGCACTAGCTCATGCTGGGGGTTTACATTGTCACTAATGAAGGCGACCTTTCTGAGTATTCCAGATAAAGAAGATCGAATCCAAGTCTGCTTGACTTTCCCTTGCGTCTGTTCTGTGCTGGTACAAAATGAGAACTAGCACTAGCATATGCTGGGTGAAGTTGGCAGGAAATTCAACTCTCTCAAGCTTCAGCATGCTTCAATACATTTGGTTGAAACCGAGGTTAAATCGCTGGTATTTGACATGTGCTTGCAAAAGTTGCAGCTGGCACTATCAAATGCTAGGGGTTTCCCACGGTACTTTCTGCAAGGTTGTTCTGTATATTATAGCATTTCAGATATTGATGATGGTGCCCATTCCCCCTGGTATCTGCGTAGTGTTGGCCGGATGCAGCAGCTAGCACTAGCAAATGCTAGGAGGAAAGATCACCCGGAACCAGCTTCTTTTCTTTGCAGATGTCGTGTATTGAAAAAATACGAAGAGGACTAAGTGATTCCAGACTAAAAGGAAACGGTATGGTTTTTCAGATTGCTAGGACGAAAAGCCCCAAGTGGATTGAATGTGTGCATAGTATGTCATTTTTCACTGTGCCGGACACTAATCCTTCGCCATCATGCTAAGATAATAGACCCAATCAACAACTTTTGTCAGTCGATCATCTTGCAGTCGGACACCACTCAATGTGCAGTGACATGTGCAGCTTATTGCCGTGTCAGCGTCTCCTCTCTGTCATGAGAGTTGGCTATATTATGAAAACGCATTTGCTTCATGGACAGTTGTATCTTTCCATTGTAAATCAGACAACATAGGAAGAATGAAGTCCAATCAGAACGCATGTGACTTGATTCCTTGCATGTGCCTGGTGCTTGTTGGATAAACATGACTAGCACTAGCGTATGCCGGGGGTTACTCGGCAACACTCATCCTATTTCCCGTAGTGGCAGCAAGAAGAAGTTTGGAAATCTCAGCAAGCAAATGGACCCTGTATGCGTCCCGCATCTGTTTTGTGCATGCTTGGATGAAAGGGTAGCACTAGCTCATGCTGGGGGTTTACATTGTCACTAATGAAGGCGACCTTTCTGAGTATTCCAGATAAAGAAGATCGAATCCAAGTCTGCTTGACTTTCCCTTGCGTCTGTTCTGTGCTGGTACAAAATGAGAACTAGCACTAGCATATGCTGGGTGAAGTTGGCAGGAAATTCAACTCTCTCAAGCTTCAGCATGCTTCAATACATTTGGTTGAAACCGAGGTTAAATCGCTGGTATTTGACATGTGCTTGCAAAAGTTGCAGCTGGCACTATCAAATGCTAGGGGTTTCCCACGGTACTTTCTGCAAGGTTGTTCTGTATATTATAGCATTTCAGATATTGATGATGGTGCCCATTCCCCCTGGTATCTGCGTAGTGTTGGCCGGATGCAGCAGCTAGCACTAGCAAATGCTAGGAGGAAAGATCACCCGGAACCAGCTTCTTTTCTTTGCAGATGTCGTGTATTAAAAAAAATAAGAAGAGGACTAAGTGATTCCAGCCTAAAAGGAAACAGTTTGGTTTTTCAGATTTCTGGGACGAAAAGCCCCACGTAGATTGAATGTGTGCATAGTATGTAACTGTTGACTCTGCCGGACACTAATCCTTCGCCATCATGCTAAGATAATAGACCCAATCAACAGCTTTTGTCAGTCGATCATCTTGCAGTCGGACACCACTCAATGCGCAGTGACATGTGCAGCTTATTGCCGTGTCAGCGTCTCCTCTCTGTCATGAGAGTTGGCTATATTATGAAAACGCATTTGCTTCATGGACAGTTGTATCTTTCCATTGTAAATCAGACAACATAGGAAGAATGAAGTCCAATCAGAACGCATGCCACTTGATTCCTTGCATGTGCCTGGTGCTTGTTGGATAAACATGACTAGCACTAGCGTATGCCGGGGGTTACTCGGCAACACTCATCCTATTTCCCGTAGTGGCAGCAAGAAGAAGTTTGGAAATCTCAGCAAGCAAATGGACCCTGTATGCGTCCCGCATCTGTTTTGTGCATGCTTGGATGAAAGGCTAGCACTAGCACATGCTGGGGGTTTACATGGTCACTAATCAAGGCGACCTTTCTGAGTATTCCAGATAAAGAAGATCGAATCCAAGTCTGCTTGACTTTCCCTTGCGTCTGTTCTGTGCTGGTACAAAATGAGAACTAGCACTAGCATATGCTGGGTGAAGTTGGCAGGAAATTCAACTCTCTCAAGCTTCAGCATGCTTCAATACATTTGGTTGAAACCGAGGTTAAATCGCTGGTATTTGACATGTGCTTGCAAAAGTTGCAGCTGGCACTATCAAATGCTAGGGGTTTCCCACGGTACTTTCTGCAAGGTTGTTCTGTATATTATAGCATTTCAGATATTGATGATGGTGCCCATTCCCCCTGGTATCTGCGTAGTGTTGGCCGGATGCAGCAGCTAGCACTAGCAAATGCTAGGAGGAAAGATCACCCGGAACCAGCTTCTTTTCTTTGCAGATGTCGTGTATTAAAAAAAATACGAAGAGGACTAAGTGATTCCAGCCTAAAAGGAAACAGTTTGGTTTTTCAGATTGCTAGGACGAAAAGCCCCACGTAGATTGAATGTGTGCATAGTATGTAACTGTTGACTCTGCCGGACACTAATCCTTCGCCATCATGCTAAGATAATAGACCCAATCAACAGCTTTTGTCAGTCGATCATCTTGCAGTCGGACACCACTCAATGTGCAGTGACATGTGCAGCTTATTGCCGTGTCAGCGTCTCCTCTCTGTCATGAGAGTTGGCTATATTATGAAAACGCATTTGCTTCATGGACAGTTGTATCTTTCCATTGTAAATCAGACAACATAGGAAGAATGAAGTCCAATCAGAACGCATGTGACTTGATTCCTTGCATGTGCCTGGTGCTTGTTGGATAAACATGACTAGCACTAGCGTATGCCGGGGGTTACTCGGCAACACTCATCCTATTTCCCGTAGTGGCAGCAAGAAGAAGTTTGGAAATCTCAGCAAGCAAATGGACCCTGTATGCGTCCCGCATCTGTTTTGTGCATGCTTGGATGAAAGGGTAGCACTAGCACATGCTGGGGGTTTACATTGTCACTAATGAAGGCGACCTTTCTGAGTATTCCAGATAAAGAAGATCGAATCCAAGTCTGCTTGACTTTCCCTTGCGTCTGTTCTGTGCTGGTACAAAATGAGAACTAGCACTAGCATATGCTGGGTGAAGTTGGCAGGAAATTCAACTCTCTCAAGCTTCAGCATGCTTCAATACATTTGGTTGGAATCGAGGTTAAATCGCTGGTATTTGACATGTGCTTGTAAAAGTTGCAGCTAGCACTATCAAATGCTAGGGGTTTCCCACGGTACTTTCTGCAAGGTTGTTCTGTATATTATAGCATTTCAGATATTGATGATGGTGCCCATTCCCCCTGGTATCTGCGTAGTGTTGGCCGGATGCAGCAGCTAGCACTAGCAAATGCTAGGAGGAAAGATCACCCGGAACCAGCTTCTTTTCTTTGCAGATGTCGTGTATTGAAAAAATATGAAGAGGACTAAGTGATTCCAGACTAAAAGGAAACAGTATGGTTTTTCAGATTGCTAGGACGAAAAGCCCCAAGTGGATTGAATGTGTGCATAGTATGTCATTTTTCACTGTGCCGGACACTAATCCTTCGCCATCATGCTAAGATAATAGACCCAATCTAAAGCTTTTGTCAGTCGATCATCTTGCAGTCCGACACTACTCAATGCGCAGTGACATGTGCAGCTTATTGCCGTGTCAGCGTCTCCTCTCTGTCATGAGAGTTGGCTATATTATGAAAACGCATTTGCTTCATGGACAGTTGTATCTTTCCATTGTAAATCAGACAACATAGGAAGAATGAAGTCCAATCAGAACGCATGCCACTTGATTCCTTGCATGTGCCTGGTGCTTGTTGGATAAACATGACTAGCACTAGCGTATGCCGGGGGTTACTCGGCAACACTCATCCTATTTCCCGTAGTGGCAGCAAGAAGAAGTTTGGAAATCTCAGCAAGCAAATGGACCCTGTATGCGTCCCGCATCTGTTTTGTGCATGCTTGGATGAAAGGCTAGCACTAGCACATGCTGGGGGTTTACATGGTCACTAATCAAGGCGACCTTTCTGAGTATTCCAGATAAAGAAGATCGAATCCAAGTCTGCTTGACTTTCCCTTGCGTCTGTTCTGTGCTGGTACAAAATGAGAACTAGCACTAGCATATGCTGGGTGAAGTTGGCAGGAAATTCAACTCTCTCAAGCTTCAGCATGCTTCAATACATTTGGTTGAAACCGAGGTTAAATCGCTGGTATTTGACATGTGCTTGCAAAAGTTGCAGCTGGCACTATCAAATGCTAGGGGTTTCCCACGGTACTTTCTGCAAGGTTGTTCTGTATATTATAGCATTTCAGATATTGATGATGGTGCCCATTCCCCCTGGTATCTGCGTAGTGTTGGCCGGATGCAGCAGCTAGCACTAGCAAATGCTAGGAGGAAAGATCACCCGGAACCAGCTTCTTTTCTTTGCAGATGTCGTGTATTAAAAAAAATACGAAGAGGACTAAGTGATTCCAGCCTAAAAGGAAACAGTTTGGTTTTTCAGATTGCTAGGACGAAAAGCCCCACGTAGATTGAATGTGTGCATAGTATGTAACTGTTGACTCTGCCGGACACTAATCCTTCGCCATCATGCTAAGATAATAGACCCAATCAACAGCTTTTGTCAGTCGATCATCTTGCAGTCGGACACCACTCAATGTGCAGTGACATGTGCAGCTTATTGCCGTGTCAGCGTCTCCTCTCTGTCATGAGAGTTGGCTATATTATGAAAACGCATTTGCTTCATGGACAGTTGTATCTTTCCATTGTAAATCAGACAACATAGGAAGAATGAAGTCCAATCAGAACGCATGCCACTTGATTCCTTGCATGTGCCTGGTGCTTGTTGGATAAACATGACTAGCACTAGCGTATGCCGGGGGTTACTCGGCAACACTCATCCTATTTCCCGTAGTGGCAGCAAGAAGAAGTTTGGAAATCTCAGCAAGCAAATGGACCCTGTATGCGTCCCGCATCTGTTTTGTGCATGCTTGGATGAAAGGCTAGCACTAGCACATGCTGGGGGTTTACATGGTCACTAATCAAGGCGACCTTTCTGAGTATTCCAGATAAAGAAGATCGAATCCAAGTCTGCTTGACTTTCCCTTGCGTCTGTTCTGTGCTGGTACAAAATGAGAACTAGCACTAGCATATGCTGGGTGAAGTTGGCAGGAAATTCAACTCTCTCAAGCTTCAGCATGCTTCAATACATTTGGTTGAAACCGAGGTTAAATCGCTGGTATTTGACATGTGCTTGCAAAAGTTGCAGCTGGCACTATCAAATGCTAGGGGTTTCCCACGGTACTTTCTGCAAGGTTGTTCTGTATATTATAGCATTTCAGATATTGATGATGGTGCCCATTCCCCCTGGTATCTGCGTAGTGTTGGCCGGATGCAGCAGCTAGCACTAGCAAATGCTAGGAGGAAAGATCACCCGGAACCAGCTTCTTTTCTTTGCAGATGTCGTGTATTAAAAAAAATACGAAGAGGACTAAGTGATTCCAGCCTAAAAGGAAACAGTTTGGTTTTTCAGATTGCTAGGACGAAAAGCCCCACGTAGATTGAATGTGTGCATAGTATGTAACTGTTGACTCTGCCGGACACTAATCCTTCGCCATCATGCTAAGATAATAGACCCAATCAACAGCTTTTGTCAGTCGATCATCTTGCAGTCGGACACCACTCAATGTGCAGTGACATGTGCAGCTTATTGCCGTGTCAGCGTCTCCTCTCTGTCATGAGAGTTGGCTATATTATGAAAACGCATTTGCTTCATGGACAGTTGTATCTTTCCATTGTAAATCAGACAACATAGGAAGAATGAAGTCCAATCAGAACGCATGCCACTTGATTCCTTGCATGTGCCTGGTGCTTGTTGGATAAACATGACTAGCACTAGCGTATGCCGGGGGTTACTCGGCAACACTCATCCTATTTCCCGTAGTGGCAGCAAGAAGAAGTTTGGAAATCTCAGCAAGCAAATGGACCCTGTATGCGTCCCGCATCTGTTTTGTGCATGCTTGGATGAAAGGCTAGCACTAGCACATGCTGGGGGTTTACATGGTCACTAATCAAGGCGACCTTTCTGAGTATTCCAGATAAAGAAGATCGAATCCAAGTCTGCTTGACTTTCCCTTGCGTCTGTTCTGTGCTGGTACAAAATGAGAACTAGCACTAGCATATGCTGGGTGAAGTTGGCAGGAAATTCAACTCTCTCAAGCTTCAGCATGCTTCAATACATTTGGTTGAAACCGAGGTTAAATCGCTGGTATTTGACATGTGCTTGCAAAAGTTGCAGCTGGCACTATCAAATGCTAGGGGTTTCCCACGGTACTTTCTGCAAGGTTGTTCTGTATATTATAGCATTTCAGATATTGATGATGGTGCCCATTCCCCCTGGTATCTGCGTAGTGTTGGCCGGATGCAGCAGCTAGCACTAGCAAATGCTAGGAGGAAAGATCACCCGGAACCAGCTTCTTTTCTTTGCAGATGTCGTGTATTAAAAAAAATACGAAGAGGACTAAGTGATTCCAGCCTAAAAGGAAACAGTTTGGTTTTTCAGATTGCTAGGACGAAAAGCCCCACGTAGATTGAATGTGTGCATAGTATGTAACTGTTGACTCTGCCGGACACTAATCCTTCGCCATCATGCTAAGATAATAGACCCAATCAACAGCTTTTGTCAGTCGATCATCTTGCAGTCGGACACCACTCAATGTGCAGTGACATGTGCAGCTTATTGCCGTGTCAGCGTCTCCTCTCTGTCATGAGAGTTGGCTATATTATGAAAACGCATTTGCTTCATGGACAGTTGTATCTTTCCATTGTAAATCAGACAACATAGGAAGAATGAAGTCCAATCAGAACGCATGTGACTTGATTCCTTGCATGTGCCTGGTGCTTGTTGGATAAACATGACTAGCACTAGTGTATGCCGGGGGTTACTCGGCAACACTCATCCTATTTCCCGTAGTGGCAGCAAGAAGAAGTTTGGAAATCTCAGCAAGCAAATGGACCCTGTATGCGTCCCGCATCTGTTTTGTGCATGCTTGGATGAAAGGGTAGCACTAGCACATGCTGGGGGTTTACATTGTCACTAATGAAGGCGACCTTTCTGAGTATTCCAGATAAAGAAGATCGAATCCAAGTCTGCTTGACTTTCCCTTGCGTCTGTTCTGTGCTGGTACAAAATGAGAACTAGCACTAGCATATGCTGGGTGAAGTTGGCAGGAAATTCAACTCTCTCAAGCTTCAGCATGCTTCAATACATTTGGTTGGAATCGAGGTTAAATCGCTGGTATTTGACATGTGCTTGTAAAAGTTGCAGCTAGCACTATCAAATGCTAGGGGTTTCCCACGGTACTTTCTGCAAGGTTGTTCTGTATATTATAGCATTTCAGATATTGATGATGGTGCCCATTCCCCCTGGTATCTGCGTAGTGTTGGCCGGATGCAGCAGCTAGCACTAGCAAATGCTAGGAGGAAAGATCACCCGGAACCAGCTTCTTTTCTTTGCAGATGTCGTGTATTGAAAAAATATGAAGAGGACTAAGTGATTCCAGACTAAAAGGAAACAGTATGGTTTTTCAGATTGCTAGGACGAAAAGCCCCAAGTGGATTGAATGTGTGCATAGTATGTCATTTTTCACTGTGCCGGACACTAATCCTTCGCCATCATGCTAAGATAATAGACCCAATCTAAAGCTTTTGTCAGTCGATCATCTTGCAGTCCGACACTACTCAATGCGCAGTGACATGTGCAGCTTATTGCCGTGTCAGCGTCTCCTCTCTGTCATGAGAGTTGGCTATATTATGAAAACGCATTTGCTTCATGGACAGTTGTATCTTTCCATTGTAAATCAGACAACATAGGAAGAATGAAGTCCAATCAGAACGCATGCCACTTGATTCCTTGCATGTGCCTGGTGCTTGTTGGATAAACATGACTAGCACTAGCGTATGCCGGGGGTTACTCGGCAACACTCATCCTATTTCCCGTAGTGGCAGCAAGAAGAAGTTTGGAAATCTCAGCAAGCAAATGGACCCTGTATGCGTCCCGCATCTGTTTTGTGCATGCTTGGATGAAAGGCTAGCACTAGCACATGCTGGGGGTTTACATGGTCACTAATCAAGGCGACCTTTCTGAGTATTCCAGATAAAGAAGATCGAATCCAAGTCTGCTTGACTTTCCCTTGCGTCTGTTCTGTGCTGGTACAAAATGAGAACTAGCACTAGCATATGCTGGGTGAAGTTGGCAGGAAATTCAACTCTCTCAAGCTTCAGCATGCTTCAATACATTTGGTTGAAACCGAGGTTAAATCGCTGGTATTTGACATGTGCTTGCAAAAGTTGCAGCTAGCACTATCAAATGCTAGGGGTTTCCCACGGTACTTTCTGCAAGGTTGTTCTGTATATTATAGCATTTCAGATATTGATGATGGTGCCCATTCCCCCTGGTATCTGCGTAGTGTTGGCCGGATGCAGCAGCTAGCACTAGCAAATGCTAGGAGGAAAGATCACCCGGAACCAGCTTCTTTTCTTTGCAGATGTCGTGTATTGAAAAAATATGAAGAGGACTAAGTGATTCCAGACTAAAAGGAAACAGTATGGTTTTTCAGATTGCTAGGACGAAAAGCCCCAAGTGGATTGAATGTGTGCATAGTATGTCATTTTTCACTGTGCCGGACACTAATCCTTCGCCATCATGCTAAGATAATAGACCCAATCAACAGCTTTTGTCAGTCGATCATCTTGCAGTCGGACACCACTCAATGTGCAGTGACATGTGCAGCTTATTGCCGTGTCAGCGTCTCCTCTCTGTCATGAGAGTTGGCTATATTATGAAAACGCATTTGCTTCATGGACAGTTGTATCTTTCCATTGTAAATCAGACAACATAGGAAGAATGAAGTCCAATCAGAACGCATGCCACTTGATTCCTTGCATGTGCCTGGTGCTTGTTGGATAAACATGACTAGCACTAGCGTATGCCGGGGGTTACTCGGCAACACTCATCCTATTTCCCGTAGTGGCAGCAAGAAGAAGTTTGGAAATCTCAGCAAGCAAATGGACCCTGTATGCGTCCCGCATCTGTTTTGTGCATGCTTGGATGAAAGGCTAGCACTAGCACATGCTGGGGGTTTACATGGTCACTAATCAAGGCGACCTTTCTGAGTATTCCAGATAAAGAAGATCGAATCCAAGTCTGCTTGACTTTCCCTTGCGTCTGTTCTGTGCTGGTACAAAATGAGAACTAGCACTAGCATATGCTGGGTGAAGTTGGCAGGAAATTCAACTCTCTCAAGCTTCAGCATGCTTCAATACATTTGGTTGAAACCGAGGTTAAATCGCTGGTATTTGACATGTGCTTGCAAAAGTTGCAGCTAGCACTATCAAATGCTAGGGGTTTCCCACGGTACTTTCTGCAAGGTTGTTCTGTATATTATAGCATTTCAGATATTGATGATGGTGCCCATTCCCCCTGGTATCTGCGTAGTGTTGGCCGGATGCAGCAGCTAGCACTAGCAAATGCTAGGAGGAAAGATCACCCGGAACCAGCTTCTTTTCTTTGCAGATGTCGTGTATTAAAAAAAATACGAAGAGGAATAAGTGATTCCAGCCTAAATGGAAACAGTTTGGTTTTTCAGATTTCTGGGACGAAAAGCCCCACGTAGATTGAATGTGTGCATAGTATGTAACTGTTGACTCTGCCGGACACTAATCCTTCGCCATCATGCTAAGATAATAGATCCAATCAACAGCTTTTGTCAGTCGATCATCTTGCAGTCGGACACCACTCAATGCGCAGTGACATGTGCAGCTTATTGCCGTGTCAGCGTCTCCTCTCTGTCATGAGAGTTGGCTATATTATGAAAACGCATTTGCTTCATGGACAGTTGTATCTTTCCATTGTAAATCAGACAACATAGGAAGAATGAAGTCCAATCAGAACGCATGCCACTTGATTCCTTGCATGTGCCTGGTGCTTGTTGGATAAACATGACTAGCACTAGCGTATGCCGGGGGTTACTCGGCAACACTCATCCTATTTCCCGTAGTGGCAGCAAGAAGAAGTTTGGAAATCTCAGCAAGCAAATGGACCCTGTATGCGTCCCGCATCTGTTTTGTGCATGCTTGGATGAAAGGCTAGCACTAGCACATGCTGGGGGTTTACATGGTCACTAATCAAGGCGACCTTTCTGAGTATTCCAGATAAAGAAGATCGAATCCAAGTCTGCTTGACTTTCCCTTGCGTCTGTTCTGTTCTGGTACAAAATGAGAACTAGCACTAGCATATGCTGGGTGAAGTTGGCAGGAAATTCAACTCTCTCAAGCTTCAGCATGCTTCAATACATCTGGTTGAAACCGAGGTTAAATCGCTGGTATTTGACATGTGCTTGCAAAAGTTGCAGCTGGCACTATCAAATGCTAGGGGTTTCCCACGGTACTTTCTGCAAGGTTGTTCTGTATATTATAGCATTTCAGATATTGATGATGGTGCCCATTCCCCCTGGTATCTGCGTAGTGTTGGCCGGATGCAGCAGCTAGCACTAGCAAATGCTAGGAGGAAAGATCACCCGGAACCAGCTTCTTTTCTTTGCAGATGTCGTGTATTGAAAAAATACGAAAAGGACTAAGTGATTCCAGCCTAAAAGGAAACAGTATGGTTTTTCAGATTTCTGGGACGAAAAGCCCGACGTAGATTGAATGTGTGCATAGTATGTAACTGTTGACTGTGCCGGACACTAATCCTTCGCCATCATGCTAAGATAATAAACCCAATCAACAGCTTTTGTCAGTCGATCATCTTGCAGTCGGACACCACTCAATGCGCAGTGACATGTGCAGCTTATTGCCGTGTCAGCGTCTCCTCTCTGTCATGAGAGTTGGCTATATTATGAAAACGCATTTGCTTCATGGACAGTTGTATCTTTCCATTGTAAATCAGGCAACATAGGAAGAATGAAGTCCAATCAGAACGCATGCCACTTGATTCCTTGCATGTGCCTGGTGCTTGTTGGATAAACATGACTAGCACTAGCGTATGCTGGGGGTTACTCGGCAACACTCATCCTATTTCCCGTAGTGGCAGCAAGAAGAAGTTTGGAAATCTCAGCAAGCAAATGGACCCTGTATGCGTCCCGCATCTGTTTTGTGCATGCTTGGATGAAAGGCTAGCACTAGCACATGCTGGGGGTTTACATGGTCACTAATCAAGGCGACCTTTCTGAGTATTCCAGATAAAGAAGATCGAATCCAAGTCTGCTTGACTTTCCCTTGCGTCTGTTCTGTGCTGGTACAAAATGAGAACTAGCACTAGCATATGCTGGGTGAAGTTGGCAGGAAATTCAACTCTCTCAAGCTTCAGCATGCTTCAATACATTTGGTTGAAACCGAGGTTAAATCGCTGGTATTTGACATGTGCTTGCAAAAGTTGCAGCTAGCACTATCAAATGCTAGGGGTTTCCCACGGTACTTTCTGCAAGGTTGTTCTGTATATTATAGCATTTCAGATATTGATGATGGTGCCCATTCCCCCTGGTATCTGCGTAGTGTTGGCCGGATGCAGCAGCTAGCACTAGCAAATGCTAGGAGGAAAGATCATCCGGAACCAGCTTCTTTTCTTTGCAGATGTCGTGTATTAAAAAAATACGAAGAGGACTAAGTGATTCCAGACTAAAAGGAAACAGTATGGTTTTTCAGATTGCTAGGACGAAAAGCCCCAAGTGGATTGAATGTGTGCATAGTATGTCATTTTTCACTGTGCCGGACACTAATCCTTCGCCATCATGCTAAGATAATAGACCCAATCAACAGCTTTTGTCAGTCGATCATCTTGCAGTCGGACACCACTCAATGCGCAGTGACATGTGCAGCTTATTGCCGTGTCAGCGTCTCCTCTCTGTCATGAGAGTTGGCTATATTATGAAAACGCATTTGCTTCATGGACAGTTGTATCTTTCCATTGTAAATCAGACAACATAGGAAGAATGAAGTCCAATCAGAACGCATGTGACTTGATTCCTTGCATGTGCCTGGTGCTTGTTGGATAAACATGACTAGCACTAGCGTATGCCGGGGGTTACTCGGCAACACTCATCCTATTTCCCGTAGTGGCAGCAAGAAGAAGTTTGGAAATCTCAGCAAGCAAATGGACCCTGTATGCGTCCCGCATCTGTTTTGTGCATGCTTGGATGAAAGGCTAGCACTAGCACATGCTGGGGGTTTACATGGTCACTAATAAAAAGGCGACCTTTCTGAGTATTCCAGATAAAGAAGATCGAATCCAAGTCTGCTTGACTTTCCCTTGCGTCTGTTCTGTGCTGGTACAAAATGAGAACTAGCACTAGCATATGCTGGGTGAAGTTGGCAGGAAATTCAACTCTCTCAAGCTTCAGCATGCTTCAATACATTTGGTTGAAACCGAGGTTAAATCGCTGGTATTTGACATGTGCTTGCAAAAGTTGCAGCTAGCACTATCAAATGCTAGGGGTTTCCCACGGTACTTTCTGCAAGGTTGTTCTGTATATTATAGCATTTCAGATATTGATGATGGTGCCCATTCCCCCTGGTATCTGCGTAGTGTTGGCCGGATGCAGCAGCTAGCACTAGCAAATGCTAGGAGGAAAGATCATCCGGAACCAGCTTCTTTTCTTTGCAGATGTCGTGTATTAAAAAAATACGAAGAGGACTAAGTGATTCAAAACTAAAAGGAAACAGTATGGTTTTTCAGATTGCTAGGACGAAAAGCCCCAAGTGGATTGAATGTGTGCATAGTATGTCATTTTTCACTGTGCCGGACACTAATCCTTCGCCATCATGCTAAGATAATAGACCCAATCAACAGCTTTTGTCAGTCGATCATCTTGCAGTCGGACACCACTCAATGCGCAGTGACATGTGCAGCTTATTGCCGTGTCAGCGTCTCCTCTCTGTCATGAGAGTTGGCTATATTATGAAAACGCATTTGCTTCATGGACAGTTGTATCTTTCCATTGTAAATCAGGCAACATAGGAAGAATGAAGTCCAATCAGAACGCATGCCACTTGATTCCTTGCATGTGCCTGGTGCTTGTTGGATAAACATGACTAGCACTAGCGTATGCCGGGGGTTACTCGGCAACACTCATCCTATTTCCCGTAGTGGCAGCAAGAAGAAGTTTGGAAATCTCAGCAAGCAAATGGACCCTGTATGCGTCCCGCATCTGTTTTGTGCATGCTTGGATGAAAGGCTAGCACTAGCACATGCTGGGGGTTTACATGGTCACTAATCAAGGCGACCTTTCTGAGTATTCCAGATAAAGAAGATGGAATCCAAGTCTGCTTGACTTTCCCTTGCGTCTGTTCTGTGCTGGTACAAAATGAGAACTAGCACTAGCATATGCTGGGTGAAGTTGGCAGGAAATTCAACTCTCTCAAGCTTCAGCATGCTTCAATACATTTGGTTGAAACCGAGGTTAAATCGCTGGTATTTGACATGTGCTTGCAAAAGTTGCAGCTAGCACTATCAAATGCTAGGGGTTTCCCACGGTACTTTCTGCAAGGTTGTTCTGTATATTATAGCATTTCAGATATTGATGATGGTGCCCATTCCCCCTGGTATCTGCGTAGTGTTGGCCGGATGCAGCAGCTAGCACTAGCAAATGCTAGGAGGAAAGATCATCCGGAACCAGCTTCTTTTCTTTGCAGATGTCGTGTATTAAAAAAATACGAAGAGGACTAAGTGATTCCAGACTAAAAGGAAACAGTATGGTTTTTCAGATTGCTAGGACGAAAAGCCCCAAGTGGATTGAATGTGTGCATAGTATGTCATTTTTCACTGTGCCGGACACTAATCCTTCGCCATCATGCTAAGATAATAGACCCAATCAACAGCTTTTGTCAGTCGATCATCTTGCAGTCGGACACCACTCAATGCGCAGTGACATGTGCAGCTTATTGCCGTGTCAGCGTCTCCTCTCTGTCATGAGAGTTGGCTATATTATGAAAACGCATTTGCTTCATGGACAGTTGTATCTTTCCATTGTAAATCAGACAACATAGGAAGAATGAAGTCCAATCAGAACGCATGTGACTTGATTCCTTGCATGTGCCTGGTGCTTGTTGGATAAACATGACTAGCACTAGCGTATGCCGGGGGTTACTCGGCAACACTCATCCTATTTCCCGTAGTGGCAGCAAGAAGAAGTTTGGAAATCTCAGCAAGCAAATGGACCCTGTATGCGTCCCGCATCTGTTTTGTGCATGCTTGGATGAAAGGCTAGCACTAGCACATGCTGGGGGTTTACATGGTCACTAATAAAAAGGCGACCTTTCTGAGTATTCCAGATAAAGAAGATCGAATCCAAGTCTGCTTGACTTTCCCTTGCGTCTGTTCTGTGCTGGTACAAAATGAGAACTAGCACTAGCATATGCTGGGTGAAGTTGGCAGGAAATTCAACTCTCTCAAGCTTCAGCATGCTTCAATACATTTGGTTGAAACCGAGGTTAAATCGCTGGTATTTGACATGTGCTTGCAAAAGTTGCAGCTAGCACTATCAAATGCTAGGGGTTTCCCACGGTACTTTCTGCAAGGTTGTTCTGTATATTATAGCATTTCAGATATTGATGATGGTGCCCATTCCCCCTGGTATCTGCGTAGTGTTGGCCGGATGCAGCAGCTAGCACTAGCAAATGCTAGGAGGAAAGATCATCCGGAACCAGCTTCTTTTCTTTGCAGATGTCGTGTATTAAAAAAATACGAAGAGGACTAAGTGATTCAAAACTAAAAGGAAACAGTATGGTTTTTCAGATTGCTAGGACGAAAAGCCCCAAGTGGATTGAATGTGTGCATAGTATGTCATTTTTCACTGTGCCGGACACTAATCCTTCGCCATCATGCTAAGATAATAGACCCAATCAACAGCTTTTGTCAGTCGATCATCTTGCAGTCGGACACCACTCAATGCGCAGTGACATGTGCAGCTTATTGCCGTGTCAGCGTCTCCTCTCTGTCATGAGAGTTGGCTATATTATGAAAACGCATTTGCTTCATGGACAGTTGTATCTTTCCATTGTAAATCAGGCAACATAGGAAGAATGAAGTCCAATCAGAACGCATGCCACTTGATTCCTTGCATGTGCCTGGTGCTTGTTGGATAAACATGACTAGCACTAGCGTATGCTGGGGGTTACTCGGCAACACTCATCCTATTTCCCGTAGTGGCAGCAAGAAGAAGTTTGGAAATCTCAGCAAGCAAATGGACCCTGTATGCGTCCCGCATCTGTTTTGTGCATGCTTGGATGAAAGGCTAGCACTAGCACATGCTGGGGGTTTACATGGTCACTAATCAAGGCGACCTTTCTGAGTATTCCAGATAAAGAAGATCGAATCCAAGTCTGCTTGACTTTCCCTTGCGTCTGTTCTGTGCTGGTACAAAATGAGAACTAGCACTAGCATATGCTGGGTGAAGTTGGCAGGAAATTCAACTCTCTCAAGCTTCAGCATGCTTCAATACATTTGGTTGAAACCGAGGTTAAATCGCTGGTATTTGACATGTGCTTGCAAAAGTTGCAGCTAGCACTATCAAATGCTAGGGGTTTCCCACGGTACTTTCTGCAAGGTTGTTCTGTATATTATAGCATTTCAGATATTGATGATGGTGCCCATTCCCCCTGGTATCTGCGTAGTGTTGGCCGGATGCAGCAGCTAGCACTAGCAAATGCTAGGAGGAAAGATCATCCGGAACCAGCTTCTTTTCTTTGCAGATGTCGTGTATTAAAAAAATACGAAGAGGACTAAGTGATTCCAGACTAAAAGGAAACAGTATGGTTTTTCAGATTGCTAGGACGAAAAGCCCCAAGTGGATTGAATGTGTGCATAGTATGTCATTTTTCACTGTGCCGGACACTAATCCTTCGCCATCATGCTAAGATAATAGACCCAATCAACAGCTTTTGTCAGTCGATCATCTTGCAGTCGGACACCACTCAATGCGCAGTGACATGTGCAGCTTATTGCCGTGTCAGCGTCTCCTCTCTGTCATGAGAGTTGGCTATATTATGAAAACGCATTTGCTTCATGGACAGTTGTATCTTTCCATTGTAAATCAGACAACATAGGAAGAATGAAGTCCAATCAGAACGCATGTGACTTGATTCCTTGCATGTGCCTGGTGCTTGTTGGATAAACATGACTAGCACTAGCGTATGCCGGGGGTTACTCGGCAACACTCATCCTATTTCCCGTAGTGGCAGCAAGAAGAAGTTTGGAAATCTCAGCAAGCAAATGGACCCTGTATGCGTCCCGCATCTGTTTTGTGCATGCTTGGATGAAAGGCTAGCACTAGCACATGCTGGGGGTTTACATGGTCACTAATAAAAAGGCGACCTTTCTGAGTATTCCAGATAAAGAAGATCGAATCCAAGTCTGCTTGACTTTCCCTTGCGTCTGTTCTGTGCTGGTACAAAATGAGAACTAGCACTAGCATATGCTGGGTGAAGTTGGCAGGAAATTCAACTCTCTCAAGCTTCAGCATGCTTCAATACATTTGGTTGAAACCGAGGTTAAATCGCTGGTATTTGACATGTGCTTGCAAAAGTTGCAGCTAGCACTATCAAATGCTAGGGGTTTCCCACGGTACTTTCTGCAAGGTTGTTCTGTATATTATAGCATTTCAGATATTGATGATGGTGCCCATTCCCCCTGGTATCTGCGTAGTGTTGGCCGGATGCAGCAGCTAGCACTAGCAAATGCTAGGAGGAAAGATCATCCGGAACCAGCTTCTTTTCTTTGCAGATGTCGTGTATTAAAAAAATACGAAGAGGACTAAGTGATTCAAAACTAAAAGGAAACAGTATGGTTTTTCAGATTGCTAGGACGAAAAGCCCCAAGTGGATTGAATGTGTGCATAGTATGTCATTTTTCACTGTGCCGGACACTAATCCTTCGCCATCATGCTAAGATAATAGACCCAATCAACAGCTTTTGTCAGTCGATCATCTTGCAGTCGGACACCACTCAATGTGCAGTGACATGTGCAGCTTATTGCCGTGTCAGCGTCTCCTCTCTGTCATGAGAGTTGGCTATATTATGAAAACGCATTTGCTTCATGGACAGTTGTATCTTTCCATTGTAAATCAGACAACATAGGAAGAATGAAGTCCAATCAGAACGCATGTGACTTGATTCCTTGCATGTGCCTGGTGCTTGTTGGATAAACATGACTAGCACTAGCGTATGCCGGGGGTTACTCGGCAACACTCATCCTATTTCCCGTAGTGGCAGCAAGAAGAAGTTTGGAAATCTCAGCAAGCAAATGGACCCTGTATGTGTCCCGCATCTGTTTTGTGCATGCTTGGATGAAAGGCTAGCACTAGCACATGCTGGGGGTTTACATGGTCACTAATGAAGGCGACCTTTCTGAGTATTCCAGATAAAGAAGATCGAATCCAAGTCTGCTTGACTTTCCCTTGCGTCTTTTCTGTGCTGGTACAAAATGAGAACTAGCACTAGCATATGCTGGGTGAAGTTGGCAGGAAATTCAACTCTCTCAAGCTTCAGCATGCTTCAATACATTTGGTTGAAACCGAGGTTAAATCGCTGGTATTTGACATGTGCTTGCAAAAGTTGCAGCTAGCACTATCAAATGCTAGGGGTTTCCCACGGTACTTTCTGCAAGGTTGTTCTGTATATTATAGCATTTCAGATATTGATGATGGTGCCCATTCCCCCTGGTATCTGCGTAGTGTTGGCCGGATGCAGCAGCTAGCACTAGCAAATGCTAGGAGGAAAGATCATCCGGAACCAGCTTCTTTTCTTTGCAGATGTCGTGTATTAAAAAAATACGAAGAGGACTAAGTGATTCCAGCCTAAAAGGAAACAGTATGGTTTTTCAGATTGCTAGGACGAAAAGCCCCAAGTGGATTGAATGTGTGCATAGTATGTCATTTTTCACTGTGCCGGACACTAATCCTTTGCCATCATGCTAAGGTAATAGACCTAATCAACAGCTTTTGTCAGTCGATCATCTTGCAGTCGGACACCACTCAATGCGCAGTGACATGTGCAGCTTATTGCCGTGTCAGCGTCTCCTCTCTGTCATGAGAGTTGGCTATATTATGAAAACGCATTTGCTTCATGGACAGTTGTATCTTTCCATTGTAAATCAAACAACATAGGAAGAATGAAGTCCAATCAGAACGCATGTGACTTGATTCCTTGCATGTGCCTGGTGCTTGTTGGATAAACATGACTAGCACTAGCGTATGCCGGGGGTTACTCGGCAACACTCATCCTATTTCCCGTAGTGGCAGCAAGAAGAAGTTTGGAAATCTCAGCAAGCAAATGGACCCTGTGTGCGTCCCGCATCTGTTTTGTGCATGCTTGGATGAAAGGCTAGCACTAGCACATGCTGGGGGTTTACATGGTCACTAATGAAGGCGACCTTTCTGAGTATTCCAGATAAAGAAGATCGAATCCAAGTCTGCTTGACTTTCCCTTGCGTCTGTTCTGTGCTGGTACAAAATGAGAACTAGCACTAGCATATGCTGGGTGAAGTTGGCAGGAAATTCAACTCTCTCAAGCTTCAGCATGCTTCAATACATCTGGTTGAAACCGAGGTTAAATCGCTGGTATTTGACATGTGCTTGCAAAAGTTGCAGCTAGCACTATCAAATGCTAGGGGTTTCCCACGGTACTTTCTGCAAGGTTGTTCTGTATATTATAGCATTTCAGATATTGATGATGGTGCCCATTCCCCCTGGTATCTGCGTAGTGTTGGCCGGATGCAGCAACTAGCACTAGCAAATGCTAGGAGGAAAGATCATCCGGAACCAGCTTCTTTTCTTTGCAGATGTCGTGTATTAAAAAAATACGAAGAGGACTAAGTGATTCCAGACTAAAAGGAAACAGTATGGTTTTTCAGATTGCTAGGACGAAAAGCCCCAAGTGGATTGAATGTGTGCATAGTATGTCATTTTTCACTGTGCCGGACACTAATCCTTCGCCATCATGCTAAGATAATAGACCCAATCAACAGCTTTTGTCAGTCGATCATCTTGCAGTCGGACACCACTCAATGCGCAGTGACATGTGCAGCTTATTGCCGTGTCAGCGTCTCCTCTCTGTCATGAGAGTTGGCTATATTATGAAAACGCATTTGCTTCATGGACAGTTGTATCTTTCCATTGTAAATCAGACAACATAGGAAGAATGAAGTCCAATCAGAACGCATGTGACTTGATTCCTTGCATGTGCCTGGTGCTTGTTGGATAAACATGACTAGCACTAGCGTATGCCGGGGGTTACTCGGCAACACTCATCCTATTTCCCGTAGTGGCAGCAAGAAGAAGTTTGGAAATCTCAGCAAGCAAATGGACCCTGTGTGCGTCCCGCATCTGTTTTGTGCATGCTTGGATGAAAGGCTAGCACTAGCACATGCTGGGGGTTTACATGGTCACTAATGAAGGCGACCTTTCTGAGTATTCCAGATAAAGAAGATCGAATCCAAGTCTGCTTGACTTTCCCTTGCGTCTGTTCTGTGCTGGTACAAAATGAGAACTAGCACTAGCATATGCTGGGTGAAGTTGGCAGGAAATTCAACTCTCTCAAGCTTCAGCATGCTTCAATACATCTGGTTGAAACCGAGGTTAAATCGCTGGTATTTGACATGTGCTTGCAAAAGTTGCAGCTAGCACTATCAAATGCTAGGGGTTTCCCACGGTACTTTCTGCAAGGTTGTTCTGTATATTATAGCATTTCAGATATTGATGATGGTGCCCATTCCCCCTGGTATCTGCGTAGTGTTGGCCGGATGCAGCAGCTAGCACTAGCAAATGCTAGGAGGAAAGATCACCCGGAACCAGATTCTTTTCTTTGCAGATGTCGTGTATTGAAAAAATACGAAGAGGACTAAGTGATTCCAGACTAAAAGGAAACAGTATGGTTTTTCAGATTTCTGGGACGAAAAGCCCCACGTAGATTGAATGTGTGCATAGTATGTAACTGTTGACTCTGCCGGACACTAATCCTTCGCGATCATGCTAAGATAATAGACCCAATCAACAGCTTTTGTCAGTCGATCATCTTGCAGTCGGACACCACTCAATGTGCAGTGACATGTGCAGCTTATTGCCGTGTCAGCGTCTCCTCTCTGTCATGAGAGTTGGCTATATTATGAAAACGCATTTGCTTCATGGACAGTTGTATCTTTCCATTGTAAATCAGACAACATAGGAAGAATGAAGTCCAATCAGAACGCATGCCACTTGATTCCTTGCATGTGCCTGGTGCTTGTTGGATAAACATGACTAGCACTAGCGTATGCTGGGGGTTACTCGGCAACACTCATCCTATTTCCCGTAGTGGCAGCAAGAAGAAGTTTGGAAATCTCAGCAAGCAAATGGACCCTGTATGCGTCCCGCATCTGTTTTGTGCATGCTTGGATGAAAGGCTAGCACTAGCACATGCTGGGGGTTTACATGGTCACTAATCAAGGCGACCTTTCTGAGTATTCCAGATAAAGAAGATCGAATCCAAGTCTGCTTGACTTTCCCTTGCGTCTGTTCTGTGCTGGTACAAAATGAGAACTAGCACTAGCATATGCTGGGTGAAGTTGGCAGGAAATTCAACTCTCTCAAGCTTCAGCATGCTTCAATACATTTGGTTGAAACCGAGGTTAAATCGCTGGTATTTGACATGTGCTTGCAAAAGTTGCAGCTAGCACTATCAAATGCTAGGGGTTTCCCACGGTACTTTCTGCAAGGTTGTTCTGTATATTATAGCATTTCAGATATTGATGATGGTGCCCATTCCCCCTGGTATCTGCGTAGTGTTGGCCGGATGCAGCAGCTAGCACTAGCAAATGCTAGGAGGAAAGATCATCCGGAACCAGCTTCTTTTCTTTGCAGATGTCGTGTATTAAAAAAATACGAAGAGGACTAAGTGATTCCAGACTAAAAGGAAACAGTATGGTTTTTCAGATTGCTAGGACGAAAAGCCCCAAGTGGATTGAATGTGTGCATAGTATGTCATTTTTCACTGTGCCGGACACTAATCCTTTGCCATCATGCTAAGGTAATAGACCTAATCAACAGCTTTTGTCAGTCGATCATCTTGCAGTCGGACACCACTCAATGCGCAGTGACATGTGCAGCTTATTGCCGTGTCAGCGTCTCCTCTCTGTCATGAGAGTTGGCTATATTATGAAAACGCATTTGCTTCATGGACAGTTGTATCTTTCCATTGTAAATCAAACAACATAGGAAGAATGAAGTCCAATCAGAACGCATGCCACTTGATTCCTTGCATGTGCCTGGTGCTTGTTGGATAAACATGACTAGCACTAGCGTATGCCGGGGGTTACTCGGCAACACTCATCCTATTTCCCGTAGTGGCAGCAAGAAGAAGTTTGGAAATCTCAGCAAGCAAATGGACCCTGTGTGCGTCCCGCATCTGTTTTGTGCATGCTTGGATGAAAGGCTAGCACTAGCACATGCTGGGGGTTTACATGGTCACTAATCAAGGCGACCTTTCTGAGTATTCCAGATAAAGAAGATCGAATCCAAGTCTGCTTGACTTTCCCTTGCGTCTGTTCTGTTCTGGTACAAAATGAGAACTAGCACTAGCATATGCTGGGTGAAGTTGACAGGAAATTCAACTCTCTCAAGCTTCAGCATGCTTCAATACATCTGGTTGAAACCGAGGTTAAATCGCTGGTATTTGACATGTGCTTGCAAAAGTTGCAGCTGGCACTATCAAATGCTAGGGGTTTCCCACGGTACTTTCTGCAAGGTTGTTCTGTATATTATAGCATTTCAGATATTGATGATGGTGCCCATTCCCCCTGGTATCTGCGTAGTGTTGGCCGGATGCAGCAGCTAGCACTAGCAAATGCTAGGAGGAAAGATCATCCGGAACCAGCTTCTTTTCTTTGCAGATGTCGTGTATTAAAAAAATACGAAGAGGACTAAGTGATTCCAGACTAAAAGGAAACAGTATGGTTTTTCAGATTGCTAGGACGAAAAGCCCCAAGTGGATTGAATGTGTGCACAGTATGTCATTTTTCACTGTGCCGGACACTAATCCTTTGCCATCATGCTAAGATAATAGACCCAATCAACAGCTTTTGTCAGTCGATCATCTTGCAGTCGGACACCACTCAATGTGCAGTGACATGTGCAGCTTATTGCCGTGTCAGCGTCTCCTCTCTGTCATGAGAGTTGGCTATATTATGAAAACGCATTTGCTTCATGGACAGTTGTATCTTTCCATTGTAAATCAAACAACATAGGAAGAATGAAGTCCAATCAGAACGCATGTGACTTGATTCCTTGCATGTGCCTGGTGCTTGTTGGATAAACATGACTAGCACTAGCGTATGCTGGGGGTTACTCGGCAACACTCATCCTATTTCCCGTAGTGGCAGCAAGAAGAAGTTTGGAAATCTCAGCAAGCAAATGGACCCTGTGTGCGTCCCGCATCTGTTTTGTGCATGCTTGGATGAAAGGCTAGCACTAGCACATGCTGGGGGTTTACATGGTCACTAATCAAGGCGACCTTTCTGAGTATTCCAGATAAAGAAGATCGAATCCAAGTCTGCTTGACTTTCCCTTGCGTCTGTTCTGTGCTGGTACAAAATGAGAACTAGCACTAGCATATGCTGGGTGAAGTTGGCAGGAAATTCAACTCTCTCAAGCTTCAGCATGCTTCAATACATCTGGTTGAAACCGAGGTTACATCGCTGGTATTTGACATGTGCTTGCAAAAGTTGCAGCTAGCACTATCAAATGCTAGGGGTTTCCCACGGTACTTTCTGCAAGGTTGTTCTGTATATTATAGCATTTCAGATATTGATGATGGTGCCCATTCCCCCTGGTATCTGCGTAGTGTTGGCCGGATGCAGCAGCTAGCACTAGCAAATGCTAGGAGGAAAGATCATCCGGAACCAGCTTCTTTTCTTTGCAGATGTCGTGTATTAAAAAAATACGAAGAGGACCAAGTGATTCAAAACTAAAAGGAAACAGTATGGTTTTTCAGATTGCTAGGACGAAAAGCCCCAAGTGGATTGAATGTGTGGATAGTATGTAACTGTTGACTCTGCCGGACACTAATCCTTCGCCATCATGCTAAGATAATAGACCCAATCAACAGCTTTTGTCAGTCGATCATCTTGCAGTCGGACACCACTCAATGCGCAGTGACATGTGCAGCTTATTGCCGTGTCAGCGTCTCCTCTCTGTCATGAGAGTTGGCTATATTATGAAAACGCATTTGCTTCATGGACAGTTGTATCTTTCCATTGTAAATCAAACAACATAGGAAGAATGAAGTCCAATCAGAACGCATGTGACTTGATTCCTTGCATGTGCCTGGTGCTTGTTGGATAAACATGACTAGCACTAGCGTATGCCGGGGGTTACTCGGCAACACTCATCCTATTTCCCGTAGTGGCAGCAAGAAGAAGTTTGGAAATCTCAGCAAGCAAATGGACCCTGTGTGCGTCCCGCATCTGTTTTGTGCATGCTTGGATGAAAGGCTAGCACTAGCACATGCTGGGGGTTTACATGGTCACTAATCAAGGCGACCTTTCTGAGTATTCCAGATAAAGAAGATCGAATCCAAGTCTGCCTGACTTTCCCTTGCGTCTGTTCTGTGCTGGTACAAAATGAGAACTAGCACTAGCATATGCTGGGTGAAGTTGGCAGGAAATTCAACTCTCTCAAGCTTCAGCATGCTTCAATACATCTGGTTGAAACCGAGGTTAAATCGCTGGTATTTGACATGTGCTTGCAAAAGTTGCAGCTAGCACTATCAAATGCTAGGGGTTTCCCACGGTACTTTCTGCAAGGTTGTTCTGTATATTATAGCATTTCAGATATTGATGATGGTGCCCATTCCCCCTGGTATCTGCGTAGTGTTGGCCGGATGCAGCAGCTAGCACTAGCAAATGCTAGGAGGAAAGATCACCCGGAACCAGCTTCTTTTCTTTGCAGATGTCGTGTATTGAAAAAATACGAAGAGGACTAAGTGATTCCAGACTAAAAGGAAACAGTATGGTTTTTCAGATTTCTGGGACGAAAAGCCCCACGTAGATTGAATGTGTGCATAGTATGTAACTGTTGACTCTGCCGGACACTAATCCTTCGCCATCATGCTAAGATAATAGACCCAATCAACAGCTTTTGTCAGTCGATCATCTTGCAGTCGGACACCACTCAATGCGCAGTGACATGTGCAGCTTATTGCCGTGTCAGCGTCTCCTCTCTGTCATGAGAGTTGGCTATATTATGAAAACGCATTTGCTTCATGGACAGTTGTATCTTTCCATTGTAAATCAGACAACATAGGAAGAATGAAGTCCAATCAGAACGTATGCCACTTGATTCCTTGCATGTGCCTGGTGCTTGTTGGATAAACATGACTAGCACTAGCGTATGCTGGGGGTTACTCGGCAACACTCATCCTATTTCCCGTAGTGGCAGCAAGAAGAAGTTTGGAAATCTCAGCAAGCAAATGGACCCTGTATGCGTCCCGCATCTGTTTTGTGCATGCTTGGATGAAAGGCTAGCACTAGCTCATGCTGGGGGTTTACATGGTCACTAATGAAGGCGACCTTTCTGAGTATTCCAGATAAAGAAGATCGAATCCAAGTCTGCTTGACTTTCCCTTGCGTCTGTTCTGTGCTGGTACCAAATGAGAACTAGCACTAGCATATGCTGGGTGAAGTTGGCAGGAAATTCAACTCTCTCAAGCTTCAGCATGCTTCAATACATTTGGTTTGAATCGAGGTTAAATCGCTGGTATTTGACATGTGCTTGCAAAAGTTGCAGCTGGCACTATCAAATGCTAGGGGTTTCCCACGGTACTTTCTGCAAGGTTGTTCTGTATATTATAGCATTTCAGAAATTGATGATGGTGCCCATTCCCCCTGGTATCTGCGTAGTGTTGGCCGGATGCAGCAGCTAGCACTAGCAAATGCTAGGAGGAAAGATCACCCGGAACCAGCTTCTTTTCTTTGCAGATGTCGTGTATTAAAAAAATACGAAGAGGACTAAGTGATTCCAGCCTAAAAGGAAACAGTATGGTTTTTCAGATTGCTAGGACGAAAAGCCCCAAGTGGATTGAATGTGTGCATAGTATGTAATTGTTCACTCTGCCGGACACTAATCCTTCGCCATCATGCTAAGATAATAGACCCAATCAACAGCTTTTGTCAGTCGATCATCTTGCAGTCGGACACCACTCAATGTGCAGTGACATGTGCAGCTTATTGCCGTGTCAGCGTCTCCTCTCTGTCATGAGAGTTGGCTATATTATGAAAACACATTTGCTTCATGGACAGTTGTATCTTTCCATTGTAAATCAGACAACATAGGAAGAATGAAGTCCAATCAGAACGCATGTGACTTGATTCCTTGCATGTGCCTGGTGCTTGTTGAATAAACATGACTAGCACTAGCGTATGCTGGGGGTTACTCGGCAACTCTCATCCTATTTCCCGTAGTGGCAGCAAGAAGAAGTTTGGAAATCTCAGCAAGCAAATGGACCCTGTATGCGTCCCGCATCTGTTTTGTGAATGCTTGGATGAAAGGCTAGCACTAGCACATGCTGGGGGTTTACATGGTCACTAATCAAGGCGACCTTTCTGAGTATTCCAGATAAAGAAGATCGAATCCAAGTCTGCTTGACTTTCCCTTGCGTCTGTTCTGTGCTGGTACCAAATGAGAACTAGCACTAGCATATGCTGGGTGAAGTTGGCAGGAAATTCAACTCTCTCAAGCTTCAGCATGCTTCAATACATTTGGTTGAAACCGAGGTTAAATCGCTGGTATTTGACATGTGCTTGCAAAAGTTGCAGCTAGCACTATCAAATGCTAGGGGTTTCCCACGGTACTTTCTGCAAGGTTGTTCTGTATATTATAGCATTTCAGATATTGATGATGGTGCCCATTAACCTGGTATCTGCGTAGTGTTGGCCGGATGCAGCAGCTAGCACTAGCAAATGCTAGGAGGAAAGATCACCCGGAACCAGCTTCTTTTCTTTGCAGATGTCGTGTATTGAAAAAATACGAAGAGGACTAAGTGATTCCAGCCTAAAAGGAAACAGTATGGTTTTTCAGATTTCTGGGATGAAAAGCCCCACGTAGATTGAATGTGTGCATAGTATGTAACTGCTGACTCTGCCGGACACTAATCCTTCGCCATCATGCTAAGATAATAGACCCAATCAACAGCTTTTGTCAGTCGATCATCTTGCAGTCGGACACCACTCAATGCGCAGTGACATGTGCAGCTTATTGCCGTGTCAGCGTCTCCTCTCTGTCATGAGAGTTGGCTATATTGTGAAAACGCATTTGCTTCATGGACAGTTGTATCTTTCCATTGTAAATCAGACAACATAGGAAGAATGAAGTCCAATCAGAACGCATGCCACTTGATTCCTTGCATGTGCCTGGTGCTTGTTGGATAAACATGACTAGCACTAGCGTATGCTGGGGGTTACTCGGCAACACTCATCCTATTTCCCGTAGTGGCAGCAAGGAGAAGTTTGGAAATCTCAGCAAGCAAATGGACCCTGTATGCGTCCCGCATCTGTTTTGTGCATGCTTGGATGAAAGGCTAGCACTAGCTCATGCTGGGGGTTTACATGGTCACTAATGAAGGCGACCTTTCTGAGTATTCCAGATAAAGAAGATCGAATCCAAGTCTGCTTGACTTTCCCTTGCGTCTGTTCTGTGCTGGTACCAAATGAGAACTAGCACTACCATATGCTGGGTGAAGTTGGCAGGAAATTCAACTCTCTCAAGCTTCAGCATGCTTCAATACATTTGGTTGAAACCGAGGTTAAATCGCTGGTATTTGACATGTGCTTGCAAAAGTTGCAGCTGGCACTATCAAATGCTAGGGGTTTCCCACGGTACTTTCTGCAAGGTTGTTCTGTATATTATAGCATTTCAGATATTGATGATGGTGCCCATTCCCCCTGGTATCTGCGTAGTGTTGGCCGGATGCAGCAGCTAGCACTAGCAAATGCTAGGAGGAAAGATCACCCGGAACCAGCTTCTTTTCTTTGCAGATGTCGTGTATTGAAAAAATACGAAGAGGACTAAGTGATTCCAGACTAAAAGGAAACAGTATGGTTTTTCAGATTGCTAGGACGAAAAGCCCCACGTAGATTTAATGTGTGCATAGTATGTAACTGTTGACTCTGCCGGACACTAATCCTTCGCCATCATGCTAAGATAATAGACCCAATCAACAGCTTTTGTCAGTCGATCATCTTGCAGTCGGACACCACTCAATGCGCAGTGACATGTGCAGCTTATTGCCGTGTCAGCGTCTCCTCTCTGTCATGAGAGTTGGCTATATTATGAAAACGCATTTGCTTCATGGACAGTTGTATCTTTCCATTGTAAATCAGACAACATAGGAAGAATGAAGTCCAATCAGAACGCATGCCACTTGATTCCTTGCATGTGCCTGGTGCTTGTTGGATAAACATGACTAGCACTAGCGTATGCTGGGGGTTACTCGGCAACACTCATCCTATTTCCCGTAGTGGCAGCAAGGAGAAGTTTGGAAATCTCTGCAAGCAAATGGACCCTGTATGCGTCCCGCATCTGTTTTGTGCATGCTTGGATGAAAGGCTAGCACTAGCTCATGCTGGGGGTTTACATGGTCACTAATGAAGGCGACCTTTCTGAGTATTCCAGATAAAGAAGATCGAATCCAAGTCTGCTTGACTTTCCCTTGCGTCTGTTCTGTGCTGGTACCAAATGAGAACTAGCACTACCATATGCTGGGTGAAGTTGACAGGAAATTCAACTCTCTCAAGCTTCAGCATGCTTCAATACATTTGGTTTGAATCGAGGTTAAATCGCTGGTATTTGACATGTGCTTGCAAAAGTTGCAGCTGGCACTATCAAATGCTAGGGGTTTCCCACGGTACTTTCTGCAAGGTTGTTCTGTATATTATAGCATTTCAGATATTGATGATGGTGCCCATTCCCCCTGGTATCTGCGTAGTGTTGGCCGGATGCAGCAGCTAGCACTAACAAATGCTAGGAGGAAAGATCGCCCTGAACCAGCTTCTTTTCTTTGCAGATGTCGTGTATTGAAAAAATACGAAGAGGACTAAGTGATTCCAGCCTAAAAGGAAACAGTATGGTTTTTCAGATTGCTAGGACGAAAAGCCCCAAGTTGATTGAATGTGTGCATAGTATGTAACTGTTGACTCTGCCGGACACTAATCCTTCGCCATCATGCTAAGATAATAGACCCAATCAACAGCTTTTGTCAGTCGATCATCTTGCAGTCGGACACCACTCAATGTGCAGTGACATGTGCAGCTTATTGCCGTGTCAGCGTCTCCTCTCTGTCATGAGACTTGGCTATATTATGAAAACGCATTTGCTTCATGGACAGTTGTATCCTTCCATTGTAAATCAAACAACATAGGAAGAATGAAGTCCAATCAGAACGCATGCCACTTGATTCCTTGCATGTGCCTGGTGCTTGTTGGATAAACATGACTAGCACTAGCGTATGCTGGGGGTTACTCGACAACACTCATCCTATTTCCCGTAGTGGCAGCAAGAAGAAGTTTGGAAATCTCAGCAAGCAAATAGACCCTGTATGCGTCCCGCATCTGTTTTGTGCATGCTTGGATGAAAGGCTAGCACTAGCACATGCTGGGGGTTTACATGGTCACTAATGAAGGCGACCTTTCTGAGTATTCCAGATAAAGAAGATCGAATCCAAGTCTGCTTGACTTTCCCTTGCGTCTGTTCTGTGCTGGTACCAAATGAGAACTAGCACTAGCATATGCTGGGTGAAATTGACAGGAAATTCAACTCTCTCAAGCTTCAGCCTGCTTCAATACATCTGGTTGAAACCGAGGTTAAATCGCTGGTATTTGACATGTGCTTGCAAAAGTTGCAGCTAGCACTATCAAGTGCTAGGGGTTTCCCACGGTACTTTCTGCAAGGTTGTTCTGTATATTATAGCATTTCAGATATTGATGATGGTGCCCATTCCCCCTGGTATCTGCGTAGTGTTGACCGGATGCAGCAGCTAGCACTAGCAAATGCTAGGAGGAAAGATCGCCCGGAACCAGCTTCTTTTCTTTGCAGATGTCGTGTATTAAAAAAATACGAAGAGGACTAAGTGATTCCAGCCTAAAAGGAAACAGTATGGTTTTTCAGATTGCTAGGACGAAAAGCCCCAAGTGGATTGAATGTGTGCATAGTATGTAATTGTTCACTGTGCCGGACACTAATCCTTCGCCATCATGCTAAGATAATAGACCCAATCAACAACTTTTGTCAGTCGATCATCTTGCAGTCGGACACCACTCAATGTGCAGTGACATGTGCAGCTTATTGCCGTGTCAGCGAATCCTCTCTGTCATGAGAGTTGGCTATATTATGAAAACACATTTGCTTCATGGACAGTTGTATCTTTCCATTGTAAATCAAACAACATAGGAAGAATGAAGTCCAATCAGAACGCATGCCACTTGATTCCTTGCATGTGCCTGGTGCTTGTTGGATAAACATGACTAGCACTAGCGTATGCTGGGGGTTACTCGACAACACTCATCCTATTTCCCGTAGTGGCAGGAAGGAGAAGTTTGGAAATCTCAGCAAGCAAATGGACCCTGTATGCGTCCCGCATCTGTTTTGTGCATGCTTGGATGAAAGGCTAGCACTAGCTCATGCTGGGGGTTTACATGGTCACTAATGAAGGCGACCTTTCTGAGTATTCCAGATAAAGAAGATCGAATCCAAGTCTGCTTGACTTTCCCTTGCGTCTGTTCTGTGCTGGTACCAAATGAGAACTAGCACTACCATATGCTGGGTGAAGTTGGCAGGAAATTCAACTCTCTCAAGCTTCAGCATGCTTCAATACATTTGGTTTGAATCGAGGTTAAATCGCTGGTATTTGACATGTGCTTGCAAAAGTTGCAGCTGGCACTATCAAATGCTAGGGGTTTCCCACGGTACTTTCTGCAAGGTTGTTCTGTATATTATAGCATTTCAGATATTGATGATGGTGCCCATTCCCCCTGGTATCTGCGTAGTGTTGGCCGGATGCAGCAGCTAGCACTAGCAAATGCTAGGAGGAAAGATCGCCCTGAACCAGCTTCTTTTCTTTGCAGATGTCGTGTATTGAAAAAATACGAAGAGGACTAAGTGATTCCAGCCTAAAAGGAAACAGTATGGTTTTTCAGATTGCTAGGACGAAAAGCCCCAAGTTGATTGAATGTGTGCATAGTATGTAACTGTTGACTCTGCCGGACACTAATCCTTCGCCATCATGCTAAGATAATAGACCCAATCAACAGCTTTTGTCAGTCGATCATCTTGCAGTCGGACACCACTCAATGTGCAGTGACATGTGCAGCTTATTGCCGTGTCAGCGTCTCCTCTCTGTCATGAGACTTGGCTATATTATGAAAACGCATTTGCTTCATGGACAGTTGTATCCTTCCATTGTAAATCAAACAACATAGGAAGAATGAAGTCCAATCAGAACGCATGCCACTTGATTCCTTGCATGTGCCTGGTGCTTGTTGGATAAACATGACTAGCACTAGCGTATGCTGGGGGTTACTCGACAACACTCATCCTATTTCCCGTAGTGGCAGCAAGAAGAAGTTTGGAAATCTCAGCAAGCAAATAGACCCTGTATGCGTCCCGCATCTGTTTTGTGCATGCTTGGATGAAAGGCTAGCACTAGCACATGCTGGGGGTTTACATGGTCACTAATCAAGGCGACCTTTCTGAGTATTCCAGATAAAGAAGATCGAATCCAAGTCTGCTTGACTTTCCCTTGCGTCTGTTCTGTGCTGGTACCAAATGAGAACTAGCACTAGCATATGCTGGGTGAAATTGACAGGAAATTCAACTCTCTCAAGCTTCAGCCTGCTTCAATACATCTGGTTGAAACCGAGGTTAAATCGCTGGTATTTGACATGTGCTTGCAAAAGTTGCAGCTAGCACTATCAAGTGCTAGGGGTTTCCCACGGTACTTTCTGCAAGGTTGTTCTGTATATTATAGCATTTCAGATATTGATGATGGTGCCCATTCCCCCTGGTATCTGCGTAGTGTTGACCGGATGCAGCAGCTAGCACTAGCAAATGCTAGGAGGAAAGATCGCCCGGAACCAGCTTCTTTTCTTTGCAGATGTCGTGTATTGAAAAAATACGAAGAGGACTAAGTGATTCCAGCCTAAAAGGAAACAGTATGGTTTTTCAGATTGCTAGGACGAAAAGCCCCAAGTGGATTGAATGTGTGCATAGTATGTAATTGTTCACTGTGCCGGACACTAATCCTTCGCCATCATGCTAAGATAATAGACCCAATCAACAACTTTTGTCAGTCGATCATCTTGCAGTCGGACACCACTCAATGTGCAGTGACATGTGCAGCTTATTGCCGTGTCAGCGAATCCTCTCTGTCATGAGAGTTGGCTATATTATGAAAACACATTTGCTTCATGGACAGTTGTATCTTTCCATTGTAAATCAAACAACATAGGAAGAATGAAGTCCAATCAGAACGCATGCCACTTGATTCCTTGCATGTGCCTGGTGCTTGTTGGATAAACATGACTAGCACTAGCGTATGCTGGGGGTTACTCGGCAACACTCATCCTATTTCCCGTAGTGGCAGCAAGGAGAAGTTTGGAAATCTCAGCAAGCAAATGGACCCTGTATGCGTCCCGCATCTGTTTTGTGCATGCTTGGATGAAAGGCTAGCACTAGCTCATGCTGGGGGTTTACATGGTCACTAATGAAGGCGACCTTTCTGAGTATTCCAGATAAAGAAGATCGAATCCAAGTCTGCTTGACTTTCCCTTGCGTCTGTTCTGTGCTGGTACCAAATGAGAACTAGCACTACCATATGCTGGGTGAAGTTGGCAGGAAATTCAACTCTCTCAAGCTTCAGCATGCTTCAATACATTTGGTTTGAATCGAGGTTAAATCGCTGGTATTTGACATGTGCTTGCAAAAGTTGCAGCTGGCACTATCAAATGCTAGGGGTTTCCCACGGTACTTTCTGCAAGGTTGTTCTGTATATTATAGCATTTCAGATATTGATGATGGTGCCCATTCCCCCTGGTATCTGCGTAGTGTTGGCCGGATGCAGCAGCTAGCACTAGCAAATGCTAGGAGGAAAGATCACCCGGAACCAGATTCTTTTCTTTGCAGATGTCGTGTATTGAAAAAATACCAAGAGGACTAAGTGATTCCAGACTAAAAGGAAACAGTATGGTTTTTCAGATTGCTAGGACGAAAAGCCCCAAGTGGATTGAATGTGTGCATAGTATGTAATTGTTCACTCTGCCGGACACTAATCCTTCGCCATCATGCTAAGATAATAGACCCAATCAACAGCTTTTGTCAGTCGATCATCTTGCAGTCGGACACCACTCAATGTGCAGTGACATGTGCAGCTTATTGCCGTGTCAGCGAATCCTCTCTGTCATGAGAGTTGGCTATATTATGAAAACGCATTTGCTTCATGGACAGTTGTATCTTTCCATTGTAAATCAGACAACATAGGAAGAATGAAGTCCAATCAGAACGCATGCCACTTGATTCCTTGCATGTGCCTGGTGCTTGTTGGTTAAACATGACTAGCACTAGCGTATGCTGGGGGTTACTCGGCAACACTCATCCTATTTCCCGTAGTGGCAGCAAGAAGAAGTTTGGAAATCTCAGCAAGCAAATGGACCCTGTATGCGTCCCGCATCTGTTTTGTGCATGCTTGGATGAAAGGCTAGCACTAGCACATGCTGGGGGTTTACATGGTCACTAATCAAGGCGACCTTTCTGAGTATTCCAGATAAAGAAGATCGAATCCAAGTCTGCTTGACTTTCCCTTGCGTCTGTTCTGTGCTGGTACCAAATGAGAACTAGCACTAGCATATGCTGGGTGAAGTTGGCAGGAAATTCATCTCTCTCAAGCTTCAGCATGCTTCAATACATCTGGTTGAAACCGAGGTTAAATCGCTGGTATTTGATATGTGCTTGCAAAAGTTGCAGCTAGTATTATCAAATGCTAGGGGTTTCCCACGGTACTTTTTGCAAGGTTGTTCAGTATATTATAGCATTTCAGATATTGATGATGGTGCCCATTCCCCCTGGTATCTGCGTAGTGTTAACCGGATGCAGCAGCTAGCACTAGCAAATGCTAGGAGGAAAGATCACCCGGAACCAGCTTCTTTTCTTTGCAGATGTCGTGTATTGAAAAAATACGAAGAGGACTAAGTGATTCCAGCCTAAAAGGAAACAGTATGGTTTTTCAGATTGCTAGGACGAAAAGCCCCAAGTGGAATGAATGTGTGCATAGTATGTAACTGTTGACTCTGCCGGACACTAATCCTTCGCCATCATGCTAAGATAATAGACCCAATCAACAGCTTTTGTCAGTCGATCATCTTGCAGTCGGACACCACTCAATGTGCAGTGACATGTGCAGCTTATTGCCGTGTCAGCGAATCCTCTCTGTCATGAGAGTTGGCTATATTATGAAAACACATTTGCTTCATGGACAGTTGTATCTTTCCATTGTAAATCAAACAACATAGGAAGAATGAAGTCCAATCAGAACGCATGCCACTTGATTCCTTGCATGTGCCTGGTGCTTGTTGGATATACATGACTAGCACTAGCGTATGCTGGGGGTTACTCGGCAACACTCATCCTATTTCCCGTAGTGGCAGCAAGAAGAAGTTTGGAAATCTCTGCAAGCAAATGGACCCTGTATGCGTCCCGCATCTGTTTTGTGCATGCTTGGATGAAAGGCTAGCACTAGCACATGCTGGGGGTTTACATGGTCACTAATCAAGGCGACCTTTCTGAGTATTCCAGATAAAGAAGATCGAATCCAAGACTGCTTGACTTTCCCTTGCGTCTGTTCTGTGCTGGTACCAAATGAGAACTAGCACTAGCATATGCTGGGTGAAATTGACAGGAAATTCAACTCTCTCAAGCTTCAGCATGCTTCAATACATCTGGTTGAAACCGAGGTTAAATCGCTGGTATTTGACATGTGCTTGCAAAAGTTGCAGCTAGCACTATCAAGTGCTAGGGGTTTCCCACGGTACTTTCTGCAAGGTTGTTCTGTATATTATAGCATTTCAGATATTGATGATGGTGCCCATTCCCCCTGGTATCTGCGTAGTGTTGACCGGATGCAGCAGCTAGCACTAGCAAATGCTAGGAGGAAATATCGCCCTGAACCAGCTTCTTTTCTTTGCAGATGTCGTGTATTGAAAAAATACGAAGAGGACTAAGTGATTCCAGCCTAAAAGGAAACAGTATGGTTTTTCAGATTGCTAGGACGAAAAGCCCCAAGTGGATTGAATGTGTGCATAGTATGTAATTGTTCACTGTGCCGGACACTAATCCTTCGCCATCATGCTAAGATAATAGACCCAATCAACAACTTTTGTCAGTCGATCATCTTGCAGTCGGACACCACTCAATGTGCAGTGACATGTGCAGCTTATTGCCGTGTCAGCGAATCCTCTCTGTCATGAGAGTTGGCTATATTATGAAAACACATTTGCTTCATGGACAGTTGTATCTTTCCATTGTAAATCAAACAACATAGGAAGAATGAAGTCCAATCAGAACGCATGCCACTTGATTCCTTGCATGTGCCTGGTGCTTGTTGGATAAACATGACTAGCACTAGCGTATGCTGGGGGTTACTCGGCAACACTCATCCTATTTCCCGTAGTGGCAGCAAGAAGAAGTTTGGAAATCTCTGCAAGCAAATGGACCCTGTATGCGTCCCGCATCTGTTTTGTGCATGCTTGGATGAAAGGCTAGCACTAGCACATGCTGGGGGTTTACATGGTCACTAATCAAGGCGACCTTTCTGAGTATTCCAGATAAAGAAGATCGAATCCAAGTCTGCTTGACTTTCCCTTGCGTCTGTTCTGTGCTGGTACCAAATGAGAACTAGCACTAGCATATGCTGGGTGAAATTGACAGGAAATTCAACTCTCTCAAGCTTCAGCATGCTTCAATACATCTGGTTGAAACCGAGGTTAAATCGCTGGTATTTGACATGTGCTTGCAAAAGTTGCAGCTAGCACTATCAAATGCTAGGGGTTTCCCACGGTACTTTCTGCAAGGTTGTTCTGTATATTATAGCATTTCAGATATTGATGATGGTGCCCATTCCCCCTGGTATCTGCGTAGTGTTGGCCGGATGCAGCAGCTAGCACTAGCAAATGCTAGGAGGAAAGATCGCCCTGAACCAGCTTCTTTTCTTTGCAGATGTCGTGTATTGAAAAAATACCAAGAGGACTAAGTGATTCCAGCCTAAAAGGAAACAGTATGATTTTTCAGATTGCTAGGACGAAAAGCCCCAAGTGGATTGAATGTGTGCATAGTATGTAATTGTTGACTCTGCCGGACACTAATCCTTCGCCATCATGCTAAGATAATAGACCCAATCAACAGCTTTTGTCAGTCGATCATCTTGCAGTCGGACACCACTCAATGTGCAGTGACATGTGCAGCTTATTGCCGTGTCAGCGTCTCCTCTCTGTCATGAGAGTTGGCTATATTATGAAAACACATTTGCTTCATGGACAGTTGTATCTTTCCATTGTAAATCAGACAACATAGGAAGAATGAAGTCCAATCAGAACGCATGCCACTTGATTCCTTGCATGTGCCTGGTGCTTGTTGGATAAACATGACTAGCACTAGCGTATGCTGGGGGTTACTCGGCAACACTCATCCTATTTCCCGTAGTGGCAGCAAGAAGAAGTTTGGAAATCTCTGCAAGCAAATGGACCCTGTATGCGTCCCGCATCTGTTTTGTGCATGCTTGGATGAAAGGCTAGCACTAGCACATGCTGGGGGTTTACATGGTCACTAATGAAGGCGACCTTTCTGAGTATTCCAGATAAAGAAGATCGAATCCAGGTCTGCTTGACTTTCCCTTGCGTCTGTTCTGTGCTGGTACCAAATGAGAACTAGCACTAGCATATGCTGGGTGAAATTGACAGGAAATTCAACTCTCTCAAGCTTCAGCATGCTTCAATACATCTGGTTGAAACCGAGGTTAAATCGCTGGTATTTGACATGTGCTTGCAAAAGTTGCAGCTGGCACTATCAAATGCTAGGGGTTTCCCACGGTACTTTCTGCAAGGTTGTTCTGTATATTATAGCATTTCAGATATTGATGATGGTGCCCATTCCCCCTGGTATCTGCGTAGTGTTGGCCGGATGCAGCAGCTAGCACTAGCAAATGCTAGGAGGAAAGATCGCCCGGAACCAGCTTCTTTTCTTTGCAGATGTCGTGTATTGAAAAAATGCGAAGAGGACTAAGTGATTCCAGCCTAAAAGGAAACAGTATGGTTTTTCAGATTGCTAGGACGAAAAGCCCCAAGTGGATTGAATGTGTGCATAGTATGTAATTGTTCACTCTGCCGGACACTAATCCTTCGCCATCATGCTACGATAATAGACCCAATCAACAGCTTTTGTCAGTCGATCATCTTGCAGTCGGACACCACTCAATGTGCAGTGACATGTGCAGCTTATTGCCGTGTCAGCGAATCCTCTCTGTCATGAGAGTTGGCTATATTATGAAAACGCATTTGCTTCATGGACAGTTGTATCTTTCCATTGTAAATCAGACAACATAGGAAGAATGAAGTCCAATCAGAACGCATGCCACTTGATTCCTTGCATGTGCCTGGTGCTTGTTGGTTAAACATGACTAGCACTAGCGTATGCTGGGGGTTACTCGGCAACACTCATCCTATTTCCCGTAGTGGCAGCAAGAAGAAGTTTGGAAATCTCAGCAAGCAAATGGACCCTGTATGCGTCCCGCATCTGTTTTGTGCATGCTTGGATGAAAGGCTAGCACTAGCACATGCTGGGGGTTTACATGGTCACTAATCAAGGCGACCTTTCTGAGTATTCCAGATAAAGAAGATCGAATCCAAGTCTGCTTGACTTTCCCTTGCGTCTGTTCTGTGCTGGTACCAAATGAGAACTAGCACTAGCATATGCTGGGTGAAGTTGGCAGGAAATTCATCTCTCTCAAGCTTCAGCATGCTTCAATACATCTGGTTGAAACCGAGGTTAAATCGCTGGTATTTGATATGTGCTTGCAAAAGTTGCAGCTAGCACTATCAAATGCTAGGGGTTTCCCACGGTACTTTCTGCAAGGTTGTTCTGTATATTATAGCATTTCAGATATTGATGATGGTGCCCATTCCCCCTGGTATCTGCGTAGTGTTGGCCGGATGCAGCAGCTAGCACTAGCAAATGCTAGGAGGAAAGATCGCCCGGAACCAGCTTCTTTTCTTTGCAGATGTCGTGTATTGAAAAAATGCTAAGAGGAAGAAGTGATTCCAGCCTAAAAGAAAACAGTATGGTTTTTCAGATTGCTAGGACGAAAAGCCCCAAGTGGATTGAATGTGTGCATAGTATGTAATTGTTCACTGTGCCGGACACTAATCCTTCGCCATCATGCTAAGATAATAGACCCAATCAACAGCTTTTGTCAGTCGATCATCTTGCAGTCGGACACCACTCAATGTGCAGTGACATGTGCAGCTTATTGCCGTGTCAGCGAATCCTCTCTGTCATGAGAGTTGGCTATATTATGAAAACGCATTTGCTTCATGGACAGTTGTATCTTTCCATTGTAAATCAGACAACATAGGAAGAATGAAGTCCAATCAGAACGCATGCCACTTGATTCCTTGCATGTGCCTGGTGCTTGTTGGTTAAACATGACTAGCACTAGCGTATGCTGGGGGTTACTCGGCAACACTCATCCTATTTCCCGTAGTGGCAGCAAGAAGAAGTTTGGAAATCTCTGCAAGCAAATGGACCCTGTATGCGTCCCGCATCTGTTTTGTGCATGCTTGGATGAAAGGCTAGCACTAGCACATGCTGGGGGTTTACATGGTCACTAATCAAGGCGACCTTTCTGAGTATTCCAGATAAAGAAGATCGAATCCAAGTCTGCTTGACTTTCCCTTGCGTCTGTTCTGTGCTGGTACCAAATGAGAACTAGCACTAGCATATGCTGGGTGAAGTTGGCAGGAAATTCATCTCTCTCAAGCTTCAGCATGCTTCAATACATCTGGTTGAAACCGAGGTTAAATCGCTGGTATTTGATATGTGCTTGCAAAAGTTGCAGCTAGTATTATCAAATGCTAGGGGTTTCCCACGGTACTTTTTGCAAGGTTGTTCAGTATATTATAGCATTTCAGATATTGATGATGGTGCCCATTCCCCCTGGTATCTGCGTAGTGTTAACCGGATGCAGCAGCTAGCACTAGCAAATGCTAGGAGGAAAGATCACCCGGAACCAGCTTCTTTTCTTTGCAGATGTCGTGTATTGAAAAAATGCGAAGAGGAAGAAGTGATTCCAGCCTAAAAGAAAACAGTATGGTTTTTCAGATTGCTAGGACGAAAAGCCCCAAGTGGATTGAATGTGTGCATAGTATGTAACTGTTGACTCTGCCGGACACTAATCCTTCGCGATCATGCTAAGATAATAGACCCAATCAACAGCTTTTGTCAGTCGATCATCTTGCAGTCGGACACCACTCAATGTGCAGTGACATGTGCAGCTTATTGCCGTGTCAGCGAATCCTCTCTGTCATGAGAGTTGGCTATATTATGAAAACGCATTTGCTTCATGGATAGTTGTATCTTTCCATTGTAAATCCGACAACATAGGAAGTATGAAGTCCAATCAGAACGCATGCCACTTGATTCCTTGCATGTGCCTGGTGCTTGTTGGATAAACATGACTAGCACTAGCGTATGCTGGGGGTTACTCGGCAACACTCATCCTATTTCCCGTAGTGGCAGCATGAAGAAGTTTGGAAATCTCTGCAAGCAAATGGACCCTGTATGCGTCCCGCATCTGTTTTGTGCATGCTTGGATGAAAGGCTAGCACTAGCACATGCTGGGGGTTTACATGGTCACTAATCAAGGCGACCTTTCTGAGTATTCCAGATAAAGAAGATCGAATCCAAGTCTGCTTGACTTTCCCTTGCGTCTGTTCTGTGCTGGTACCAAATGAGAACTAGCACTAGCATATGCTGGGTGAAGTTGGCAGGAAATTCATCTCTCTCAAGCTTCAGCATGCTTCAATACATCTGGTTGAAACCGAGGTTAAATCGCTGGTATTTGACATGTGCTTGCAAAAGTTGCAGCTAGCACTATCAAATGCTAGGGGTTTCCCACTGTACTTTCTGCAAGGTTGTTCTGTATATTATAGCATTTCCGATATTGATGATGGTGCCCATTCCCCCTGGTATCTGCGTAGTTTTGGCCGGAAGAAGCAGCTAGCACTAGCAAATGCTAGGAGGAAATATCGCTCGGAATCAGCTTCTTTTCTTTGCAGATGTCGTGTATTGAAAAAATACGAAGAGGACTAAGTGATTCCAGCCTAAAAGGAAACAGTATGGTTTTTCAGATTGCTAGGACGAAAAGCCCCAAGTGGATTGAATGTGTGCATAGTATGTAATTGTTCACTCTGCCGGACACTAATCCTTCGCCATCATGCTAAGATAATAGACCCAATCAACAGCTTTTGTCAGTCGATCATCTTGCAGTCGGACACCACTCAATGTGCAGTGACATGTGCAGCTTATTGCCGTGTCAGCGAATCCTCTCTGTCATGAGAGTTGGCTATATTATGAAAACGCATTTGCTTCATGGACAGTTGTATCTTTCCATTGTAAATCAGACAACATAGGAAGAATGAAGTCCAATCAGAACGCATGCCACTTGATTCCTTGCATGTGCCTGGTGCTTGTTGGTTAAACATGACTAGCACTAGCGTATGCTGGGGGTTACTCGGCAACACTCATCCTATTTCCCGTAGTGGCAGCAAGAAGAAGTTTGGAAATCTCAGCAAGCAAATGGACCCTGTATGCGTCCCGCATCTGTTTTGTGCATGCTTGGATGAAAGGCTAGCACTAGCACATGCTGGGGGTTTACATGGTCACTAATCAAGGCGACCTTTCTGAGTATTCCAGATAAAGAAGATCGAATCCAAGTCTGCTTGACTTTCCCTTGCGTCTGTTCTGTGCTGGTACCAAATGAGAACTAGCACTAGCATATGCTGGGTGAAGTTGGCAGGAAATTCATCTCTCTCAAGCTTCAGCATGCTTCAATACATCTGGTTGAAACCGAGGTTAAATCGCTGGTATTTGATATGTGCTTGCAAAAGTTGCAGCTAGTATTATCAAATGCTAGGGGTTTCCCACGGTACTTTTTGCAAGGTTGTTCAGTATATTATAGCATTTCAGATATTGATGATGGTGCCCATTCCCCCTGGTATCTGCGTAGTGTTAACCGGATGCAGCAGCTAGCACTAGCAAATGCTAGGAGGAAAGATCACCCGGAACCAGCTTCTTTTCTTTGCAGATGTCGTGTATTGAAAAAATACGAAGAGGACTAAGTGATTCCAGCCTAAAAGGAAACAGTATGGTTTTTCAGATTGCTAGGACGAAAAGCCCCAAGTGGAATGAATGTGTGCATAGTATGTAACTGTTGACTCTGCCGGACACTAATCCTTCGCCATCATGCTAAGATAATAGACCCAATCAACAGCTTTTGTCAGTCGATCATCTTGCAGTCGGACACCACTCAATGTGCAGTGACATGTGCAGCTTATTGCCGTGTCAGCGAATCCTCTCTGTCATGAGAGTTGGCTATATTATGAAAACGCATTTGCTTCATGGATAGTTGTATCTTTCCATTGTAAATCCGACAACATAGGAAGAATGAAGTCCAATCAGAACGCATGCCACTTGATTCCTTGCATGTGCCTGGTGCTTGTTGGATAAACATGACTAGCACTAGCGTATGCTGGGGGTTACTCGGCAACACTCATCCTATTTCCCGTAGTGGCAGCAAGAAGAAGTTTGGAAATCTTAGCAAGCAAATGGACCCTGTATGCGTCCCGCATCTGTTTTGTGCATGCTTGGATGAAAGGCTAGCACTAGCACATGCTGGGGGTTTACATGGTCACTAATCAAGGCGACCTTTCTGAGTATTCCAGATAAAGAAGATCGAATCCAAGTCTGCTTGACTTTCCCTTGCGTCTGTTCTGTGCTGGTACCAAATGAGAACTAGCACTAGCATATGCTGGGTGAAGTTGGCAGGAAATTCATCTCTCTCAAGCTTCAGCATGCTTCAATACATCTGGTTGAAACCGAGGTAAAATCGCTGGTATTTGACATGTGCTTGCAAAAGTTGCAGCTAGCACTATCAAATGCTAGGGGTTTCCCACGGTACTTTCTGCAAAGTTGTTCAGTATATTATAGCATTTCAGATATTGATGATGGTGCCCATTCCCCCTGGTATCTGCGTAGTGTTGGCCGGATGCAGCAGCTAGCACTAGCAAATGCTAGGAGGAAAGATCACCCGGAACCAGCTTCTTTTCTTTGCAGATGTCGTGTATTGAAAAAATACGAAGAGGACTAAGTGATTCCAGCCTAAAAGGAAACAGTATGGTTTTTCAGATTGCTAGGACGAAAAGCCCCAAGTGGATTGAATGTGTGCATAGTATGTAACTGTTGACTCTGCCGGACACTAATCCTTCGCCATCATGCTAAGATAATAGACCCAATCAACAGCTTTTGTCAGTCGATCATCTTGCAGTCGGACACCACTCAATGTGCAGTGACATGTGCAGCTTATTGCCGTGTCAGCGAATCCTCTCTGTCATGAGAGTTGGCTATATTATGAAAACACATTTGCTTCATGGACAGTTGTATCTTTCCATTGTAAATCAAACAACATAGGAAGAATGAAGTCCAATCAGAACGCATGCCACTTGATTCCTTGCATGTGCCTGGTGCTTGTTGGATAAACATGACTAGCACTAGCGTATGCTGGGGGTTACTCGGCAACACTCATCCTATTTCCCGTAGTGGCAGCACGAAGAAGTTTGGAAATCTCAGCAAGCAAATGGACCCTGTATGCGTCCCGCATCTGTTTTGTGCATGCTTGGATGAAAGGCTAGCACTAGCACATGCTGGGGGTTTACACGGTCACTAATCAAGGCGACCTTTCTGAGTATTCCAGATAAGGAAGATCGAATCCAAGTCTGCTTGACTTTCCCTTGCGTCTGTTCTGTGCTGGTACAAAATGAGAACTAGCACTAGCATATGCTGGGTGAAGTTGGCAGGAAATTCATCTCTCTCAAGCTTCAGCCTGCTTCAATACATCTGGTTGAAACCGAGGTTAAATCGCTGGTATTTGACATGTGCTTGCAAAAGTTGCAGCTAGCACTATCAAATGCTAGGGGTTTCCCACGGTACTTTCTGCAAGGTTGTTCTGTATATTATAGCATTTCAGATATTGATGATGGTGCCCATTCCCCCTGGTATCTGCGTAGTGTTGGCCGGATGCAGCAGCTAGCACTAGCAAATGCTAGGAGGAAAGATCACCCGGAACCAGCTTCTTTTCTTTGCAGATGTCGTGTATTGAAAAAATACGAAGAGGACTAAGTGATTCCAGCCTAAAAGGAAACAGTATGGTTTTTCAGATTGCTAGGACGAAAAGCCCCAAGTGGATTGAATGTGTGCATAGTATGTAACTGTTGACTCTGCCGGACACTAATCCTTCGCCATCATGCTAAGATAATAGACCCAATCAACAGCTTTTGTCAGTCGATCATCTTGCAGTCGGACACCACTCAATGTGCAGTGACATGTGCAGCTTATTGCCGTGTCAGCGAATCCTCTCTGTCATGAGAGTTGGCTATATTATGAAAACGCATTTGCTTCATGGACAGTTGTATCTTTCCATTGTAAATCAAACAACATAGGAAGAATGAAGTCCAATCAGAACGCATGCTACTTGATTCCTTGCATGTGCCTGGTGCTTGTTGGATAAACATGACTAGCACTAGCGTATGCTGGGGGTTACTCGGCAACACTCATCCTATTTCCCGTAGTGGCAGCACGAAGAAGTTTGGAAATCTCAGCAAGCAAATGGACCCTGTATGCGTCCCGCATCTGTTTTGTGCATGCTTGGATGAAAGGCTAGCACTAGCACATGCTGGGGGTTTACACGGTCACTAATCAAGGCGACCTTTCTGAGTATTCCAGATAAAGAAGATCGAATCCAAGTCTGCTTGACTTTCCCTTGCGTCTGTTCTGTGCTGGTACAAAATGAGAACTAGCACTAGCATATGCTGGGTGAAGTTGGCAGGAAATTCATCTCTCTCAAGCTTCAGCCTGCTTCAATACATCTGGTTGAAACCGAGGTTAAATCGCTGGTATTTGACATGTGCTTGCAAAAGTTGCAGCTAGCACTATCAAATGCTAGGGGTTTCCCACGGTACTTTCTGCAAGGTTGTTCTGTATATTATAGCATTTCAGATATTGATGATGGTGCCCATTCCCCCTGGTATCTGCGTAGTGTTGGCCGGATGCAGCAGCTAGCACTAGCAAATGCTAGGAGGAAAGATCACCCGGAACCAGCTTCTTTTCTTTGCAGATGTCGTGTATTGAAAAAATACCAAGAGGACTAAGTGATTCCAGCCTAAAAGGAAACAGTATGGTTTTTCAGATTGCTAGGACGAAAAGCCCCAAGTGGATTGAATGTGTGCATAGTATGTAACTGTTGACTCTGCCGGACACTAATCCTTCGCCATCATGCTAAGATAATAGACCCAATCAACAGCTTTTGTCAGTCGATCATCTTGCAGTCGGACACCACTCAATGTGCAGTGACATGTGCAGCTTATTGCCGTGTCAGCGAATCCTCTCTGTCATGAGAGTTGGCTATATTATGAAAACGCATTTGCTTCATGGACAGTTGTATCTTTCCATTGTAAATCCGACAACATAGGAAGAATGAAGTCCAATCAGAACGCATGCCACTTGATTCCTTGCATGTGCCTGGTGCTTGTTGGATAAACATGACTAGCACTAGCGTATGCTGGGGGTTACTCGGCAACAATCATCCTATTTCCCGTAGTGGCAGCAAGCGAAGTTTCGTAATCTCAGCAAGCAAATGGACCCTGTATGCGTCCCGCATCTGTTTTGTGCATGCTTGGATGAAAGGCTAGCACTAGCACATGCTGGGGGTTTACACGGTCACTAATCAAGGCGACCTTTCTGAGTATTCCAGATAAAGAAGATCGAATCCAAGTCTGCTTGACTTTCCCTTGCGTCTGTTCTGTGCTGGTACCAAATGAGAACTAGCACTAGCATATGCTGGGTGAAGTTGGCAGGAAATTCATCTCTCTCAAGCTTCAGCCTGCTTCAATACATCTGGTTGAAACCGAGGTTAAATCGCTGGTATTTGACATGTGCTTGCAAAAGTTGCAGCTAGCACTATCAAATGCTAGGGGTTTCCCACGGTACTTTCTGCAAGGTTGTTCTGTATATTATAGCATTTCAGATATTGATGATGGTGCCCATTCCCCCTGGTATCTGCGTAGTGTTGGCCGGATGCAGCAGCTAGCACTAGCAAATGCTAGGAGGAAAGATCACCCGGAACCAGCTTCTTTTCTTTGCAGATGTCGTGTATTGAAAAAATACGAAGAGGACTAAGTGATTCCAGCCTAAAAGGAAACAGTATGGTTTTTCAGATTGCTAGGACGAAAAGCCCCAAGTGGATTGAATGTGTGCATAGTATGTAACTGTTGACTCTGCCGGACACTAATCCTTCGCCATCATGCTAAGATAATAGACCCAATCAACAGCTTTTGTCAGTCGATCATCTTGCAGTCGGACACCACTCAATGTGCAGTGACATGTGCAGCTTATTGCCGTGTCAGCGAATCCTCTCTGTCATGAGAGTTGGCTATATTATGAAAACGCATTTGCTTCATGGACAGTTGTATCTTTCCATTGTAAATCAGACAACATAGGAAGAATGAAGTCCAATCAGAACGCATGCCACTTGATTCCTTGCATGTGCCTGGTGCTTGTTGGATAAACATGACTAGCACTAGCGTATGCTGGGGGTTACTCGGCAACAATCATCCTATTTCCCGTAGTGGCAGCAAGCGAAGTTTCGTAATCTCAGCAAGCAAATGGACCCTGTATGCGTCCCGCATCTGTTTTGTGCATGCTTGGATGAAAGGCTAGCACTAGCACATGCTGGGGGTTTACACGGTCACTAATCAAGGCGACCTTTCTGAGTATTCCAGATAAAGAAGATCGAATCCAAGTCTGCTTGACTTTCCCTTGCGTCTGTTCTGTGCTGGTACAAAATGAGAACTAGCACTAGCATATGCTGGGTGAAGTTGGCAGGAAATTCATCTCTCTCAAGCTTCAGCCTGCTTCAATACATCTGGTTGAAACCGAGGTTAAATCGCTGGTATTTGACATGTGCTTGCAAAAGTTGCAGCTAGCACTATCATATGCTAGGGGTTTCCCACGGTACTTTCTGCAAGGTTGTTCTGTATATTATAGCATTTCAGATATTGATGATGGTGCCCATTCCCCCTGGTATCTGCGTAGTGTTGGCCGGATGCAGCAGCTAGCACTAGCAAATGCTAGGAGGAAAGATCACCCGGAACCAGCTTCTTTTCTTTGCAGATGTCGTGTATTGAAAAAATACGAAGAGGACTAAGTGATTCCAGCCTAAAAGGAAACAGTATGGTTTTTCAGATTGCTAGGACGAAAAGCCCCAAGTGGATTGAATGTGTGCATAGTATGTAACTGTTGACTCTGCCGGACACTAATACTTCGCCATCATGCTAAGATAATAGACCCAATCAACAGCTTTTGTCAGTCGATCATCTTGCAGTCGGACACCACTCAATGTGCAGTGACATGTGCAGCTTATTGCCGTGTCAGCGAATCCTCTCTGTCATGAGAGTTGGCTATATTATGAAAACGCATTTGCTTCATGGACAGTTGTATCTTTCCATTGTAAATCAAACAACATAGGAAGAATGAAGTCCAATCAGAACGCATGCCACTTGATTCCTTGCATGTGCCTGGTGCTTGTTGGATAAACATGACTAGCACTAGCGTATGCTGGGGGTTACTCGGCAACACTCATCCTATTTCCCGTAGTGGCAGCACGAAGAAGTTTGGAAATCTCAGCAAGCAAATGGACCCTGTATGCGTCCCGCATCTGTTTTGTGCATGCTTGGATGAAAGGCTAGCACTAGCACATGCTGGGGGTTTACACGGTCACTAATCAAGGCGACCTTTCTGAGTATTCCAGATAAGGAAGATCGAATCCAAGTCTGCTTGACTTTCCCTTGCGTCTGTTCTGTGCTGGTACAAAATGAGAACTAGCACTAGCATATGCTGGGTGAAGTTGGCAGGAAATTCATCTCTCTCAAGCTTCAGCCTGCTTCAATACATCTGGTTGAAACCGAGGTTAAATCGCTGGTATTTGACATGTGCTTGCAAAAGTTGCAGCTAGCACTATCAAATGCTAGGGGTTTCCCACGGTACTTTCTGCAAGGTTGTTCAGTATATTATAGCATTTCCGATATTGATGATGGTGCCCATTCCCCCTGGTATCTGCGTAGTGTTGGCCGGATGCAGCAGCTAGCACTAGCAAATGCTAGGAGGAAAGATCACCCGGAACCAGCTTCTTTTCTTTGCAGATGTCGTGTATTGAAAAAATACGAAGAGGACTAAGTGATTCCAGCCTAAAAGGAAACAGTATGGTTTTTCAGATTGCTAGGACGAAAAGCCCCAAGTGGATTGAATGTGTGCATAGTATGTAACTGTTGACTCTGCCTGACACTAATCCTTCGCCATCATGCTAAGATAATAGACCCAATCAACAGCTTTTGTCAGTCGATCATCTTGCAGTCGGACACCACTCAATGTGCAGTGACATGTGCAGCTTATTGCCGTGTCAGCGAATCCTCTCTGTCATGAGAGTTGGCTATATTATGAAAACGCATTTGCTTCATGGACAGTTGTATCTTTCCATTGTAAATCCGACAACATAGGAAGAATGAAGTCCAATCAGAACGCATGCCACTTGATTCCTTGCATGTGCCTGGTGCTTGTTGGATAAACATGACTAGCACTAGCGTATGCTGGGGGTTACTCGGCAACACTCATCCTATTTCCCGTAGTGGCAGCAAGCGAAGTTTGGTAATCTCAGCAAGCAAATGGACCCTGTATGCGTCCCGCATCTGTTTTGTGCATGCTTGGATGAAAGGCTAGCACTAGCACATGCTGGGGGTTTACACGGTCACTAATCAAGGCGACCTTTCTGAGTATTCCAGATAAGGAAGATCGAATCCAAGTCTGCTTGACTTTCCCTTGCGTCTGTTCTGTGCTGGTACAAAATGAGAACTAGCACTAGCATATGCTGGGTGAAGTTGGCAGGAAATTCAACTCTCTCAAGCTTCAGCCTGCTTCAATACATCTGGTTGAAACCGAGGTTAAATCGCTGGTATTTGACATGTGCTTGCAAAAGTTGCAGCTAGCACTATCAAATGCTAGGGGTTTCCCACGGTACTTTCTGCAAGGTTGTTCTGTATATTATAGCATTTCAGATATTGATGATGGTGCCCATTCCCCCTGGTATCTGCGTAGTGTTGGCCGGATGCAGCAGCTAGCACTAGCAAATGCTAGGAGGAAAGATCGCCCGGAACCAGCTTCTTTTCTTTGCAGATGTCGTGTATTGAAAAAATGCTAAGAGGAAGAAGTGATTCCAGCCTAAAAGAAAACAGTATGGTTTTTCAGATTGCTAGGACGAAAAGCCCCAAGTGGATTGAATGTGTGCATAGTATGTAATTGTTCACTGTGCCGGACACTAATCCTTCGCCATCATGCTAAGATAATAGACCCAATCAACAGCTTTTGTCAGTCGATCATCTTGCAGTCGGACACCACTCAATGTGCAGTGACATGTGCAGCTTATTGCCGTGTCAGCGAATCCTCTCTGTCATGAGAGTTGGCTATATTATGAAAACGCATTTGCTTCATGGACAGTTGTATCTTTCCATTGTAAATCAGACAACATAGGAAGAATGAAGTCCAATCAGAACGCATGCCACTTGATTCCTTGCATGTGCCTGGTGCTTGTTGGTTAAACATGACTAGCACTAGCGTATGCTGGGGGTTACTCGGCAACACTCATCCTATTTCCCGTAGTGGCAGCAAGAAGAAGTTTGGAAATCTCAGCAAGCAAATGGACCCTGTATGCGTCCCGCATCTGTTTTGTGCATGCTTGGATGAAAGGCTAGCACTAGCACATGCTGGGGGTTTACATGGTCACTAATCAAGGCGACCTTTCTGAGTATTCCAGATAAAGAAGATCGAATCCAAGTCTGCTTGACTTTCCCTTGCGTCTGTTCTGTGCTGGTACCAAATGAGAACTAGCACTAGCATATGCTGGGTGAAGTTGGCAGGAAATTCATCTCTCTCAAGCTTCAGCATGCTTCAATACATCTGGTTGAAACCGAGGTTAAATCGCTGGTATTTGATATGTGCTTGCAAAAGTTGCAGCTAGTATTATCAAATGCTAGGGGTTTCCCACGGTACTTTCTGCAAGGTTGTTCAGTATATTATAGCATTTCAGATATTGATGATGGTGCCCATTCCCCCTGGTATCTGCGTAGTTTTGGCCGGAAGAAGCAGCTAGCACTAGCAAATGCTAGGAGGAAATATCGCTCGGAATCAGCTTCTTTTCTTTGCAGATGTCGTGTATTGAAAAAATACGAAGAGGACTAAGTGATTCCAGCCTAAAAGGAAACAGTATGGTTTTTCAGATTGCTAGGACGAAAAGCCCCAAGTGGATTGAATGTGTGCATAGTATGTAATTGTTCACTCTGCCGGACACTAATCCTTCGCCATCATGCTAAGATAATAGACCCAATCAACAGCTTTTGTCAGTCGATCATCTTGCAGTCGGACACCACTCAATGTGCAGTGACATGTGCAGCTTATTGCCGTGTCAGCGAATCCTCTCTGTCATGAGAGTTGGCTATATTATGAAAACGCATTTGCTTCATGGACAGTTGTATCTTTCCATTGTAAATCAGACAACATAGGAAGAATGAAGTCCAATCAGAACGCATGCCACTTGATTCCTTGCATGTGCCTGGTGCTTGTTGGTTAAACATGACTAGCACTAGCGTATGCTGGGGGTTACTCGGCAACACTCATCCTATTTCCCGTAGTGGCAGCAAGAAGAAGTTTGGAAATCTCAGCAAGCAAATGGACCCTGTATGCGTCCCGCATCTGTTTTGTGCATGCTTGGATGAAAGGCTAGCACTAGCACATGCTGGGGGTTTACATGGTCACTAATCAAGGCGACCTTTCTGAGTATTCCAGATAAAGAAGATCGAATCCAAGTCTGCTTGACTTTCCCTTGCGTCTGTTCTGTGCTGGTACCAAATGAGAACTAGCACTAGCATATGCTGGGTGAAGTTGGCAGGAAATTCATCTCTCTCAAGCTTCAGCATGCTTCAATACATCTGGTTGAAACCGAGGTTAAATCGCTGGTATTTGATATGTGCTTGCAAAAGTTGCAGCTAGTATTATCAAATGCTAGGGGTTTCCCACGGTACTTTTTGCAAGGTTGTTCAGTATATTATAGCATTTCAGATATTGATGATGGTGCCCATTCCCCCTGGTATCTGCGTAGTGTTAACCGGATGCAGCAGCTAGCACTAGCAAATGCTAGGAGGAAAGATCACCCGGAACCAGCTTCTTTTCTTTGCAGATGTCGTGTATTGAAAAAATACGAAGAGGACTAAGTGATTCCAGCCTAAAAGGAAACAGTATGGTTTTTCAGATTGCTAGGACGAAAAGCCCCAAGTGGAATGAATGTGTGCATAGTATGTAACTGTTGACTCTGCCGGACACTAATCCTTCGCCATCATGCTAAGATAATAGACCCAATCAACAGCTTTTGTCAGTCGATCATCTTGCAGTCGGACACCACTCAATGTGCAGTGACATGTGCAGCTTATTGCCGTGTCAGCGAATCCTCTCTGTCATGAGAGTTGGCTATATTATGAAAACGCATTTGCTTCATGGATAGTTGTATCTTTCCATTGTAAATCCGACAACATAGGAAGAATGAAGTCCAATCAGAACGCATGCCACTTGATTCCTTGCATGTGCCTGGTGCTTGTTGGATAAACATGACTAGCACTAGCGTATGCTGGGGGTTACTCGGCAACACTCATCCTATTTCCCGTAGTGGCAGCAAGAAGAAGTTTGGAAATCTTAGCAAGCAAATGGACCCTGTATGCGTCCCGCATCTGTTTTGTGCATGCTTGGATGAAAGGCTAGCACTAGCACATGCTGGGGGTTTACATGGTCACTAATCAAGGCGACCTTTCTGAGTATTCCAGATAAAGAAGATCGAATCCAAGTCTGCTTGACTTTCCCTTGCGTCTGTTCTGTGCTGGTACCAAATGAGAACTAGCACTAGCATATGCTGGGTGAAGTTGGCAGGAAATTCATCTCTCTCAAGCTTCAGCATGCTTCAATACATCTGGTTGAAACCGAGGTAAAATCGCTGGTATTTGACATGTGCTTGCAAAAGTTGCAGCTAGCACTATCAAATGCTAGGGGTTTCCCACGGTACTTTTTGCAAAGTTGTTCAGTATATTATAGCATTTCCGATATTGATGATGGTGCCCATTCCCCCTGGTATCTGCGTAGTGTTGGCCGGATGCAGCAGCTAGCACTAGCAAATGCTAGGAGGAAAGATCACCCGGAACCAGCTTCTTTTCTTTGCAGATGTCGTGTATTGAAAAAATACGAAGAGGACTAAGTGATTCCAGCCTAAAAGGAAACAGTATGGTTTTTCAGATTGCTAGGACGAAAAGCCCCAAGTGGATTGAATGTGTGCATAGTATGTAACTGTTGACTCTGCCGGACACTAATCCTTCGCCATCATGCTAAGATAATAGACCCAATCAACAGCTTTTGTCAGTCGATCATCTTGCAGTCGGACACCACTCAATGTGCAGTGACATGTGCAGCTTATTGCCGTGTCAGCGAATCCTCTCTGTCATGAGAGTTGGCTATATTATGAAAACACATTTGCTTCATGGACAGTTGTATCTTTCCATTGTAAATCAAACAACATAGGAAGAATGAAGTCCAATCAGAACGCATGCCACTTGATTCCTTGCATGTGCCTGGTGCTTGTTGGATAAACATGACTAGCACTAGCGTATGCTGGGGGTTACTCGGCAACACTCATCCTATTTCCCGTAGTGGCAGCACGAAGAAGTTTGGAAATCTCAGCAAGCAAATGGACCCTGTATGCGTCCCGCATCTGTTTTGTGCATGCTTGGATGAAAGGCTAGCACTAGCACATGCTGGGGGTTTACACGGTCACTAATCAAGGCGACCTTTCTGAGTATTCCAGATAAGGAAGATCGAATCCAAGTCTGCTTGACTTTCCCTTGCGTCTGTTCTGTGCTGGTACAAAATGAGAACTAGCACTAGCATATGCTGGGTGAAGTTGGCAGGAAATTCATCTCTCTCAAGCTTCAGCCTGCTTCAATACATCTGGTTGAAACCGAGGTTAAATCGCTGGTATTTGACATGTGCTTGCAAAAGTTGCAGCTAGCACTATCAAATGCTAGGGGTTTCCCACGGTACTTTCTGCAAGGTTGTTCTGTATATTATAGCATTTCAGATATTGATGATGGTGCCCATTCCCCCTGGTATCTGCGTAGTGTTGGCCGGATGCAGCAGCTAGCACTAGCAAATGCTAGGAGGAAAGATCACCCGGAACCAGCTTCTTTTCTTTGCAGATGTCGTGTATTGAAAAAATACGAAGAGGACTAAGTGATTCCAGCCTAAAAGGAAACAGTATGGTTTTTCAGATTGCTAGGACGAAAAGCCCCAAGTGGATTGAATGTGTGCATAGTATGTAACTGTTGACTCTGCCGGACACTAATCCTTCGCCATCATGCTAAGATAATAGACCCAATCAACAGCTTTTGTCAGTCGATCATCTTGCAGTCGGACACCACTCAATGTGCAGTGACATGTGCAGCTTATTGCCGTGTCAGCGAATCCTCTCTGTCATGAGAGTTGGCTATATTATGAAAACGCATTTGCTTCATGGACAGTTGTATCTTTCCATTGTAAATCAAACAACATAGGAAGAATGAAGTCCAATCAGAACGCATGCTACTTGATTCCTTGCATGTGCCTGGTGCTTGTTGGATAAACATGACTAGCACTAGCGTATGCTGGGGGTTACTCGGCAACACTCATCCTATTTCCCGTAGTGGCAGCACGAAGAAGTTTGGAAATCTCAGCAAGCAAATGGACCCTGTATGCGTCCCGCATCTGTTTTGTGCATGCTTGGATGAAAGGCTAGCACTAGCACATGCTGGGGGTTTACACGGTCACTAATCAAGGCGACCTTTCTGAGTATTCCAGATAAAGAAGATCGAATCCAAGTCTGCTTGACTTTCCCTTGCGTCTGTTCTGTGCTGGTACAAAATGAGAACTAGCACTAGCATATGCTGGGTGAAGTTGGCAGGAAATTCATCTCTCTCAAGCTTCAGCCTGCTTCAATACATCTGGTTGAAACCGAGGTTAAATCGCTGGTATTTGACATGTGCTTGCAAAAGTTGCAGCTAGCACTATCAAATGCTAGGGGTTTCCCACGGTACTTTCTGCAAGGTTGTTCTGTATATTATAGCATTTCAGATATTGATGATGGTGCCCATTCCCCCTGGTATCTGCGTAGTGTTGGCCGGATGCAGCAGCTAGCACTAGCAAATGCTAGGAGGAAAGATCACCCGGAACCAGCTTCTTTTCTTTGCAGATGTCGTGTATTGAAAAAATACGAAGAGGACTAAGTGATTCCAGCCTAAAAGGAAACAGTATGGTTTTTCAGATTGCTAGGACGAAAAGCCCCAAGTGGATTGAATGTGTGCATAGTATGTAACTGTTGACTCTGCCGGACACTAATCCTTCGCCATCATGCTAAGATAATAGACCCAATCAACAGCTTTTGTCAGTCGATCATCTTGCAGTCGGACACCACTCAATGTGCAGTGACATGTGCAGCTTATTGCCGTGTCAGCGAATCCTCTCTGTCATGAGAGTTGGCTATATTATGAAAACGCATTTGCTTCATGGACAGTTGTATCTTTCCATTGTAAATCAAACAACATAGGAAGAATGAAGTCCAATCAGAACGCATGCTACTTGATTCCTTGCATGTGCCTGGTGCTTGTTGGATAAACATGACTAGCACTAGCGTATGCTGGGGGTTACTCGGCAACACTCATCCTATTTCCCGTAGTGGCAGCACGAAGAAGTTTGGAAATCTCAGCAAGCAAATGGACCCTGTATGCGTCCCGCATCTGTTTTGTGCATGCTTGGATGAAAGGCTAGCACTAGCACATGCTGGGGGTTTACACGGTCACTAATCAAGGCGACCTTTCTGAGTATTCCAGATAAAGAAGATCGAATCCAAGTCTGCTTGACTTTCCCTTGCGTCTGTTCTGTGCTGGTACCAAATGAGAACTAGCACTAGCATATGCTGGGTGAAGTTGGCAGGAAATTCATCTCTCTCAAGCTTCAGCCTGCTTCAATACATCTGGTTGAAACCGAGGTTAAATCGCTGGTATTTGACATGTGCTTGCAAAAGTTGCAGCTAGCACTATCAAATGCTAGGGGTTTCCCACGGTACTTTCTGCAAGGTTGTTCTGTATATTATAGCATTTCAGATATTGATGATGGTGCCCATTCCCCCTGGTATCTGCGTAGTGTTGGCCGGATGCAGCAGCTAGCACTAGCAAATGCTAGGAGGAAAGATCACCCGGAACCAGCTTCTTTTCTTTGCAGATGTCGTGTATTGAAAAAATACGAAGAGGACTAAGTGATTCCAGCCTAAAAGGAAACAGTATGGTTTTTCAGATTGCTAGGACGAAAAGCCCCAAGTGGATTGAATGTGTGCATAGTATGTAACTGTTGACTCTGCCGGACACTAATCCTTCGCCATCATGCTAAGATAATAGACCCAATCAACAGCTTTTGTCAGTCGATCATCTTGCAGTCGGACACCACTCAATGTGCAGTGACATGTGCAGCTTATTGCCGTGTCAGCGAATCCTCTCTGTCATGAGAGTTGGCTATATTATGAAAACGCATTTGCTTCATGGACAGTTGTATCTTTCCATTGTAAATCCGACAACATAGGAAGAATGAAGTCCAATCAGAACGCATGCCACTTGATTCCTTGCATGTGCCTGGTGCTTGTTGGATAAACATGACTAGCACTAGCGTATGCTGGGGGTTACTCGGCAACAATCATCCTATTTCCCGTAGTGGCAGCAAGCGAAGTTTCGTAATCTCAGCAAGCAAATGGACCCTGTATGCGTCCCGCATCTGTTTTGTGCATGCTTGGATGAAAGGCTAGCACTAGCACATGCTGGGGGTTTACACGGTCACTAATCAAGGCGACCTTTCTGAGTATTCCAGATAAAGAAGATCGAATCCAAGTCTGCTTGACTTTCCCTTGCGTCTGTTCTGTGCTGGTACCAAATGAGAACTAGCACTAGCATATGCTGGGTGAAGTTGGCAGGAAATTCATCTCTCTCAAGCTTCAGCATGCTTCAATACATCTGGTTGAAACCGAGGTAAAATCGCTGGTATTTGACATGTGCTTGCAAAAGTTGCAGCTAGCACTATCAAATGCTAGGGGTTTCCCACGGTACTTTCTGCAAAGTTGTTCAGTATATTATAGCATTTCAGATATTGATGATGGTGCCCATTCCCCCTGGTATCTGCGTAGTGTTGGCCGGATGCAGCAGCTAGCACTAGCAAATGCTAGGAGGAAAGATCACCCGGAACCAGCTTCTTTTCTTTGCAGATGTCGTGTATTGAAAAAATACGAAGAGGACTAAGTGATTCCAGCCTAAAAGGAAACAGTATGGTTTTTCAGATTGCTAGGACGAAAAGCCCCAAGTGGATTGAATGTGTGCATAGTATGTAACTGTTGACTCTGCCGGACACTAATCCTTCGCCATCATGCTAAGATAATAGACCCAATCAACAGCTTTTGTCAGTCGATCATCTTGCAGTCGGACACCACTCAATGTGCAGTGACATGTGCAGCTTATTGCCGTGTCAGCGAATCCTCTCTGTCATGAGAGTTGGCTATATTATGAAAACACATTTGCTTCATGGACAGTTGTATCTTTCCATTGTAAATCAAACAACATAGGAAGAATGAAGTCCAATCAGAACGCATGCCACTTGATTCCTTGCATGTGCCTGGTGCTTGTTGGATAAACATGACTAGCACTAGCGTATGCTGGGGGTTACTCGGCAACACTCATCCTATTTCCCGTAGTGGCAGCACGAAGAAGTTTGGAAATCTCAGCAAGCAAATGGACCCTGTATGCGTCCCGCATCTGTTTTGTGCATGCTTGGATGAAAGGCTAGCACTAGCACATGCTGGGGGTTTACACGGTCACTAATCAAGGCGACCTTTCTGAGTATTCCAGATAAAGAAGATCGAATCCAAGTCTGCTTGACTTTCCCTTGCGTCTGTTCTGTGCTGGTACCAAATGAGAACTAGCACTAGCATATGCTGGGTGAAGTTGGCAGGAAATTCATCTCTCTCAAGCTTCAGCCTGCTTCAATACATCTGGTTGAAACCGAGGTTAAATCGCTGGTATTTGACATGTGCTTGCAAAAGTTGCAGCTAGCACTATCAAATGCTAGGGGTTTCCCACGGTACTTTCTGCAAGGTTGTTCTGTATATTATAGCATTTCAGATATTGATGATGGTGCCCATTCCCCCTGGTATCTGCGTAGTGTTGGCCGGATGCAGCAGCTAGCACTAGCAAATGCTAGGAGGAAAGATCACCCGGAACCAGCTTCTTTTCTTTGCAGATGTCGTGTATTGAAAAAATACGAAGAGGACTAAGTGATTCCAGCCTAAAAGGAAACAGTATGGTTTTTCAGATTGCTAGGACGAAAAGCCCCAAGTGGATTGAATGTGTGCATAGTATGTAACTGTTGACTCTGCCGGACACTAATCCTTCGCCATCATGCTAAGATAATAGACCCAATCAACAGCTTTTGTCAGTCGATCATCTTGCAGTCGGACACCACTCAATGTGCAGTGACATGTGCAGCTTATTGCCGTGTCAGCGAATCCTCTCTGTCATGAGAGTTGGCTATATTATGAAAACGCATTTGCTTCATGGACAGTTGTATCTTTCCATTGTAAATCCGACAACATAGGAAGAATGAAGTCCAATCAGAACGCATGCCACTTGATTCCTTGCATGTGCCTGGTGCTTGTTGGATAAACATGACTAGCACTAGCGTATGCTGGGGGTTACTCGGCAACAATCATCCTATTTCCCGTAGTGGCAGCAAGCGAAGTTTCGTAATCTCAGCAAGCAAATGGACCCTGTATGCGTCCCGCATCTGTTTTGTGCATGCTTGGATGAAAGGCTAGCACTAGCACATGCTGGGGGTTTACACGGTCACTAATCAAGGCGACCTTTCTGAGTATTCCAGATAAGGAAGATCGAATCCAAGTCTGCTTGACTTTCCCTTGCGTCTGTTCTGTGCTGGTACAAAATGAGAACTAGCACTAGCATATGCTGGGTGAAGTTGGCAGGAAATTCATCTCTCTCAAGCTTCAGCCTGCTTCAATACATCTGGTTGAAACCGAGGTTAAATCGCTGGTATTTGACATGTGCTTGCAAAAGTTGCAGCTAGCACTATCAAATGCTAGGGGTTTCCCACGGTACTTTCTGCAAGGTTGTTCAGTATATTATAGCATTTCCGATATTGATGATGGTGCCCATTCCCCCTGGTATCTGCGTAGTGTTGGCCGGATGCAGCAGCTAGCACTAGCAAATGCTAGGAGGAAAGATCACCCGGAACCAGCTTCTTTTCTTTGCAGATGTCGTGTATTGAAAAAATACGAAGAGGACTAAGTGATTCCAGCCTAAAAGGAAACAGTATGGTTTTTCAGATTGCTAGGACGAAAAGCCCCAAGTGGATTGAATGTGTGCATAGTATGTAACTGTTGACTCTGCCTGACACTAATCCTTCGCCATCATGCTAAGATAATAGACCCAATCAACAGCTTTTGTCAGTCGATCATCTTGCAGTCGGACACCACTCAATGTGCAGTGACATGTGCAGCTTATTGCCGTGTCAGCGAATCCTCTCTGTCATGAGAGTTGGCTATATTATGAAAACGCATTTGCTTCATGGACAGTTGTATCTTTCCATTGTAAATCCGACAACATAGGAAGAATGAAGTCCAATCAGAACGCATGCCACTTGATTCCTTGCATGTGCCTGGTGCTTGTTGGATAAACATGACTAGCACTAGCGTATGCTGGGGGTTACTCGGCAACACTCATCCTATTTCCCGTAGTGGCAGCACGAAGAAGTTTGGAAATCTCAGCAAGCAAATGGACCCTGTATGCGTCCCGCATCTGTTTTGTGCATGCTTGGATGAAAGGCTAGCACTAGCACATGCTGGGGGTTTACACGGTCACTAATCAAGGCGACCTTTCTGAGTATTCCAGATAAAGAAGATCGAATCCAAGTCTGCTTGACTTTCCCTTGCGTCTGTTCTGTGCTGGTACCAAATGAGAACTAGCACTAGCATATGCTGGGTGAAGTTGGCAGGAAATTCATCTCTCTCAAGCTTCAGCCTGCTTCAATACATCTGGTTGAAACCGAGGTTAAATCGCTGGTATTTGACATGTGCTTGCAAAAGTTGCAGCTAGCACTATCAAATGCTAGGGGTTTCCCACGGTACTTTCTGCAAGGTTGTTCTGTATATTATAGCATTTCAGATATTGATGATGGTGCCCATTCCCCCTGGTATCTGCGTAGTGTTGGCCGGATGCAGCAGCTAGCACTAGCAAATGCTAGGAGGAAAGATCACCCGGAACCAGCTTCTTTTCTTTGCAGATGTCGTGTATTGAAAAAATACGAAGAGGACTAAGTGATTCCAGCCTAAAAGGAAACAGTATGGTTTTTCAGATTGCTAGGACGAAAAGCCCCAAGTGGATTGAATGTGTGCATAGTATGTAACTGTTGACTCTGCCGGACACTAATCCTTCGCCATCATGCTAAGATAATAGACCCAATCAACAGCTTTTGTCAGTCGATCATCTTGCAGTCGGACACCACTCAATGTGCAGTGACATGTGCAGCTTATTGCCGTGTCAGCGAATCCTCTCTGTCATGAGAGTTGGCTATATTATGAAAACGCATTTGCTTCATGGACAGTTGTATCTTTCCATTGTAAATCCGACAACATAGGAAGAATGAAGTCCAATCAGAACGCATGCCACTTGATTCCTTGCATGTGCCTGGTGCTTGTTGGATAAACATGACTAGCACTAGCGTATGCTGGGGGTTACTCGGCAACAATCATCCTATTTCCCGTAGTGGCAGCAAGCGAAGTTTCGTAATCTCAGCAAGCAAATGGACCCTGTATGCGTCCCGCATCTGTTTTGTGCATGCTTGGATGAAAGGCTAGCACTAGCACATGCTGGGGGTTTACACGGTCACTAATCAAGGCGACCTTTCTGAGTATTCCAGATAAGGAAGATCGAATCCAAGTCTGCTTGACTTTCCCTTGCGTCTGTTCTGTGCTGGTACAAAATGAGAACTAGCACTAGCATATGCTGGGTGAAGTTGGCAGGAAATTCATCTCTCTCAAGCTTCAGCCTGCTTCAATACATCTGGTTGAAACCGAGGTTAAATCGCTGGTATTTGACATGTGCTTGCAAAAGTTGCAGCTAGCACTATCAAATGCTAGGGGTTTCCCACGGTACTTTCTGCAAGGTTGTTCAGTATATTATAGCATTTCCGATATTGATGATGGTGCCCATTCCCCCTGGTATCTGCGTAGTGTTGGCCGGATGCAGCAGCTAGCACTAGCAAATGCTAGGAGGAAAGATCACCCGGAACCAGCTTCTTTTCTTTGCAGATGTCGTGTATTGAAAAAATACGAAGAGGACTAAGTGATTCCAGCCTAAAAGGAAACAGTATGGTTTTTCAGATTGCTAGGACGAAAAGCCCCAAGTGGATTGAATGTGTGCATAGTATGTAACTGTTGACTCTGCCTGACACTAATCCTTCGCCATCATGCTAAGATAATAGACCCAATCAACAGCTTTTGTCAGTCGATCATCTTGCAGTCGGACACCACTCAATGTGCAGTGACATGTGCAGCTTATTGCCGTGTCAGCGAATCCTCTCTGTCATGAGAGTTGGCTATATTATGAAAACGCATTTGCTTCATGGACAGTTGTATCTTTCCATTGTAAATCCGACAACATAGGAAGAATGAAGTCCAATCAGAACGCATGCCACTTGATTCCTTGCATGTGCCTGGTGCTTGTTGGATAAACATGACTAGCACTAGCGTATGCTGGGGGTTACTCGGCAACACTCATCCTATTTCCCGTAGTGGCAGCAAGCGAAGTTTGGTAATCTCAGCAAGCAAATGGACCCTGTATGCGTCCCGCATCTGTTTTGTGCATGCTTGGATGAAAGGCTAGCACTAGCACATGCTGGGGGTTTACACGGTCACTAATCAAGGCGACCTTTCTGAGTATTCCAGATAAGGAAGATCGAATCCAAGTCTGCTTGACTTTCCCTTGCGTCTGTTCTGTGCTGGTACAAAATGAGAACTAGCACTAGCATATGCTGGGTGAAGTTGGCAGGAAATTCAACTCTCTCAAGCTTCAGCCTGCTTCAATACATCTGGTTGAAACCGAGGTTAAATCGCTGGTATTTGACATGTGCTTGCAAAAGTTGCAGCTAGCACTATCAAATGCTAGGGGTTTCCCACGGTACTTTCTGCAAGGTTGTTCTGTATATTATAGCATTTCAGATATTGATGATGGTGCCCATTCCCCCTGGTATCTGCGTAGTGTTGGCCGGATGCAGCAGCTAGCACTAGCAAATGCTAGGAGGAAAGATCACCCGGAACCAGCTTCTTTTCTTTGCAGATGTCGTGTATTGAAAAAATGCGAAGAGGACTAAGTGATTCCAGCCTAAAAGGAAACAGTATGGTTTTTCAGATTGCTAGGACGAAAAGCCCCAAGTGGATTGAATATGTGCATAGTATGTAACTGTTGACTCTGCCGGACACTAATCCTTCGCCATCATGCTAAGATAATAGACCCAATCAACAGCTTTTGTCAGTCGATCATCTTGCAGTCGGACACCACTCAATGCGCAGTGACATGTGCAGCTTATTGCCGTGTCAGCGAATCCTCTCTGTCATGAGAGTTGGCTATATTATGAAAACGCATTTGCTTCATGGACAGTTGTATCTTTCCATTGTAAATCCGACAACATAGGAAGAATGAAGTCCAATCAGAACGCATGCCACTTGATTCCTTGCATGTGCCTGGTGCTTGTTGGATAAACATGACTAGCACTAGCGTATGCTGGGGGTTACTCGGCAACACTCATCCTATTTCCCGTAGTGGCAGCAAGCGAAGTTTGGTAATCTCAGCAAGCAAATGGACCCTGTATGCGTCCCGCATCTGTTTTGTGCATGCTTGGATGAAAGGCTAGCACTAGCACATGCTGGGGGTTTACACGGTCACTAATCAAGGCGACCTTTCTGAGTATTCCAGATAAGGAAGATCGAATCCAAGTCTGCTTGACTTTCCCTTGCGTCTGTTCTGTGCTGGTACAAAATGAGAACTAGCACTAGCATATGCTGGGTGAAGTTGGCAGGAAATTCAACTCTCTCAAGCTTCAGCCTGCTTCAATACATCTGGTTGAAACCGAGGTTAAATCGCTGGTATTTGACATGTGCTTGCAAAAGTTGCAGCTAGCACTATCAAATGCTAGGGGTTTCCCACGGTACTTTCTGCAAGGTTGTTCTGTATATTATAGCATTTCAGATATTGATGATGGTGCCCATTCCCCCTGGTATCTGCGTAGTGTTGGCCGGATGCAGCAGCTAGCACTAGCAAATGCTAGGAGGAAAGATCACCCGGAACCAGCTTCTTTTCTTTGCAGATGTCGTGTATTGAAAAAATGCGAAGAGGACTAAGTGATTCCAGCCTAAAAGGAAACGGTTTGGTTTTTCAGATTGCTAGGACGAAAAGCCCCAAGTGGATTGAATATGTGCATAGTATGTAACTGTTGACTCTGCCGGACACTAATCCTTCGCCATCATGCTAAGATAATAGACCCAATCAACAGCTTTTGTCAGTCGATCATCTTGCAGTCGGACACCACTCAATGCGCAGTGACATGTGCAGCTTATTGCCGTGTCAGCGAATCCTCTCTGTCATGAGAGTTGGCTATATTATGAAAACGCATTTGCTTCATGGACAGTTGTATCTTTCCATTGTAAATCCGACAACATAGGAAGAATGAAGTCCAATCAGAACGCATGCCACTTGATTCCTTGCATGTGCCTGGTGCTTGTTGGATAAACATGACTAGCACTAGCGTATGCTGGGGGTTACTCGGCAACACTCATCCTATTTCCCGTAGTGGCAGCACGAAGAAGTTTGGAAATCTCAGCAAACAAATGGACCCTGTATGCGTCCCGCATCTGTTTTGTGCATGCTTGGATGAAAGGCTAGCACTAGCACATGCTGGGGGTTTACACGGTCTCTAATCAAGGCGACCTTTCTGAGTATTCCAGATAAGGAAGATCGAATCCAAGTCTGCTTGACTTTCCCTTGCGTCTGTTCTGTGCTGGTACCAAATGAGAACTAGCACTAGCATATGCTGGGTGAAGTTGGCAGGAAATTCAACTCTCTCAAGCTTCAGCCTGCTTCAATACATCTGGTTGAAACCGAGGTTAAATCGCTGGTATTTGACATGTGCTTGCAAAAGTTGCAGCTAGCACTATCAAATGCTAGGGGTTTCCCACGGTACTTTCTGCAAGGTTGTTCTGTATATTATAGCATTTCAGATATTGATGATGGTGCCCATTCCCCCTGGTATCTGCGTAGTGTTGGCCGGATGCAGCAGCTAGCACTAGCAAATGCTAGGAGGAAAGATCACCCGGAACCAGCTTCTTTTCTTTGCTCATGTCGTGTATTGAAAAATACGAAGAGGACTAAGTGATTCCAGCCTAAAAGGAAACAGTATGGTTTTTCAGATTGCTAGGACGAAAAGCCCCAAGTGGATTGAATGTGTGCATAGTATGTAACTGTTGACTCTGCCTGACACTAATCCTTCGCCATCATGCTAAGATAATAGACCCAATCAACAGCTTTTGTCAGTCGATCATCTTGCAGTCGGACACCACTCAATGTGCAGTGACATGTGCAGCTTATTGCCGTGTCAGCGAATCCTCTCTGTCATGAGAGTTGGCTATATTATGAAAACGCATTTGCTTCATGGACAGTTGTATCTTTCCATTGTAAATCAAACAACATAGGAAGAATGAAGTCCAATCAGAACGCATGCCACTTGATTCCTTGCATGTGCCTGGTGCTTGTTGGATAAACATGACTAGCACTAGCGTATGCTGGGGGTTACTCGGCAACACTCATCCTATTTCCCGTAGTGGCAGCAAGAAGAAGTTTGGAAATCTCAGCAAGCAAATGGACCCTGTATGCGTCCCGCATCTGTTTTGTGCATGCTTGGATGAAAGGCTAGCACTAGCACATGCTGGGGGTTTACATGGTCACTAATCAAGGCGACCTTTCTGAGTATTCCAGATAAAAAAGATCGATTCCTAGTCTGCTTGACTTTCCCTTGCGTCTGTTCTGTGCTTGTACCAAATGAGAACTAGCACTAGCATATGCTGGGTGAAGTTGGCAGGAAATTCATCTCTCTCAAGCTTCAGCATGCTTCAATACATCTGGTTGAAACCGAGGTTAAATCGCTGGTATTTGACATGTGCTTGCAAAAGTTGCAGCTAGCACTATCAAATGCTAGGGGTTTCCCACGGTACTTTCTGCAAGGTTGTTCTGTATATTATAGCATTTCAGATATTGATGATGGTGCCCATTCTCCCTGGTATCTGCGTAGTGTTGGCCGGATGCAGCAGCTAGCACTAGCAAATGCTAGGAGGAAAGATCACCCGGAACCAGCTTTTTTTCTTTGCAGATGTCGTGTATTGAAAAAATACGAAGAGGAATAAGTGATTCCAGCCTAAAAGGAAACAGCATGGTTTTTCAGATTGCTAGGACGAAAAGCCCCAAGTGGATTGAATGTGTGCATAGTATGTAATTGTTGACTCTGCCGGACACTAATCCTTCGCCATCATGCTAAGATAATAGACCCAATCAACAGCTTTTGTCAGTCGATCATCTTGCAGTCGGACACCACTCAATGTGCAGTGACATGTGCAGCTTATTGCCGTGTCAGCGAATCCTCTCTGTCATGAGAGTTGGCTATATTATGAAAACGCATTTGCTTCATGGACAGTTGTATCTTTCCATTGTAAATCAAACAACATAGGAAGAATGAAGTCCAATCAGAACGCATGCCACTTGATTCCTTGCATGTGCCTGGTGCTTGTTGGATAAACATGACTAGCACTAGCGTATGCTGGGGGTTACTCGGCAACACTCATCCTATTTCCCGTAGTGGCAGCACGAAGAAGTTTGGAAATCTCAGCAAGCAAATGGACCCTGTATGCGTCCCGCATCTGTTTTGTGCATGCTTGGATGAAAGGCTAGCACTAGCACATGCTGGGGGTTTACATGGTCACTAATCAAGGCGACTTTTCTGAGTATTCCAGATAAAGAAGATCGAATCCAAGTCTGCTTGACTTTCCCTTGCGTCTGTTCTGTGCTGGTACCAAATGAGAACTAACACTACCATATGCTGGGTGAAGTTGGCAGGACATTCATCTCTCTCAAGCTTCAGCCTGCTTCAATACATCTGGTTGAAACCGAGGTTAAATCGCTGGTATTTGACATGTGCTTGCAAAAGTTGCAGCTAGCACTATCAAATGCTAGGGGTTTCCCACGGTACTTTCTGCAAGGTTGTTCTGTATATTATAGCATTTCAGATATTGATGATGGTGCCCATTCCCCCTGGTATCTGCGTAGTGTTGGCCGGATGCAGCAGCTAGCACTAGCAAATGCTAGGAGGAAAGATCACCCGGAACCAGCTTCTTTTCTTTGCAGATGTCGTGTATTGAAAAAATACGAAGAGGACTAAGTGATTCCAGCCTAAAAGGAAACAGTATGGTTTTTCAGATTGCTAGGACGAAAAGCCCCAAGTGGATTGAATGTGTGCAAAGTATGTAATTGTTCACTGTGCCGGACACTAATCCTTCGCGATCATGCTAAGATAATAGACCCAATCAACAGCTTTTGTCAGTCGATCATCTTGCAGTCGGACACCACTCAATGTGCAGTGACATGTGCAGCCTATTGCCGTGTCAGCGAATCCTCTCTGTCATGAGAGTTGGCTATATTATGAAAACACATTTGCTTCATGGACAGTTGTATCTTTCCATTGTAAATCAAACAACATAGGAAGAATGAAGTCCAATCAGAACGCATGCCACTTGATTCCTTGCATGTGCCTGGTGCTTGTTGGATAAACATGACTAGCACTAGCGTATGCTGGGGGTTACTCGGCAACACTCATCCTATTTCCCGTAGTGGCAGCAAGAAGAAGTTTGGAAATCTCAGCAAGCAAATGGACCCTGTATGCGTCCCGCATCTGTTTTGTGCATGCTTGGATGAAAGGCTAGCACTAGCACATGCTGGGGGTTTACATGGTCACTAATCAAGGCGACCTTTCTGAGTATTCCAGATAAAGAAGATCGATTCCAAGTCTGCTTGACTTTCCCTTGCGTCTGTTCTGTGCTGGTACCAAATGAGAACTAGCACTAGCATATGCTGGGTGAAGTTGGCAGGAAATTCAACTCTCTCAAGCTTCAGCCTGCTTCAATACATCTGGTTGAAACCGAGGTTACATCGCTGGTATTTGACATGTGCTTGCAAAAGTTGCAGCTAGCACTATCAAATGCTAGGGGTTTCCCACGGTACTTTCTGCAAGGTTGTTCAGTATATTATAGCATTTCAGATATTTGGTGATGGTGCCCATTCTCCCTGGTATCGGCGTAGTGTTGGCCGGATGCAGCAGCTAGCACTAGCAAATGCTAGGAGGAAAGATCGCCCGGAACCAGCTTCTTTTCTTTGCAGGTGTCGTGTATTGAAAAAAATGCGAAGAGGACTAAGTGATTCCAGCCTAAAAGGAAACAGTATGGTTTTTCAGATTGCTAGAACGAAAAGCCCCAAGTGGATTGAATATGTGCATAGTATGTAATTGTTGACTCTGCCGGACACTAATCCTTCGCCATCATGCTAAGATAATAGACCCAATCAAGAGCTTTTGTCAGTCGATCATCTTGCAGTCGGACACCACTCAATGTGCAGTGACATGTGCAGCTTATTGCCGTGTCAGCGTCTCCTCTCTGTCATGAGAGTTGGCTATATTATGAAAACGCATTTGCTTCATGGACAGTTGTATCTTTCCATTGTAAATCAAACAACATAGGAAGAATGAAGTCCAATCAGAACGCATGCCACTTGATTCCTTGCATGTGCCTGGTGCTTGTTGGATAAACATGACTAGCACTAGCGTATGCTGGGGGTTACTCGGCAACACTCATCCTATTTCCCGTAGTGGCAGCACGAAGAAGTTTGGAAATCTCAGCAAGCAAATGGACCCTGTATGCGTCCCGCATCTGTTTTGTGCATGCTTGGATGAAAGGCTAGCACTAGCACATGCTGGGGGTTTACATGGTCACTAATCAAGGCGACCTTTCTGAGTATTCCAGATAAAGAAGATCGAATCCAAGTCTGCTTGACTTTCCCTTGCGTCTGTTCTGTGCTGGTACCAAATGAGAACTAGCACTAGCATATGCTGGGTGAAGTTGGCAGGAAATTCATCTCTCTCAAGCTTCAGCATGCTTCAATACATCTGGTTGAAACCGAGGTTAAATCGCTGGTATTTGACATGTGCTTGCAAAAGTTGCAGCTAGCACTATCAAATGCTAGGGGTTTCCCACGGTACTTTCTGCAAGGTTGTTCAGTATATTATAGCATTTCAGATATTTGGTGATGGTGCCCATTCTCCCTGGTATCGGCGTAGTGTTGGCCGGATGCAGCAGCTAGCACTAGCAAATGCTAGGAGGAAAGATCACCCGGAACCAGCTTCTTTTCTTTGCAGATGTCGTGTATTGAAAAAATGCGAAGAGGACTAAGTGATTCCAGCCTAAAAGGAAACAGTATGGTTTTTCAGATTGCTAGAACGAAAAGCCCCAAGTGGATTGAATATGTGCATAGTATGTAATTGTTGACTCTGCCGGACACTAATCCTTCGCCATCATGCTAAGATAATAGACCCAATCAAGAGCTTTTGTCAGTCGATCATCTTGCAGTCGGACACCACTCAATGTGCAGTGACATGTGCAGCTTATTGCCGTGTCAGCGTCTCCTCTCTGTCATGAGAGTTGGCTATATTATGAAAACGCATTTGCTTCATGGACAGTTGTATCTTTCCATTGTAAATCAAACAACATAGGAAGAATGAAGTCCAATCAGAACGCATGCCACTTGATTCCTTGCATGTGCCTGGTGCTTGTTGGATAAACATGACTAGCACTAGCGTATGCTGGGGGTTACTCGGCAACACTCATCCTATTTCCCGTAGTGGCAGCACGAGGAAGTTTGGAAATCTCAGCAAGCAAATGGACCCTGTATGCGTCCCGCATCTGTTTTGTGCATGCTTGGATGAAAGGCTAGCACTAGCACATGCTGGGGGTTTACATGGTCACTAATCAAGGCGACCTTTCTGAGTATTCCAGATAAAGAAGATCGAATCCAAGTCTGCTTGACTTTCCCTTGCGTCTGTTCTGTGCTGGTACCAAATGAGAACTAGCACTAGCATATGCTGGGTGAAGTTGGCAGGAAATTCATCTCTCTCAAGCTTCAGCATGCTTCAATACATCTGGTTGAAACCGAGGTTAAATCGCTGGTATTTGACATGTGCTTGCAAAAGTTGCAGCTAGCACTATCAAATGCTAGGGGTTTCCCACGGTACTTTCTGCAAGGTTGTTCAGTATATTATAGCATTTCAGATATTTGGTGATGGTGCCCATTCTCCCTGGTATCGGCGTAGTGTTGGCCGGATGCAGCAGCTAGCACTAGCAAATGCTAGGAGGAAAGATCACCCGGAACCAGCTTCTTTTCTTTGCAGATGTCGTGTATTGAAAAAATGCGAAGAGGACTAAGTGATTCCAGCCTAAAAGGAAACAGTATGGTTTTTCAGATTGCTAGGACGAAAAGCCCCAAGTGGATTGAATGTGTGCATAGTATGTAACTGTTGACTCTGCCGGACACTAATCCTTCGCCATCATGCTAAGATAATAGACCCAATCAACAACTTTTGTCAGTCGATCATCTTGCAGTCGGACACCACTCAATGTGCAGTGACATGTGCAGCTTATTGCCGTGTCAGCGAATCCTCTCTGTCATGAGAGTTGGCTATATTATGAAAACGCATTTGCTTCATGGACAGTTGTATCTTTCCATTGTAAATCAAACAACATAGGAAGAATGAAGTCCAATCAGAACGCATGCCACTTGATTCCTTGCATGTGCCTGGTGCTTGTTGGATAAACATGACTAGCACTAGCGTATGCTGGGGGTTACTCGGCAACACTCATCCTATTTCCCGTAGTGGCAGCAAGAAGAAGTTTGGAAATCTCAGCAAGCAAATGGACCCTGTATGCGTCCCGCATCTGTTTTGTGCATGCTTGGATGAAAGGCTAGCACTAGCACATGCTGGGGGTTTACATGGTCACTAATCAAGGCGACCTTTCTGAGTATTCCAGATAAAGAAGATCGAATCCAAGTCTGCTTGACTTTCCCTTGCGTCTGTTCTGTGCTGGTACCAAATGAGAACTAGCACTAGCATATGCTGGGTGAAGTTGGCAGGAAATTCATCTCTCTCAAGCTTCAGCATGCTTCAATACATCTGGTTGAAACCGAGGTTAAATCGCTGGTATTTGACATGTGCTTGCAAAAGTTGCAGCTAGCACTATCAAATGCTAGGGGTTTCCCACGGTACTTTCTGCAAGGTTGTTCTGTATATTATAGCATTTCAGATATTGATGATGGTGCCCATTCCCCCTGGTATCTGCGTAGTGTTGGCCGGATGCAGCAGCTAGCACTAGCAAATGCTAGGAGGAAAGATCACCCGGAACCAGCTTCTTTTCTTTGCAGATGTCGTGTATTGAAAAAGTGCGAAGAGGACTAAGTGATTCCAGCCTAAAAGGAAACAGTATGGTTTTTCAGATTGCTAGGACGAAAAGCCCCAAGTGGATTGAATGTGTGCATAGTATGTAACTGTTGACTCTGCCGGACACTAATCCTTCGCCATCATGCTAAGATAATAGACCCAATCAACAACTTTTGTCAGTCGATCATCTTGCAGTCGGACACCACTCAATGTGCAGTGACATGTGCAGCTTATTGCCGTGTCAGCGAATCCTCTCTGTCATGAGAGTTGGCTATATTATGAAAACGCATTTGCTTCATGGACAGTTGTATCTTTCCATTGTAAATCAAACAACATAGGAAGAATGAAGTCCAATCAGAACGCATGCCACTTGATTCCTTGCATGTGCCTGGTGCTTGTTGGATAAACATGACTAGCACTAGCGTATGCTGGGGGTTACTCGGCAACACTCATCCTATTTCCCGTAGTGGCAGCAAGAAGAAGTTTGGAAATCTCAGCAAGCAAATGGACCCTGTATGCGTCCCGCATCTGTTTTGTGCATGCTTGGATGAAAGGCTAGCACTAGCACATGCTGGGGGTTTACATGGTCACTAATCAAGGCGACCTTTCTGAGTATTCCAGATAAAGAAGATCGAATCCAAGTCTGCTTGACTTTCCCTTGCGTCTGTTCTGTGCTGGTACCAAATGAGAACTAGCACTAGCATATGCTGGGTGAAGTTGGCAGGAAATTCATCTCTCTCAAGCTTCAGCATGCTTCAATACATCTGGTTGAAACCGAGGTTAAATCGCTGGTATTTGACATGTGCTTGCAAAAGTTGCAGCTAGCACTATCAAATGCTAGGGGTTTCCCACGGTACTTTCTGCAAGGTTGTTCTGTATATTATAGCATTTCAGATATTTGGTGATGGTGCCCATTCTCCCTGGTATCTGCGTAGTGTTGGCCGGATGCAGCAGCTAGCACTAGCAAATGCTAGGAGGAAAGATCACCCGGAACCAGCTTCTTTTCTTTGCAGATGTCGTGTATTGAAAAAATGCGAAGAGGACTAAGTGATTCCAGCCTAAAAGGAAACAGCATGGTTTTTCAGATTGCTAGGACGAAAAGCCCCAAGTGGATTGAATGTGTGCATAGTATGTAACTGTTGACTCTGCCGGACACTAATCCTTCGCCATCATGCTAAGATAATAGACCCAATCAACAGCTTTTGTCAGTCGATCATCTTGCAGTCGGACACCACTCAATGTGCAGTGACATGTGCAGCTTATTGCCGTGTCAGCGAATCCTCTCTGTCATGAGAGTTGGCTATATTATGAAAACGCATTTGCTTCATGGACAGTTGTATCTTTCCATTGTAAATCAAACAACATAGGAAGAATGAAGTCCAATCAGAACGCATGCCACTTGATTCCTTGCATGTGCCTGGTGCTTGTTGGATAAACATGACTAGCACTAGCGTATGCTGGGGGTTACTCGGCAACACTCATCCTATTTCCCATAGTGGCAGCACGAAGAAGTTTGGAAATCTCAGCAAGCAAATGGACCCTGTATGCGTCCCGCATCTGTTTTGTGCATGCTTGGATGAAAGGCTAGCACTAGCACATGCTGGGGGTTTACATGGTCACTAATCAAGGCGACCTTTCTGAGTATTCCAGATAAAGAAGATCGAATCCAAGTCTGCTTGACTTTCCCTTGCGTCTGTTCTGTGCTGGTACCAAATGAGAACTAGCACTAGCATATGCTGGGTGAAGTTGGCAGGAAATTCATCTCTCTCAAGCTTCAGCATGCTTCAATACATCTGGTTGAAACCGAGGTTAAATCGCTGGTATTTGACATGTGCTTGCAAAAGTTGCAGCTAGCACTATCAAATGCTAGGGGTTTCCCACGGTACTTTCTGCAAGGTTGTTCTGTATATTATAGCATTTCAGATATTGATGATGGTGCCCATTCCCCCTGGTATCTGCGTAGTGTTGGCCGGATGCAGCAGCTAGCACTAGCAAATGCTAGGAGGAAAGATCACCCGGAACCAGCTTCTTTTCTTTGCAGATGTCGTGTATTGAAAAAGTGCGAAGAGGACTAAGTGATTCCAGCCTAAAAGGAAACAGTATGGTTTTTCAGATTGCTAGGACGAAAAGCCCCAAGTGGATTGAATGTGTGCATAGTATGTAACTGTTGACTCTGCCGGACACTAATCCTTCGCCATCATGCTAAGATAATAGACCCAATCAACAGCTTTTGTCAGTCGATCATCTTGCAGTCGGACACCACTCAATGTGCAGTGACATGTGCAGCTTATTGCCGTGTCAGCGAATCCTCTCTGTCATGAGAGTTGGCTATATTATGAAAACACATTTGCTTCATGGACAGTTGTATCTTTCCATTGTAAATCAAACAACATAGGAAGAATGAAGTCCAATCAGAACGCATGCCACTTGATTCCTTGCATGTGCATGGTGCTTGTTGGATAAACATGACTAGCACTAGCGTATGCTGGGGGTTACTCGGCAACACTCATCCTATTTCCCATAGTGGCAGCAAGAAGAAGTTTGGAAATCTCAGCAAGCAAATGGACCCTGTATGCGTCCCGCATCTGTTTTGTGCATGCTTGGATGAAAGGCTAGCACTAGCACATGCTGGGGGTTTACATGGTCACTAATCAAGGCGACCTTTCTGAGTATTCCAGATAAAGAAGATCGAATCCAAGTCTGCTTGACTTTCCCTTGCGTCTGTTCTGTGCTGGTACCAAATGAGAACTAGCACTAGCATATGCTGGGTGAAGTTGGCAGGAAATTCATCTCTCTCAAGCTTCAGCATGCTTCAATACATCTGGTTGAAACCGAGGTTAAATCGCTGGTATTTGACATGTGCTTGCAAAAGTTGCAGCTAGCACTATCAAATGCTAGGGGTTTCCCACGGTACTTTCTGCAAGGTTGTTCTGTATATTATAGCATTTCAGATATTGATGATGGTGCCCATTCCCCCTGGTATCTGCGTAGTGTTGGCCGGATGCAGCAGCTAGCACTAGCAAATGCTAGGAGGAAAGATCACCCGGAACCAGCTTCTTTTCTTTGCAGATGTCGTGTATTGAAAAAGTGCGAAGAGGACTAAGTGATTCCAGCCTAAAAGGAAACAGTATGGTTTTTCAGATTGCTAGGACGAAAAGCCCCAAGTGGATTGAATGTGTGCATAGTATGTAACTGTTGACTCTGCCGGACACTAATCCTTCGCCATCATGCTAAGATAATAGACCCAATCAACAGCTTTTGTCAGTCGATCATCTTGCAGTCGGACACCACTCAATGTGCAGTGACATGTGCAGCTTATTGCCGTGTCAGCGAATCCTCTCTGTCATGAGAGTTGGCTATATTATGAAAACACATTTGCTTCATGGACAGTTGTATCTTTCCATTGTAAATCAAACAACATAGGAAGAATGAAGTCCAATCAGAACGCATGCCACTTGATTCCTTGCATGTGCCTGGTGCTTGTTGGATAAACATGACTAGCACTAGCGTATGCTGGGGGTTACTCGGCAACACTCATCCTATTTCCCGTAGTGGCAGCACGAAGAAGTTTGGAAATCTCAGCAAGCAAATGGACCCTGTATGCGTCCCGCATCTGTTTTGTGCATGCTTGGATGAAAGGCTAGCACTAGCACATGCTGGGGGTTTACATGGTCACTAATCAAGGCGACCTTTCTGAGTATTCCAGATAAAGAAGATCGAATCCAATTCTGCTTGACTTTCCCTTGCGTCTGTTCTGTGCTGGTACCAAATGAGAACTAGCACTAGCATATGCTGGGTGAAGTTGGCAGGAAATTCATCTCTCTCAAGCTTCAGCCTGCTTCAATACATCTGGTTGAAACCGAGGTTAAATCGCTGGTATTTGACATGTGCTTGCAAAAGTTGCAGCTAGCACTATCAAATGCTAGGGGTTTCCCACGGTACTTTCTGCAAGGTTGTTCTGTATATTATAGCATTTCAGATATTTGGTGATGGTGCCCATTCTCCCTGGTATCTGCGTAGTGTTGGCCGGATGCAGCAGCTAGCACTAGCAAATGCTAGGAGGAAAGATCGCCCGGAACCAGCTTCTTTTCTTTGCAGATGTCGTGTATTGAAAAAATGCGAAGAGGACTAAGTGATTCCAGCCTAAAAGGAAACAGCATGGTTTTTCAGATTGCTAGGACGAAAAGCCCCAAGTGGATTGAATGTGTGCATAGTATGTAACTGTTGACTCTGCCGGACACTAATCCTTCGCCATCATGCTAAGATAATAGACCCAATCAACAGCTTTTGTCAGTCGATCATCTTGCAGTCGGACACCACTCAATGTGCAGTGACATGTGCAGCTTATTGCCGTGTCAGCGAATCCTCTCTGTCATGAGAGTTGGCTATATTATGAAAACGCATTTGCTTCATGGACAGTTGTATCTTTCCATTGTAAATCCAACAACATAGGAAGAATGAAGTCCAATCAGAACGCATGCCACTTGATTCCTTGCATGTGCCTGGTGCTTGTTGGATAAACATGACTAGCACTAGCGTATGCTGGGGGTTACTCGGCAACACTCATCCTATTTCCCATAGTGGCAGCACGAAGAAGTTTGGAAATCTCAGCAAGCAAATGGACCCTGTATGCGTCCCGCATCTGTTTTGTGCATGCTTGGATGAAAGGCTAGCACTAGCACATGCTGGGGGTTTACATGGTCACTAATCAAGGCGACCTTTCTGAGTATTCCAGATAAAGAAGATCGAATCCAAGTCTGCTTGACTTTCCCTTGCGTCTGTTCTGTGCTGGTACCAAATGAGAACTAGCACTAGCATATGCTGGGTGAAGTTGGCAGGAAATTCATCTCTCTCAAGCTTCAGCATGCTTCAATACATCTGGTTGAAACCGAGGTTAAATCGCTGGTATTTGACATGTGCTTGCAAAAGTTGCAGCTAGCACTATCAAATGCTAGGGGTTTCCCACGGTACTTTCTGCAAGGTTGTTCTGTATATTATAGCATTTCAGATATTGATGATGGTGCCCATTCCCCCTGGTATCTGCGTAGTGTTGGCCGGATGCAGCAGCTAGCACTAGCAAATGCTAGGAGGAAAGATCACCCGGAACCAGCTTCTTTTCTTTGCAGATGTCGTGTATTGAAAAAGTGCGAAGAGGACTAAGTGATTCCAGCCTAAAAGGAAACAGTATGGTTTTTCAGATTGCTAGGACGAAAAGCCCCAAGTGGATTGAATGTGTGCATAGTATGTAACTGTTGACTCTGCCGGACACTAATCCTTCGCCATCATGCTAAGATAATAGACCCAATCAACAGCTTTTGTCAGTCGATCATCTTGCAGTCGGACACCACTCAATGTGCAGTGACATGTGCAGCTTATTGCCGTGTCAGCGAATCCTCTCTGTCATGAGAGTTGGCTATATTATGAAAACGCATTTGCTTCATGGACAGTTGTATCTTTCCATTGTAAATCAAACAACATAGGAAGAATGAAGTCCAATCAGAACGCATGCCACTTGATTCCTTGCATGTGCATGGTGCTTGTTGGATAAACATGACTAGCACTAGCGTATGCTGGGGGTTACTCGGCAACACTCATCCTATTTCCCATAGTGGCAGCACGAAGAAGTTTGGAAATCTCAGCAAGCAAATGGACCCTGTATGCGTCCCGCATCTGTTTTGTGCATGCTTGGATGAAAGGCTAGCACTAGCACATGCTGGGGGTTTACATGGTCACTAATCAAGGCGACCTTTCTGAGTATTCCAGATAAGGAGGATCGAATCCAATTCTGCTTGACTTTCCCTTGCGTCTGTTCTGTGCTGGTACAAAATGAGAACTAGCACTAGCATATGCTGGGTGAAGTTGGCAGGAAATTCATCTCTCTCAAGCTTCAGCCTGCTTCAATACATCTGGTTGAAACCGAGGTTACATCGCTGGTATTTGACATGTGCTTGCAAAAGTTGCAGCTAGCACTATCAAATGCTAGGGGTTTCCCACGGTACTTTCTGCAAGGTTGTTCAGTATATTATAGCATTTCAGATATTTGGTGATGGTGCCCATTCTCCCTGGTATCTGCGTAGTGTTGGCCGGATGCAGCAGCTAGCACTAGCAAATGCTAGGAGGAAAGATCGCCCGGAACCAGCTTCTTTTCTTTGCAGATGTCGTGTATTGAAAAAATGCGAAGAGGACTAAGTGATTCCAGCCTAAAAGGAAACAGTATGGTTTTTCAGATTGCTAGGACGAAAAGCCCCAAGTGGATTGAATGTGTGCATAGTATGTAACTGTTGACTCTGCCGGACACTAATCCTTCGCCATCATGCTAAGATAATAGACCCAATCAACAGCTTTTGTCAGTCGATCATCTTGCAGTCGGACACCACTCAATGTGCAGTGACATGTGCAGCTTATTGCCGTGTCAGCGAATCCTCTCTGTCATGAGAGTTGGCTATATTATGAAAACGCATTTGCTTCATGGACAGTTGTATCTTTCCATTGTAAATCAAACAACATAGGAAGAATGAAGTCCAATCAGAACGCATGCCACTTGATTCCTTGCATGTGCCTGGTGCTTGTTGGATAAACATGACTAGCACTAGCGTATGCTGGGGGTTACTCGGCAACACTCATCCTATTTCCCGTAGTGGCAGCACGAAGAAGTTTGGAAATCTCAGCAAGCAAATGGACCCTGTATGCGTCCCGCATCTGTTTTGTGCATGCTTGGATGAAAGGCTAGCACTAGCACATGCTGGGGGTTTACATGGTCACTAATCAAGGCGACCTTTCTGAGTATTCCAGATAAAGAAGATCGAATCCAAGTCTGCTTGACTTTCCCTTGCGTCTGTTCTATGCTGGTACCAAATGAGAACTAGCACTAGCATATGCTGGGTGAAGTTGGCAGGAAATTCATCTCTCTCAAGCTTCAGCCTGCTTCAATACATCTGGTTGAAACCGAGGTTAAATCGCTGGTATTTGACATGTGCTTGCAAAAGTTGCAGCTAGCACTATCAAATGCTAGGGGTTTCCCACGGTACTTTCTGCAAGGTTGTTCTGTATATTATAGCATTTCAGATATTGATGATGGTGCCCATTCCCCCTGGTATCTGCGTAGTGTTGGCCGGATGCAGCAGCTAGCACTAGCAAATGCTAGGAGGAAAGATCACCCGGAACCAGCTTTTTTTCTTTGCAGATGTCGTGTATTGAAAAAATACGAAGAGGAATAAGTGATTCCAGCCTAAAAGGAAACAGCATGGTTTTTCAGATTGCTAGGACGAAAAGCCCCAAGTGGATTGAATGTGTGCATAGTATGTAATTGTTGACTCTGCCGGACACTAATCCTTCGCCATCATGCTAAGATAATAGACCCAATCAACAGCTTTTGTCAGTCGATCATCTTGCAGTCGGACACCACTCAATGTGCAGTGACATGTGCAGCTTATTGCCGTGTCAGCGAATCCTCTCTGTCATGAGAGTTGGCTATATTATGAAAATACATTTGCTTCATGGACAGTTGTATCTTTCCATTGTAAATCAAACAACATAGGAAGAATGAAGTCCAATCAGAACGCATGCCACTTGATTCCTTGCATGTGCCTGGTGCTTGTTGGATAAACATGACTAGCACTAGCGTATGCTGGGGGTTACTCGGCAACACTCATCCTATTTCCCGTAGTGGCAGCAAGAAGAAGTTTGGAAATCTCAGCAAGCAAATGGACCCTGTATGCGTCCCGCATCTGTTTTGTGCATGCTTGGATGAAAGGCTAGCACTAGCACATGCTGGGGGTTTACATGGTCACTAATCAAGGCGACCTTTCTGAGTATTCCAGATAAGGAAGATCGAATCCAATTCTGCTTGACTTTCCCTTGCGTCTGTTCTCTGCTGGTACCAAATGAGAACTAGCACTAGCATATGCTGGGTGAAGTTGGCAGGAAATTCAACTCTCTCAAGCTTCAGCCTGCTTCAATACATCTGGTTGAAACCGAGGTTAAATCGCTGGTATTTGACATGTGCTTGCAAAAGTTGCAGCTAGCACTATCAAATGCTAGGGGTTTCCCACGGTACTTTCTGCAAGGTTGTTCTGTATATTATAGCATTTCAGATATTGATGATGGTGCCCATTCCCCCTGGTATCTGCGTAGTGTTGGCCGGATGCAGCAGCTAGCACTAGCAAATGCTAGGAGGAAAGATCACCCGGAACCAGCTTTTTTTCTTTGCAGATGTCGTGTATTGAAAAAATACGAAGAGGAATAAGTGATTCCAGCCTAAAAGGAAACAGTATGGTTTTTCAGATTGCTAGGACGAAAAGCCCCAAGTGGATTGAATGTGTGCATAGTATGTAATTGTTGACTCTGCCGGACACTAATCCTTCGCCATCATGCTAAGATAATAGACCCAATCAACAGCTTTTGTCAGTCGATCATCTTGCAGTCGGACACCACTCAATGTGCAGTGACATGTGCAGCTTATTGCCGTGTCAGCGAATCCTCTCTGTCATGAGAGTTGGCTATATTATGAAAATACATTTGCTTCATGGACAGTTGTATCTTTCCATTGTAAATCAAACAACATAGGAAGAATGAAGTCCAATCAGAACGCATGCCACTTGATTCCTTGCATGTGCCTGGTGCTTGTTGGATAAACATGACTAGCACTAGCGTATGCTGGGGGTTACTCGGCAACACTCATCCTATTTCCCGTAGTGGCAGCAAGAAGAAGTTTGGAAATCTCAGCAAGCAAATGGACCCTGTATGCGTCCCGCATCTGTTTTGTGCATGCTTGGATGAAAGGCTAGCACTAGCACATGCTGGGGATTTACATGGTCACTAATCAAGGCGACCTTTCTGAGTATTCCAGATAAAGAAGATCGAATCCAATTCTGCTTGACTTTCCCTTGCGTCTGTTCTGTGCTGGTACCAAATGAGAACTAGCACTAGCATATGCTGGGTGAAGTTGGCAGGAAATTCAACTCTCTCAAGCTTCAGCCTGCTTCAATACATCTGGTTGAAACCGAGGTTAAATCGCTGGTATTTGACATGTGCTTGCAAAAGTTGCAGCTAGCACTATCAAATGCTAGGGGTTTCCCACGGTACTTTCTGCAAGGTTGTTCTGTATATTATAGCATTTCAGATATTGATGATGGTGCCCATTCCCCCTGGTATCTGCGTAGTGTTGGCCGGATGCAGCAGCTAGCACTAGCACATGCTAGGAGGAAAGATCACCCGGAACCAGCTTCTTTTCTTTGCACATGTCGTGTATTGAAAAGATACGAAGAGGAATAAGTGATTCCAGCCTAAAAGGAAACAGCATGGTTTTTCAGATTGCTAGGACGAAAAGCCCCAAGTGGATTGAATGTGTGCATAGTATGTAATTGTTCACTGTGCAGGACACTAATCCTTCGCCATCATGCTAAGATAATAGACCCAATCAACAGCTTTTGTCAGTCGATCATCTTGCAGTCGGACACCACTCAATGTGCAGTGACATGTGCAGCTTATTGCCGTGTCAGCGAATCCTCTCTGTCATGAGAGTTGGCTATATTATGAAAACACATTTGCTTCATGGACAATTGTATCTTTCCATTGTAAATCAAACAACATAGGAAGAATGAAGTCCAATCAGAACGCATGCCACTTGATTCCTTGCATGTGCCTGGTGCTTGTTGGATAAACATGACTAGCACTAGCGTATGCTGGGGGTTACTCGGCAACACTCATCCTATTTCCCGTAGTGGCAGCACGAAGAAGTTTGGAAATCTCAGCAAGCAAATGGACCCTGTATGCGTCCCGCATCTGTTTTGTGCATGCTTGGATGAAAGGCTAGCACTAGCACATGCTGGGGGTTTACATGGTCACTAATGAAGGCGACCTTTCTGAGTATTCCAGATAAAGAAGATCGATTCCAAGTCTGCTTGACTTTCCCTTGCGTCTGTTCTGTGCTGGTACCAAATGAGAACTAGCACTAGCATATGCTGGGTGAAGTTGGCAGGAAATTCAACTCTCTCAAGCTTCAGCCTGCTTCAATACATCTGGTTGAAACCGAGGTTAAATCGCTGGTATTTGACATGTGCTTGCAAAAGTTGCAGCTAGCACTATCAAATGCTAGGGGTTTCCCACGGTACTTTCTGCAAGGTTGTTCAGTATATTATAGCATTTCAGATATTTGGTGATGGTGCCCATTCTCCCTGGTATCTGCGTAGTGTTGGCCGGATGCAGCAGCTAGCACTAGCAAATGCTAGGAGGAAAGATCGCCCTGAACCAGCTTCTTTTCTTTGCAGATGTCGTGTATTGAAAAAATGCGAAGAGGACTAAGTGATTCCAGCCTAAAAGGAAACAGTATGGTTTTTCAGATTGCTAGGACGAAAAGCCCCAAGTGGATTGAATGTGTGCATAGTATGTAACTGTTGACTCTGCCGGACACTAATCCTTCGCCATCATGCTAAGATAATAGACCCAATCAACAGCTTTTGTCAGTCGATCATCTTGCAGTCGGACACCACTCAATGTGCAGTGACATGTGCAGCTTATTGCCGTGTCAGCGAATCCTCTCTGTCATGAGAGTTGGCTATATTATGAAAACGCATTTGCTTCATGGACAGTTGTATCTTTCCATTGTAAATCAAACAACATAGGAAGAATGAAGTCCAATCAGAACGCATGCCACTTGATTCCTTGCATGTGCCTGGTGCTTGTTGGATAAACATGACTAGCACTAGCGTATGCTGGGGGTTACTCGGCAACACTCATCCTATTTCCCGTAGTGGCAGCAAGAAGAAGTTTGGAAATCTCAGCAAGCAAATGGACCCTGTATGCGTCCCGCATCTGTTTTGTGCATGCTTGGATGAAAGGCTAGCACTAGCACATGCTGGGGGTTTACATGGTCACTAATCAAGGCGACCTTTCTGAGTATTCCAGATAAGGAAGATCGAATCCAATTCTGCTTGACTTTCCCTTGCGTCTGTTCTGTGCTGGTACCAAATGAGAACTAGCACTAGCATATGCTGGGTGAAGTTGGCAGGAAATTCATCTCTCTCAAGCTTCAGCATGCTTCAATACATCTGGTTGAAACCGAGGTTAAATCGCTGGTATTTAACATGTGCTTGCAAAAGTCGCAGCTAGCACTATCAAATGCTAGGGGTTTCCCACGGTACTTTCTGCAAGGTTGTTCAGTATATTATAGCATTTCAGATATTGATGATGGTGCCCATTCCCCCTGGTATCTGCGTAGTGTTGGCCGGATGCAGCAGCTAGCACTAGCAAATGCTAGGAGGAAAGATCACCCGGAACCAGCTTCTTTTCTTTGCAGATGTCGTGTATTGAAAAAATACGAAGAGGAATAAGTGATTCCAGCCTAAAAGGAAACAGCATGGTTTTTCAGATTGCTAGGACGAAAAGCCCCAAGTGGATTGAATGTGTGCATAGTATGTAATTGTTCACTGTGCCGGACACTAATCCTTCGCGATCATGCTAAGATAATAGACCCAATCAACAGCTTTTGTCAGTCGATCATCTTGCAGTCGGACACCACTCTATGTGCAGTGACATGTGCAGCCTATTGCCGTGTCAGCGAATCCTCTCTGTCATGAGAGTTGGCTATATTATGAAAACGCATTTGCTTCATGGACAATTGTATCTTTCCATTGTAAATCAAACAACATAGGAAGAATGAAGTCCAATCAGAACGCATGCCACTTGATTCCTTGCATGTGCCTGGTGCTTGTTGGATAAACATGACTAGCACTAGCGTATGCTGGGGGTTACTCGGCAACACTCATCCTATTTCCCGTAGTGGCAGCAAGAAGAAGTTTGGAAATCTCAGCAAGCAAATGGACCCTGTATGCGTCCCGCATCTGTTTTGTGCATGCTTGGATGAAAGGCTAGCACTAGCACATGCTGGGGGTTTACATGGTCACTAATCAAGGCGACCTTTCTGAGTATTCCAGATAAAGAAGATCGATTCCAAGTCTGCTTGACTTTCCCTTGCGTCTGTTCTGTGCTGGTACCAAATGAGAACTAGCACTAGCATATGCTGGGTGAAGTTGGCAGGAAATTCAACTCTCTCAAGCTTCAGCCTGCTTCAATACATCTGGTTGAAACCGAGGTTACATCGCTGGTATTTGACATGTGCTTGCAAAAGTTGCAGCTAGCACTATCAAATGCTAGGGGTTTCCCACGGTACTTTCTGCAAGGTTGTTCAGTATATTATAGCATTTCAGATATTTGGTGATGGTGCCCATTCTCCCTGGTATCGGCGTAGTGTTGGCCGGATGCAGCAGCTAGCACTAGCAAATGCTAGGAGGAAAGATCGCCCTGAACCAGCTTCTTTTCTTTGCAGATGTCGTGTATTGAAAAAATGCGAAGAGGACTAAGTGATTCCAGCCTAAAAGGAAACAGTATGGTTTTTCAGATTGCTAGGACGAAAAGCCCCAAGTGGATTGAATGTGTGCATAGTATGTAACTGTTGACTCTGCCGGACACTAATCCTTCGCCATCATGCTAAGATAATAGACCCAATCAACAGCTTTTGTCAGTCGATCATCTTGCAGTCGGACACCACTCAATGTGCAGTGACATGTGCAGCTTATTGCCGTGTCAGCGAATCCTCTCTGTCATGAGAGTTGGCTATATTATGAAAACGCATTTGCTTCATTGACAGTTGTATCTTTCCATTGTAAATCAAACAACATAGGAAGAATGAAGTCCAATCAGAACGCATGCCACTTGATTCCTTGCATGTGCCTGGTGCTTGTTGGATAAACATGACTAGCACTAGCGTATGCTGGGGGTTACTCGGCAACACTCATCCTATTTCCCGTAGTGGCAGCAAGAAGAAGTTTGGAAATCTCAGCAAGCAAATGGACCCTGTATGCGTCCCGCATCTGTTTTGTGCATGCTTGGATGAAAGGCTAGCACTAGCACATGCTGGGGGTTTACATGGTCACTAATCAAGGCGACCTTTCTGAGTATTCCAGATAAGGAAGATCGAATCCAATTCTGCTTGACTTTCCCTTGCGTCTGTTCTGTGCTGGTACCAAATGAGAACTAGCACTAGCATATGCTGGGTGAAGTTGGCAGGAAATTCATCTCTCTCAAGCTTCAGCCTGCTTCAATACATCTGGTTGAAACCGAGGTTAAATCGCTGGTATTTAACATGTGCTTGCAAAAGTTGCAGCTAGCACTATCAAATGCTAGGGGTTTCCCACGGTACTTTCTGCAAGGTTGTTCAGTATATTATAGCATTTCAGATATTGATGATGGTGCCCATTCCCCCTGGTATCTGCGTAGTGTTGGCCGGATGCAGCAGCTAGCACTAGCAAATGCTAGGAGGAAAGATCACCCGGAACCAGCTTCTTTTCTTTGCAGATGTCGTGTATTGAAAAAATACGAAGAGGAATAAGTGATTCCAGCCTAAAAGGAAACAGCATGGTTTTTCAGATTGCTAGGACGAAAAGCCCCAAGTGGATTGAATGTGTGCATAGTATGTAATTGTTCACTGTGCCGGACACTAATCCTTCGCGATCATGCTAAGATAATAGACCCAATCAACAGCTTTTGTCAGTCGATCATCTTGCAGTCGGACACCACTCAATGTGCAGTGACATGTGCAGCCTATTGCCGTGTCAGCGAATCCTCTCTGTCATGAGAGTTGGCTATATTATGAAAACGCATTTGCTTCATGGACAGTTGTATCTTTCCATTGTAAATCAAACAACATAGGAAGAATGAAGTCCAATCAGAACGCATGCCACTTGATTCCTTGCATGTGCCTGGTGCTTGTTGGATAAACATGACTAGCACTAGCGTATGCTGGGGGTTACTCGGCAACACTCATCCTATTTCCCGTAGTGGCAGCAAGAAGAAGTTTGGAAATCTCAGCAAGCAAATGGACCCTGTATGCGTCCCGCATCTGTTTTGTGCATGCTTGGATGAAAGGCTAGCACTAGCACATGCTGGGGGTTTACATGGTCACTAATCAAGGCGACCTTTCTGAGTATTCCAGATAAAGAAGATCGAATCCAAGTCTGCTTGACTTTCCCTTGCGTCTGTTCTGTGCTGGTACCAAATGAGAACTAGCACTAGCATATGCTGGGTGAAGTTGGCAGGAAATTCAACTCTCTCAAGCTTCAGCCTGCTTCAATACATCTGGTTGAAACCGAGGTTAAATCGCTGGTATTTGACATGTGCTTGCAAAAGTTGCAGCTAGCACTATCAAATGCTAGGGGTTTCCCACGGTACTTTCTGCAAGGTTGTTCAGTATATTATAGCATTTCAGATATTGATGATGGTGCCCATTCCCCCTGGTATCGGCGTAGTGTTGGCCGGATGCAGCAGCTAACACTAGCAAATGCTAGGAGGAAAGGTCGCCCTGAACCAGCTTCTTTTCTTTGCAGATGTCGTGTATTGAAAAAATGCGAAGAGGAATAAGTGATTCCAGCCTAAAAGAAAACAGTATGGTTTTTCAGATTGCTAGGACGAAAAGCCCCAAGTGGATTGAATGTGTGCATAGTATGTAACTGTTGACTCTGCCGGACACTAATCCTTCGCGATCATGCTTAGATAATAGACCCAATCAACAGCTTTTGTCAGTCGATCATCTTGCAGTCGGACACCACTCAATGTGCAGTGACATGTGCAGCTTATTGCCGTGTCAGCGAATCCTCTCTGTCATGAGAGTTGGCTATATTATGAAAACACATTTGCTTCATGGACAGTTGTATCCTTCTATTGTAAATCCGACAACATAGGAAGAATGAAGTCCAATCAGAACGCATGCCACTTGATTCCTTGCATGTGCCTGGTGCTTGTTGGATAAACATGACTAGCACTAGCGTATGCTGGGGGTTACTCGGCAACACTCATCCTATTTCCCGTAGTGGCAGCAAGAAGAAGTTTGGAAATCTCAGCAAGCAAATGGACCCTGTATGCGTCCCGCATCTGTTTTGTGCATGCTTGGATGAAAGGCTAGCACTAGCACATGCTGGGGGTTTACATGGTCACTAATCAAGGCGACCTTTCTGAGTATTCCAGATAAAGAAGATCGAATCCAAGTCTGCTTGACTTTCCCTTGCGTCTGTTCTGTGCTGGTACCAAATGAGAACTAGCACTAGCATATGCTGGGTGAAGTTGGCAGGAAATTCATCTCTCTCAAGCTTCAGCATGCTTCAATACATCTGGTTGAAACCGAGGTTAAATCGCTGGTATTTAACATGTGCTTGCAAAAGTCGCAGCTAGCACTATCAAATGCTAGGGGTTTCCCACGGTACTTTCTGCAAGGTTGTTCAGTATATTATAGCATTTCAGATATTGATGATGGTGCCCATTCCCCCTGGTATCGGCGTAGTGTTGGCCGGATGCAGAAGCTAACACTAGCAAATGCTAGGAGGAAAGGTCGCCCTGAACCAGCTTCTTTTCTTTGCAGATGTCGTGTATTGAAAAAATGCGAAGAGGAATAAGTGATTCCAGCCTAAAAGGAAACAGTATGGGTTTTCAGATTGCTCGGACGAAAAGCCCCAAGTGGATTGAATGTGTGCATAGTATGTAACTGTTGACTCTGCCGGACACTAATCCTTCGCGATCATGCTAAGATAATAGACCCAATCAACAGCTTTTGTCAGTCGATCATCTTGCAGTCGGACACCACTCAATGTGCAGTGACATGTGCAGCCTATTGCCGTGTCAGCGAATCCTCTCTGTCATGAGAGTTGGCTATATTATGAAAACACATTTGCTTCATGGACAGTTGTATCTTTCCATTGTAAATCAAACAACATAGGAAGAATGAAGTCCAATCAGAACGCATGCCACTTGATTCCTTGCATGTGCCTGGTGCTTGTTGGATAAACATGACTAGCACTAGCGTATGCTGGGGGTTACTCGGCAACACTCATCCTATTTCCCGTAGTGGCAGCAAGAAGAAGTTTGGAAATCTCAGCAAGCAAATGGACCCTGTATGCGTCCCGCATCTGTTTTGTGCATGCTTGGATGAAAGGCTAGCACTAGCACATGCTGGGGGTTTACATGGTCACTAATCAAGGCGACCTTTCTGAGTATTCCAGATAAAGAAGATCGAATCCAAGTCTGCTTGACTTTCCCTTGCGTCTGTTCTGTGCTGGTACCAAATGAGAACTAGCACTAGCATATGCTGGGTGAAGTTGGCAGGAAATTCAACTCTCTCAAGCTTCAGCCTGCTTCAATACATCTGGTTGAAACCGAGGTTAAATCGCTGGTATTTGACATGTGCTTGCAAAAGTTGCAGCTAGCACTATCAAATGCTAGGGGTTTCCCACGGTACTTTCTGCAAGGTTGTTCAGTATATTATAGCATTTCAGATATTGATGATGGTGCCCATTCCCCCTGGTATCGGCGTAGTGTTGGCCGGATGCAGCAGCTAACACTAGCAAATGCTAGGAGGAAAGGTCGCCCTGAACCAGCTTCTTTTCTTTGCAGATGTCGTGTATTGAAAAAATGCGAAGAGGAATAAGTGATTCCAGCCTAAAAGAAAACAGTATGGTTTTTCAGATTGCTAGGACGAAAAGCCCCAAGTGGATTGAATGTGTGCATAGTATGTAACTGTTGACTCTGCCGGACACTAATCCTTCGCGATCATGCTAAGATAATAGACCCAATCAACAGCTTTTGTCAGTCGATCATCTTGCAGTCGGACACCACTCAATGTGCAGTGACATGTGCAGCTTATTGCCGTGTCAGCGAATCCTCTCTGTCATGAGAGTTGGCTATATTATGAAAACACATTTGCTTCATGGACAGTTGTATCCTTCTATTGTAAATCCGACAACATAGGAAGAATGAAGTCCAATCAGAACGCATGCCACTTGATTCCTTGCATGTGCCTGGTGCTTGTTGGATAAACATGACTAGCACTAGCGTATGCTGGGGGTTACTCGGCAACACTCATCCTATTTCCCGTAGTGGCAGCAAGAAGAAGTTTGGAAATCTCAGCAAGCAAATGGACCCTGTATGCGTCCCGCATCTGTTTTGTGCATGCTTGGATGAAAGGCTAGCACTAGCACATGCTGGGGGTTTACATGGTCACTAATCAAGGCGACCTTTCTGAGTATTCCAGATAAAGAAGATCGAATCCAAGTCTGCTTGACTTTCCCTTGCGTCTGTTCTGTGCTGGTACCAAATGAGAACTAGCACTAGCATATGCTGGGTGAAGTTGGCAGGAAATTCATCTCTCTCAAGCTTCAGCATGCTTCAATACATCTGGTTGAAACCGAGGTTAAATCGCTGGTATTTAACATGTGCTTGCAAAAGTCGCAGCTAGCACTATCAAATGCTAGGGGTTTCCCACGGTACTTTCTGCAAGGTTGTTCAGTATATTATAGCATTTCAGATATTGATGATGGTGCCCATTCCCCCTGGTATCGGCGTAGTGTTGGCCGGATGCAGAAGCTAACACTAGCAAATGCTAGGAGGAAAGGTCGCCCTGAACCAGCTTCTTTTCTTTGCAGATGTCGTGTATTGAAAAAATGCGAAGAGGAATAAGTGATTCCAGCCTAAAAGGAAACAGTATGGGTTTTCAGATTGCTAGGACGAAAAGCCCCAAGTGGATTGAATGTGTGCATAGTATGTAACTGTTGACTCTGCCGGACACTAATCCTTCGCGATCATGCTAAGATAATAGACCCAATCAACAGCTTTTGTCAGTCGATCATCTTGCAGTCGGACACCACTCAATGTGCAGTGACATGTGCAGCCTATTGCCGTGTCAGCGAATCCTCTCTGTCATGAGAGTTGGCTATATTATGAAAACACATTTGCTTCATGGACAGTTGTATCTTTCCATTGTAAATCAAACAACATAGGAAGAATGAAGTCCAATCAGAACGCATGCCACTTGATTCCTTGCATGTGCCTGGTGCTTGTTGGATAAACATGACTAGCACTAGCGTATGCTGGGGGTTACTCGGCAACACTCATCCTATTTCCCGTAGTGGCAGCAAGAAGAAGTTTGGAAATCTCAGCAAGCAAATGGACCCTGTATGCGTCCCGCATCTGTTTTGTGCATGCTTGGATGAAAGGCTAGCACTAGCACATGCTGGGGGTTTACATGGTCACTAATGAAGGCGACCTTTCTGAGTATTCCAGATAAGGAAGATCGATTCCAAGTCTGCTTGACTTTCCCTTGTGTCTTTTCTGTGCTGGTACCAAATGAGAACTAGCACTAGCATATGCTGGGTGAAGTTGGCAGGAAATTCAACTCTCTCAAGCTTCAGCCTGCTTCAATACATCTGGTTGAAACCGAGGTTACATCGCTGGTATTTGACATGTGCTTGCAAAAGTTGCAGCTAGCACTATCAAATGCTAGGGGTTTCCCACGGTGCTTTCTGCAAGGTTGTTCTGTATATTATAGCATTTCAGATATTGATGATGGTGCCCATTCCCCCTGGTATCTGCGTAGTGTTGGCCGGATGCAGCAGCTAGCACTAGCAAATGCTAGGAGGAAAGATCACCCGGAACCAGCTTCTTTTCTTTGCAGATGTCGTGTATTGAAAAAATACGAAGAGGACTAAGTGATTCCAGCCTAAAAGGAAACAGTATGGTTTTTCAGATTGCTAGGACGAAAAGCCCCAAGTGGATTGAATGTGTGCATAGTATGTAACTGTTGACTCTGCCGGACACTAATCCTTCGCCATCATGCTAAGATAATAGACCCAATCAACAGCTTTTGTCAGTCGATCATCTTGCAGTCGGACACCACTCAATGCGCAGTGACATGTGCAGCTTATTGCCGTGTCAGCGAATCCTCTCTGTCATGAGAGTTGGCTATATTATGAAAACGCATTTGCTTCATGGACAGTTGTATCTTTCTATTGTAAATCCGACAACATAGGAAGAATGAAGTCCAATCAGAACGCATGCCACTTGATTCCTTGCATGTGCCTGGTGCTTGTTGGATAAACATGACTAGCACTAGCGTATGCTGGGGGTTACTCGGCAACACTCATCCTATTTCCCGTAGTGGCAGCAAGAAGAAGTTTGGAAATCTCAGCAAGCAAATGGACCCTGTATGCGTCCCGCATCTGTTTTGTGCATGCTTGGATGAAAGGCTAGCACTAGCACATGCTGGGGGTTTACATGGTCACTAATCAAGGCGACCTTTCTGAGTATTCCAGATAAAGAAGATCGAATCCAAGTCTGCTTGATTTCCCTTGCGTCTGTTCTGTGCTGGTACCAAATGAGAACTAGCACTAGCATATGCTGGGTGAAGTTGGCAGGAAATTCATCTCTCTCAAGCTTCAGCATGCTTCAATACATCTGGTTGAAACCGAGGTTAAATCGCTGGTATTTAACATGTGCTTGCAAAAGTTGCAGCTAGCACTATCAAATGCTAGGGGTTTCCCACGGTACTTTCTGCAAGGTTGTTCAGTATATTATAGCATTTCAGATATTGATGATGGTGCCCATTCCCCCTGGTATCTGCGTAGTGTTGGCCGGATGCAGCAGCTAACACTAGCAAATGCTAGGAGGAAAGGTCGCCCTGAACCAGCTTCTTTTCTTTGCAGATGTCGTGTATTGAAAAAATGCGAAGAGGACTAAGTGATTCCAGCCTAAAAGAAAACAGTATGGTTTTTCAGATTGCTAGGACGAAAAGCCCCAAGTGGATTGAATGTGTGCATAATATGTAACTGTTGACTCTGCCGGACACTAATCCTTCGCCATCATGCTAAGATAATAGACCCAATCAACAGCTTTTGTCAGTCGATCATCTTGCAGTCGGACACCACTCAATGTGCAGTGACATGTGCAGCTTATTGCCGTGTCAGCGTCTCCTCTCTGTCATGAGAGTTGGCTATATTATGAAAACGCATTTGCTTCATGGACAGTTGTATCTTTCCATTGTAAATCCGACAACATAGGAAGAATGAAGTCCAATCAGAACGCATGCCACTTGATTCCTTGCATGTGCCTGGTGCTTGTTGGATAAACATGACTAGCACTAGCGTATGCTGGGGGTTACTCGGCAACACTCATCCTATTTCCCGTAGTGGCAGCAAGAAGAAGTTTGGAAATCTCAGCAAGCAAATGGACCCTGTATGCGTCCCGCATCTGTTTTGTGCATGCTTGGATGAAAGGCTAGCACTAGCACATGCTGGGGGTTTACATGGTCACTAATCAAGGCGACCTTTCTGAGTATTCCAGATAAAGAAGATCGAATCCAAGTCTGCTTGACTTTCCCTTGCGTCTGTTCTGTGCTGGTACCAAATGAGAACTAGCACTAGCATATGCTGGGTGAAGTTGGCAGGAAATTCAACTCTCTCAAGCTTCAGCCTGCTTCAATACATCTGGTTGAAACCGAGGTTAAATCGCTGGTATTTGACATGTGCTTGCAAAAGTTGCAGCTAGCATTATCAAATGCTAGGGGTTCCCCACGGTACTTTCTGCAAGGTTGTTCTGTATATTATAGCATTTCAGATATTGATGATGGTGCCCATTCCCCCTGGTATCTGAGTAGTGTTGGCCGGATGCAGCAGCTAGCACTAGCAAATGCTAGGAGGAAAGATCACCCGGAACCAGCTTCTTTTCTTTGCAGATGTCGTGTATTGAAAAAAAATACCAAGAGGAATAAGTGATTCCAGCCTAAAAGGAAACAGTATGGTTTTTCAGATTGCTAGGACGAAAAGCCCCAAGTGGATTGAATGTGTGCATAGTATGTAATTGTTCCCTGTGCCGGACACTAATCCTTCGCCATCATGCTAAGATAATAGACCCAATCAACAGCTTTTGTCAGTCGATCATCTTGCAGTCGGACACCACTCAATGTGCAGTGACATGTGCAGCTTATTGCCGTGTCAGCGAATCCTCTCTGTCATGAGAGTTGGCTATATTATGAAAACACATTTGCTTCATGGACAGTTGTATCTTTCCATTGTAAATCAAACAACATAGGAAGAATGAAGTCCAATCAGAACGCATGCCACTTGATTCCTTGCATGTGCCTGGTGCTTGTTGGATAAACATGACTAGCACTAGCGTATGCTGGGGGTTACTCGGCAACACTCATCCTATTTCCCGTAGTGGCAGCAAGAAGAAGTTTGGAAATCTCAGCAAGCAAATGGACCCTGTATGCGTCCCGCATCTGTTTTGTGCATGCTTGGATGAAAGGCTAGCACTAGCACATGCTGGGGGTTTACATGGTCACTAATCAAGGCGACCTTTCTGAGTATTCCAGATAAAGAAGATCGAATCCAAGTCTGCTTGACTTTCCCTTGCGTCTGTTCTGTGCTGGTACCAAATGAGAACTAGCACTAGCATATGCTGGGTGAAGTTGGCAGGAAATTCAACTCTCTCAAGCTTCAGCATGCTTCAATACATCTGGTTGAAACCGAGGTTAAATCGCTGGTATTTGACATGTGCTTGCAAAAGTTGCAGCTAGCATTATCAAATGCTAGGGGTTCCCCACGGTACTTTCTGCAAGGTTGTTCTGTATATTATAGCATTTCAGATATTGATGATGGTGCCCATTCCCCCTGGTATCTGAGTAGTGTTGGCCGGATGCAGCAGCTAGCACTAGCAAATGCTAGGAGGAAAGATCACCCGGAACCAGCTTCTTTTCTTTGCAGATGTCGTGTAAAAAAAAAAAATACCAAGAGGAATAAGTGATTCCAGCCTAAAAGGAAACAGTATGGTTTTTCAGATTGCTAGGACGAAAAGCCCCAAGTGGATTGAATGTGTGCATAGTATGTAATTGTTCCCTGTGCCGGACACTAATCCTTCGCCATCATGCTAAGATAATAGACCCAATCAACAGCTTTTGTCAGTCGATCATCTTGCAGTCGGACACCACTCAATGTGCAGTGACATGTGCAGCTTATTGCCGTGTCAGCGAATCCTCTCTGTCATGAGAGTTGGCTATATTATGAAAACACATTTGCTTCATGGACAGTTGTATCTTTCCATTGTAAATCAAACAACATAGGAAGAATGAAGTCCAATCAGAACGCATGCCACTTGATTCCTTGCATGTGCCTGGTGCTTGTTGGATAAACATGACTAGCACTAGCGTATGCTGGGGGTTACTCGGCAACACTCATCCTATTTCCCGTAGTGGCAGCAAGAAGAAGTTTGGAAATCTCAGCAAGCAAATGGACCCTGTATGCGTCCCGCATCTGTTTTGTGCATGCTTGGATGAAAGGCTAGCACTAGCACATGCTGGGGGTTTACATGGTCACTAATCAAGGCGACCTTTCTGAGTATTCCAGATAAAGAAGATCGAATCCAAGTCTGCTTGACTTTCCCTTGCGTCTGTTCTCTGCTGGTACCAAATGAGAACTAGCACTAGCATATGCTGGGTGAAGTTGGCAGGAAATTCAACTCTCTCAAGCTTCAGCCTGCTTCAATACATCTGGTTTAAACCGAGGTTAAATCGCTGGTATTTAACATGTGCTTGCAAAAGTTGCAGCTAGCACTATCAAATGCTAGGGGTTTCCCACGGTACTTTCTGCAAGGTTGTTCAGTATATTATAGCATTTCAGATATTGATGATGGTGCCCATTCCCCCTGGTATCGGCGTAGTGTTGGCCGGATGCAGAAGCTAACACTAGCAAATGCTAGGAGGAAAGGTCGCCCTGAACCAGCTTCTTTTCTTTGCAGATGTCGTGTATTGAAAAAATGCGAAGAGGAATAAGTGATTCCAGCCTAAAAGGAAACAGTATGGTTTTTCAGATTGCTAGGACGAAAAGCCCCAAGTGGATTGAATGTGTGCATAGTATGTAATTGTTGACTCTGCCGGACACTAATCCTTCGCGATCATGCTAAGATAATAGACCCAATCAACAGCTTTTGTCAGTCGATCATCTTGCAGTCGGACACCACTCAATGTGCAGTGACATGTGCAGCTTATTGCCGTGTCAGCGTCTCCTCTCTGTCATGAGAGTTGGCTATATTATGAAAACGCATTTGCTTCATGGACAGTTGTATCTTTCCATTGTAAATCAAACAGCATAGGAAGAATGAAGTCCAATCAGAACGCATGCCACTTGATTCCTTGCATGTGCCTGGTGCTTGTTGGATAAACATGACTAGCACTAGCGTATGCTGGGGGTTACTCGACAACACTCATCCTATTTCCCGTAGTGGCAGCAAGAAGAAGTTTGGAAATCTCAGCAAGCAAATGGACCCTGTATGCGTCCCGCATCTGTTTTGTGCATGCTTGGATGAAAGGCTAGCACTAGCACATGCTGGGGGTTTACATGGTCACTAATCAAGGCGACCTTTCTGAGTATTCCAGATAAAGAAGATCGAATCCAAGTCTGCTTGACTTTCCCTTGCGTCTGTTCTGTGCTGGTACCAAATGAGAACTAGCACTAGCATATGCTGGGTGAAGTTGGCAGGAAATTGATCTCTCTCAAACTTCAGCATGCTTCAATACATCTGGTTGAAACCGAGGTTAAATCGCTGGTATTTGACATGTGCTTGCAAAAGTTGCAGCTAGCACTATCAAATGCTAGGGGTTTCCCACGGTACTTTCTGCAAGGTTGTTCTGTATATTATAGCATTTCAGATATTGATGATGGTGCCCATTCCCCCTGGTATCTGCGTAGTGTTGGCCGGATGCAGCAGCTAGCACTAGCAAATGCTAGGAGGAAAGATCGCCCTGAACCAGCTTCTTTTCTTTGCAGATGTCGTGTATTGAAAAAAAACTAAGAGGAATAAGTGATTCCAGCCTAAACGGAAACAGTATGGTTTTTCAGATTGCTAGGACGAAAAGCCCCAAGTGGATTGAATGTGTGCATAGTATGTAATTGTTGACTCTGCCGGACACTAATCCTTCGCCATCATGCTAAGATAATAGACCCAATCAACAGCTTTTGTCAGTCGATCATCTTGCAGTCGGACACCACTCAATGTGCAGTGACATGTGCAGCTTATTGCCGTGTCAGCGAATCCTCTCTGTCATGAGAGTTGGCTATATTATGAAAACGCATTTGCTTCATGGACAGTTGTATCTTTCCATTGTAAATCAAACAACATAGGAAGAATGAAGTCCAATCAGAACGCATGCCACTTGATTCCTTGCATGTGCCTGGTGCTTGTTGGATAAACATGACTAGCACTAGCGTATGCTGGGGGTTACTCGGCAACACTCATCCTATTTCCCGTAGTGGCAGCAAGAAGAAGTTTGGAAATCTCAGCAAGCAAATGGACCCTGTATGCGTCCCGCATCTGTTTTGTGCATGCTTGGATGAAAGGCTAGCACTAGCACATGCTGGGGGTTTACATGGTCACTAATCAAGGCGACCTTTCTGAGTATTCCAGATAAAGAAGATCGAATCCAAGTCTGCTTGACTTTCCCTTGCGTCTGTTCTCTGCTGGTACCAAATGAGAACTAGCACTAGCATATGCTGGGTGAAGTTGGCAGGAAATTCATCTCTCTCAAGCTTCAGCATGCTTCAATACATCTGGTTGAAACCGAGGTTAAATCGCTGGTATTTAGCATGTGCTTGCAAAAGTTGCAGCTAGCACTATCAAATGCTAGGGGTTTCCCACGGTACTTTCTGCAAGGTTGTTCTGTATATTATAGCATTTCAGATATTGATGATGGTGCCCATTCCCCCTGGTATCTGAGTAGTGTTGGCCGGATGCAGCAGCTAGCACTAGCAAATGCTAGGAGGAAAGATCACCCGGAACCAGCTTCTTTTCTTTGCAGATGTCGTGTATTGAAAAAATGCGAAGAGGACTAAGTGATTCCAGCCTAAAAGGAAACAGTATGGTTTTTCAGATTGCTAGGGCGAAAAGCCCCAAGTGGATTGAATGTGTGCATAGTAAGTAATTGTTGACTCTGCCGGACACTAATCCTTCGCCATCATGCTAAGATAATAGACCCAATCAACAGCTTTTGTCAGTCGATCATCTTGCAGTCGGACACCACTCAATGTGCAGTGACATGTGCAGCTTATTGCCGTGTCAGCGAATCCTCTCTGTCATGAGAGTTGGCTATATTATGAAAACGCATTTGCTTCATGGACAGTTGTATCTTTCCATTGTAAATCAAACAACATAGGAAGAATGAAGTCCAATCAGAACGCATGCCACTTGATTCCTTGCATGTGCCTGGTGCTTGTTGGATAAACATGACTAGCACTAGCGTATGCTGGGGGTTACTCGGCAACACTCATCCTATTTCCCGTAGTGGCAGCAAGAAGAAGTTTGGAAATCTCAGCAAGCAAATGGACCCTGTATGCGTCCCGCATCTGTTTTGTGCATGCTTGGATGAAAGGCTAGCACTAGCACATGCTGGGGGTTTACATGGTCACTAATCAAGGCGACCTTTCTGAGTATTCCAGATAAAGAAGATCGAATCCAAGTCTGCTTGACTTTCCCTTGCGTCTGTTCTGTGCTGGTACCAAATGAGAACTAGCACTAGCATATGCTGGGTGAAGTTGGCAGGAAATTCAACTCTCTCAAGCTTCAGCCTGCTTCAATACATCTGGTTGAAACCGAGGTTAAATCGCTGGTATTTGACATGTGCTTGCAAAAGTTGCAGCTAGCATTATCAAATGCTAGGGGTTCCCCACGGTACTTTCTGCAAGGTTGTTCTGTATATTATAGCATTTCAGATATTGATGATGGTGCCCATTCCCCCTGGTATCTGAGTAGTGTTGGCCGGATGCAGCAGCTAGCACTAGCAAATGCTAGGAGGAAAGATCACCCGGAACCAGCTTTTTTTCTTTGCAGATGTCGTGTATTGAAAAAATGCGAAGAGGACTAAGTGATTCCAGCCTAAAAGGAAACAGTATGGTTTTTCAGATTGCTAGGACGAAAAGCCCCAAGTGGATTGAATGTGTGCATAGTAAGTAATTGTTGACTCTGCCGGACACTAATCCTTCGCCATCATGCTAAGATAATAGACCCAATCAACAGCTTTTGTCAGTCGATCATCTTGCAGTCGGACACCACTCAATGTGCAGTGACATGTGCAGCTTATTGCCGTGTCAGCGAATCCTCTCTGTCATGAGAGTTGGCTATATTATGAAAACACATTTGCTTCATGGACAGTTGTATCTTTCCATTGTAAATCAAACAACATAGGAAGAATGAAGTCCAATCAGAACGCATGCCACTTGATTCCTTGCATGTGCCTGGTGCTTGTTGGATAAACATGACTAGCACTAGCGTATGCTGGGGGTTACTCGGCAACACTCATCCTATTTCCCGTAGTGGCAGCAAGAAGAAGTTTGGAAATCTCAGCAAGCAAATGGACCCTGTATGCGTCCCGCATCTGTTTTGTGCATGCTTGGATGAAAGGCTAGCACTAGCACATGCTGGGGGTTTACATGGTCACTAATCAAGGCGACCTTTCTGAGTATTCCAGATAAAGAAGATCGAATCCAAGTCTGCTTGACTTTCCCTTGCGTCTGTTCTGTGCTGGTACCAAATGAGAACTAGCACTAGCATATGCTGGGTGAAGTTGGCAGGAAATTCAACTCTCTCAAGCTTCAGCATGCTTCAATACATCTGGTTGAAACCGAGGTTAAATCGCTGGTATTTGACATGTGCTTGCAAAAGTTGCAGCTAGCATTATCAAATGCTAGGGGTTCCCCACGGTACTTTCTGCAAGGTTGTTCTGTATATTATAGCATTTCAGATATTGATGATGGTGCCCATTCCCCCTGGTATCTGAGTAGTGTTGGCCGGATGCAGCAGCTAGCACTAGCAAATGCTAGGAGGAAAGATCACCCGGAACCAGCTTCTTTTCTTTGCAGATGTCGTGTATTGAAAAAAAATACCAAGAGGAATAAGTGATTCCAGCCTAAAAGGAAACAGTATGGTTTTTCAGATTGCTAGGACGAAAAGCCCCAAGTGGATTGAATGTGTGCATAGTATGTAATTGTTCCCTGTGCCGGACACTAATCCTTCGCCATCATGCTAAGATAATAGACCCAATCAACAGCTTTTGTCAGTCGATCATCTTGCAGTCGGACACCACTCAATGTGCAGTGACATGTGCAGCTTATTGCCGTGTCAGCGAATCCTCTCTGTCATGAGAGTTGGCTATATTATGAAAACACATTTGCTTCATGGACAGTTGTATCTTTCCATTGTAAATCAAACAACATAGGAAGAATGAAGTCCAATCAGAACGCATGCCACTTGATTCCTTGCATGTGCCTGGTGCTTGTTGGATAAACATGACTAGCACTAGCGTATGCTGGGGGTTACTCGGCAACACTCATCCTATTTCCCGTAGTGGCAGCAAGAAGAAGTTTGGAAATCTCAGCAAGCAAATGGACCCTGTATGCGTCCCGCATCTGTTTTGTGCATGCTTGGATGAAAGGCTAGCACTAGCACATGCTGGGGGTTTACATGGTCACTAATCAAGGCGACCTTTCTGAGTATTCCAGATAAAGAAGATCGAATCCAAGTTTGCTTGACTTTCCCTTGCGTCTGTTCTGTGCTGGTACCAAATGAGAACTAGCACTAGCATATGCTGGGTGAAGTTGGCAGGAAATTCAACTCTCTCAAGCTTCAGCATGCTTCAATACATCTGGTTGAAACCGAGGTTAAATCGCTGGTATTTGACATGTGCTTGCAAAAGTTGCAGCTAGCACTATCAAATGCTAGGGGTTTCCCACGGTACTTTCTGCAAGGTTGTTCTGTATATTATAGCATTTCAGATATTGATGATGGTGCCCATTCCCCCTGGTATCGGCGTAGTGTTGGCCGGATGCAGCAGCTAGCACTAGCAAATGCTAGGAGGAAAGATCACCCGGAACCAGCTTCTTTTCTTTGCAGATGTCGTGTATTGAAAAAAAATACGAAGAGGACTAAGTGATTCCAGCCTAAAAGGAAACAGTATGGTTTTTCAGATTGCTAGGACGAAAAGCCCCAAGTGGATTGAATGTGTGCATAGTAAGTAATTGTTGACTCTGCCGGACACTAATCCTTCGCCATCATGCTAAGATAATAGACCCAATCAACAGCTTTTGTCAGTCGATCATCTTGCAGTCGGACACCACTCAATGTGCAGTGACATGTGCAGCTTATTGCCGTGTCAGCGAATCCTCTCTGTCATGAGAGTTGGCTATATTATGAAAACACATTTGCTTCATGGACAGTTGTATCTTTCCATTGTAAATCAAACAACATAGGAAGAATGAAGTCCAATCAGAACGCATGCCACTTGATTCCTTGCATGTGCCTGGTGCTTGTTGGATAAACATGACTAGCACTAGCGTATGCTGGGGGTTACTCGGCAACACTCATCCTATTTCCCGTAGTGGCAGCAAGAAGAAGTTTGGAAATCTCAGCAAGCAAATGGACCCTGTATGCGTCCCGCATCTGTTTTGTGCATGCTTGGATGAAAGGCTAGCACTAGCACATGCTGGGGGTTTACATGGTCACTAATCAAGGCGACCTTTCTGAGTATTCCAGATAAAGAAGATCGAATCCAAGTTTGCTTGACTTTCCCTTGCGTCTGTTCTGTGCTGGTACCAAATGAGAACTAGCACTAGCATATGCTGGGTGAAGTTGGCAGGAAATTCAACTCTCTCAAGCTTCAGCATGCTTCAATACATCTGGTTGAAACCGAGGTTAAATCGCTGGTATTTGACATGTGCTTGCAAAAGTTGCAGCTAGCACTATCAAATGCTAGGGGTTTCCCACGGTACTTTCTGCAAGGTTGTTCTGTATATTATAGCATTTCAGATATTGATGATGGTGCCCATTCCCCCTGGTATCGGCGTAGTGTTGGCCGGATGCAGCAGCTAGCACTAGCAAATGCTAGGAGGAAAGATCACCCGGAACCAGCTTCTTTTCTTTGCAGATGTCGTGTATTGAAAAAAAATACGAAGAGGACTAAGTGATTCCAGCCTAAAAGGAAACAGTATGGTTTTTCAGATTGCTAGGACGAAAAGCCCCAAGTGGATTGAATGTGTGCATAGTAAGTAATTGTTGACTCTGCCGGACACTAATCCTTCGCCATCATGCTAAGATAATAGACCCAATCAACAGCTTTTGTCAGTCGATCATCTTGCAGTCGGACACCACTCAATGTGCAGTGACATGTGCAGCTTATTGCCGTGTCAGCGAATCCTCTCTGTCATGAGAGTTGGCTATATTATGAAAACACATTTGCTTCATGGACAGTTGTATCTTTCCATTGTAAATCAAACAACATAGGAAGAATGAAGTCCAATCAGAACGCATGCCACTTGATTCCTTGCATGTGCCTGGTGCTTGTTGGATAAACATGACTAGCACTAGCGTATGCTGGGGGTTACTCGGCAACACTCATCCTATTTCCCGTAGTGGCAGCAAGAAGAAGTTTGGAAATCTCAGCAAGCAAATGGACCCTGTATGCGTCCCGCATCTGTTTTGTGCATGCTTGGATGAAAGGCTAGCACTAGCACATGCTGGGGGTTTACATGGTCACTAATCAAGGCGACCTTTCTGAGTATTCCAGATAAAGAAGATCGAATCCAAGTCTGCTTGACTTTCCCTTGCGTCTGTTCTGTGCTGGTACCAAATGAGAACTAGCACTAGCATATGCTGGGTGAAGTTGGCAGGAAATTCAACTCTCTCAAGCTTCAGCATGCTTCAATACATCTGGTTGAAACCGAGGTTAAATCGCTGGTATTTGACATGTGCTTGCAAAAGTTGCAGCTAGCATTATCAAATGCTAGGGGTTCCCCACGGTACTTTCTGCAAGGTTGTTCTGTATATTATAGCATTTCAGATATTGATGATGGTGCCCATTCCCCCTGGTATCTGAGTAGTGTTGGCCGGATGCAGCAGCTAGCACTAGCAAATGCTAGGAGGAAAGATCACCCGGAACCAGCTTCTTTTCTTTGCAGATGTCGTGTATTGAAAAAAAATTCCAAGAGGACTAAGTGATTCCAGCCTAAAAGGAAACAGTATGGTTTTTCAGATTGCTAGGACGAAAAGCCCCAAGTGGATTGAATGTGTGCATAGTATGTAATTGTTCCCTGTGCCGGACACTAATCCTTCGCCATCATGCTAAGATAATAGACCCAATCAACAGCTTTTGTCAGTCGATCATCTTGCAGTCGGACACCACTCAATGTGCAGTGACATGTGCAGCTTATTGCCGTGTCAGCGAATCCTCTCTGTCATGAGAGTTGGCTATATTATGAAAACACATTTGCTTCATGGACAGTTGTATCTTTCCATTGTAAATCAAACAACATAGGAAGAATGAAGTCCAATCAGAACGCATGCCACTTGATTCCTTGCATGTGCCTGGTGCTTGTTGGATAAACATGACTAGCACTAGCGTATGCTGGGGGTTACTCGGCAACACTCATCCTATTTCCCGTAGTGGCAGCAAGAAGAAGTTTGGAAATCTCAGCAAGCAAATGGACCCTGTATGCGTCCCGCATCTGTTTTGTGCATGCTTGGATGAAAGGCTAGCACTAGCACATGCTGGGGGTTTACATGGTCACTAATCAAGGCGACCTTTCTGAGTATTCCAGATAAAGAAGATCGAATCCAAGTTTGCTTGACTTTCCCTTGCGTCTGTTCTGTGCTGGTACCAAATGAGAACTAGCACTAGCATATGCTGGGTGAAGTTGGCAGGAAATTCAACTCTCTCAAGCTTCAGCATGCTTCAATACATCTGGTTGAAACCGAGGTTAAATCGCTGGTATTTGACATGTGCTTGCAAAAGTTGCAGCTAGCACTATCAAATGCTAGGGGTTTCCCACGGTACTTTCTGCAAGGTTGTTCTGTATATTATAGCATTTCAGATATTGATGATGGTGCCCATTCCCCCTGGTATCGGCGTAGTGTTGGCCGGATGCAGCAGCTAGCACTAGCAAATGCTAGGAGGAAAGATCACCCGGAACCAGCTTCTTTTCTTTGCAGATGTCGTGTATTGAAAAAAAATACGAAGAGGACTAAGTGATTCCAGCCTAAAAGGAAACAGTATGGTTTTTCAGATTGCTAGGACGAAAAGCCCCAAGTGGATTGAATGTGTGCATAGTAAGTAATTGTTGACTCTGCCGGACACTAATCCTTCGCCATCATGCTAAGATAATAGACCCAATCAACAGCTTTTGTCAGTCGATCATCTTGCAGTCGGACACCACTCAATGTGCAGTGACATGTGCAGCTTATTGCCGTGTCAGCGAATCCTCTCTGTCATGAGAGTTGGCTATATTATGAAAACACATTTGCTTCATGGACAGTTGTATCTTTCCATTGTAAATCAAACAACATAGGAAGAATGAAGTCCAATCAGAACGCATGCCACTTGATTCCTTGCATGTGCCTGGTGCTTGTTGGATAAACATGACTAGCACTAGCGTATGCTGGGGGTTACTCGGCAACACTCATCCTATTTCCCGTAGTGGCAGCAAGAAGAAGTTTGGAAATCTCAGCAAGCAAATGGACCCTGTATGCGTCCCGCATCTGTTTTGTGCATGCTTGGATGAAAGGCTAGCACTAGCACATGCTGGGGGTTTACATGGTCACTAATCAAGGCGACCTTTCTGAGTATTCCAGATAAAGAAGATCGAATCCAAGTTTGCTTGACTTTCCCTTGCGTCTGTTCTGTGCTGGTACCAAATGAGAACTAGCACTAGCATATGCTGGGTGAAGTTGGCAGGAAATTCAACTCTCTCAAGCTTCAGCATGCTTCAATACATCTGGTTGAAACCGAGGTTAAATCGCTGGTATTTGACATGTGCTTGCAAAAGTTGCAGCTAGCACTATCAAATGCTAGGGGTTTCCCACGGTACTTTCTGCAAGGTTGTTCTGTATATTATAGCATTTCAGATATTGATGATGGTGCCCATTCCCCCTGGTATCGGCGTAGTGTTGGCCGGATGCAGCAGCTAGCACTAGCAAATGCTAGGAGGAAAGATCACCCGGAACCAGCTTCTTTTCTTTGCAGATGTCGTGTATTGAAAAAAAATACGAAGAGGACTAAGTGATTCCAGCCTAAAAGGAAACAGTATGGTTTTTCAGATTGCTAGGACGAAAAGCCCCAAGTGGATTGAATGTGTGCATAGTAAGTAATTGTTGACTCTGCCGGACACTAATCCTTCGCCATCATGCTAAGATAATAGACCCAATCAACAGCTTTTGTCAGTCGATCATCTTGCAGTCGGACACCACTCAATGTGCAGTGACATGTGCAGCTTATTGCCGTGTCAGCGAATCCTCTCTGTCATGAGAGTTGGCTATATTATGAAAACACATTTGCTTCATGGACAGTTGTATCTTTCCATTGTAAATCAAACAACATAGGAAGAATGAAGTCCAATCAGAACGCATGCCACTTGATTCCTTGCATGTGCCTGGTGCTTGTTGGATAAACATGACTAGCACTAGCGTATGCTGGGGGTTACTCGGCAACACTCATCCTATTTCCCGTAGTGGCAGCAAGAAGAAGTTTGGAAATCTCAGCAAGCAAATGGACCCTGTATGCGTCCCGCATCTGTTTTGTGCATGCTTGGATGAAAGGCTAGCACTAGCACATGCTGGGGGTTTACATGGTCACTAATCAAGGCGACCTTTCTGAGTATTCCAGATAAAGAAGATCGAATCCAAGTCTGCTTGACTTTCCCTTGCGTCTGTTCTGTGCTGGTACCAAATGAGAACTAGCACTAGCATATGCTGGGTGAAGTTGGCAGGAAATTCAACTCTCTCAAGCTTCAGCCTGCTTCAATACATCTGGTTGAAACCGAGGTTAAATCGCTGGTATTTGACATGTGCTTGCAAAAGTTGCAGCTAGCATTATCAAATGCTAGGGGTTCCCCACGGTACTTTCTGCAAGGTTGTTCTGTATATTATAGCATTTCAGATATTGATGATGGTGCCCATTCCCCCTGGTATCTGAGTAGTGTTGGCCGGATGCAGCAGCTAGCACTAGCAAATGCTAGGAGGAAAGATCACCCGGAACCAGCTTCTTTTCTTTGCAGATGTCGTGTATTGAAAAAAAATTCCAAGAGGACTAAGTGATTCCAGCCTAAAAGGAAACAGTATGGTTTTTCAGATTGCTAGGACGAAAAGCCCCAAGTGGATTGAATGTGTGCATAGTATGTAATTGTTCCCTGTGCCGGACACTAATCCTTCGCCATCATGCTAAGATAATAGACCCAATCAACAGCTTTTGTCAGTCGATCATCTTGCAGTCGGACACCACTCAATGTGCAGTGACATGTGCAGCTTATTGCCGTGTCAGCGAATCCTCTCTGTCATGAGAGTTGGCTATATTATGAAAACACATTTGCTTCATGGACAGTTGTATCTTTCCATTGTAAATCAAACAACATAGGAAGAATGAAGTCCAATCAGAACGCATGCCACTTGATTCCTTGCATGTGCCTGGTGCTTGTTGGATAAACATGACTAGCACTAGCGTATGCTGGGGGTTACTCGGCAACACTCATCCTATTTCCCGTAGTGGCAGCAAGAAGAAGTTTGGAAATCTCAGCAAGCAAATGGACCCTGTATGCGTCCCGCATCTGTTTTGTGCATGCTTGGATGAAAGGCTAGCACTAGCACATGCTGGGGGTTTACATGGTCACTAATCAAGGCGACCTTTCTGAGTATTCCAGATAAAGAAGATCGAATCCAAGTTTGCTTGACTTTCCCTTGCGTCTGTTCTGTGCTGGTACCAAATGAGAACTAGCACTAGCATATGCTGGGTGAAGTTGGCAGGAAATTCAACTCTCTCAAGCTTCAGCATGCTTCAATACATCTGGTTGAAACCGAGGTTAAATCGCTGGTATTTGACATGTGCTTGCAAAAGTTGCAGCTAGCACTATCAAATGCTAGGGGTTTCCCACGGTACTTTCTGCAAGGTTGTTCTGTATATTATAGCATTTCAGATATTGATGATGGTGCCCATTCCCCCTGGTATCGGCGTAGTGTTGGCCGGATGCAGCAGCTAGCACTAGCAAATGCTAGGAGGAAAGATCACCCGGAACCAGCTTCTTTTCTTTGCAGATGTCGTGTATTGAAAAAAAATACGAAGAGGACTAAGTGATTCCAGCCTAAAAGGAAACAGTATGGTTTTTCAGATTGCTAGGACGAAAAGCCCCAAGTGGATTGAATGTGTGCATAGTAAGTAATTGTTGACTCTGCCGGACACTAATCCTTCGCCATCATGCTAAGATAATAGACCCAATCAACAGCTTTTGTCAGTCGATCATCTTGCAGTCGGACACCACTCAATGTGCAGTGACATGTGCAGCTTATTGCCGTGTCAGCGAATCCTCTCTGTCATGAGAGTTGGCTATATTATGAAAACACATTTGCTTCATGGACAGTTGTATCTTTCCATTGTAAATCAAACAACATAGGAAGAATGAAGTCCAATCAGAACGCATGCCACTTGATTCCTTGCATGTGCCTGGTGCTTGTTGGATAAACATGACTAGCACTAGCGTATGCTGGGGGTTACTCGGCAACACTCATCCTATTTCCCGTAGTGGCAGCAAGAAGAAGTTTGGAAATCTCAGCAAGCAAATGGACCCTGTATGCGTCCCGCATCTGTTTTGTGCATGCTTGGATGAAAGGCTAGCACTAGCACATGCTGGGGGTTTACATGGTCACTAATCAAGGCGACCTTTCTGAGTATTCCAGATAAAGAAGATCGAATCCAAGTTTGCTTGACTTTCCCTTGCGTCTGTTCTGTGCTGGTACCAAATGAGAACTAGCACTAGCATATGCTGGGTGAAGTTGGCAGGAAATTCAACTCTCTCAAGCTTCAGCATGCTTCAATACATCTGGTTGAAACCGAGGTTAAATCGCTGGTATTTGACATGTGCTTGCAAAAGTTGCAGCTAGCACTATCAAATGCTAGGGGTTTCCCACGGTACTTTCTGCAAGGTTGTTCTGTATATTATAGCATTTCAGATATTGATGATGGTGCCCATTCCCCCTGGTATCGGCGTAGTGTTGGCCGGATGCAGCAGCTAGCACTAGCAAATGCTAGGAGGAAAGATCACCCGGAACCAGCTTCTTTTCTTTGCAGATGTCGTGTATTGAAAAAAAATACGAAGAGGACTAAGTGATTCCAGCCTAAAAGGAAACAGTATGGTTTTTCAGATTGCTAGGACGAAAAGCCCCAAGTGGATTGAATGTGTGCATAGTAAGTAATTGTTGACTCTGCCGGACACTAATCCTTCGCCATCATGCTAAGATAATAGACCCAATCAACAGCTTTTGTCAGTCGATCATCTTGCAGTCGGACACCACTCAATGTGCAGTGACATGTGCAGCTTATTGCCGTGTCAGCGAATCCTCTCTGTCATGAGAGTTGGCTATATTATGAAAACACATTTGCTTCATGGACAGTTGTATCTTTCCATTGTAAATCAAACAACATAGGAAGAATGAAGTCCAATCAGAACGCATGCCACTTGATTCCTTGCATGTGCCTGGTGCTTGTTGGATAAACATGACTAGCACTAGCGTATGCTGGGGGTTACTCGGCAACACTCATCCTATTTCCCGTAGTGGCAGCAAGAAGAAGTTTGGAAATCTCAGCAAGCAAATGGACCCTGTATGCGTCCCGCATCTGTTTTGTGCATGCTTGGATGAAAGGCTAGCACTAGCACATGCTGGGGGTTTACATGGTCACTAATCAAGGCGACCTTTCTGAGTATTCCAGATAAAGAAGATCGAATCCAAGTCTGCTTGACTTTCCCTTGCGTCTGTTCTGTGCTGGTACCAAATGAGAACTAGCACTAGCATATGCTGGGTGAAGTTGGCAGGAAATTCATCTCTCTCAAGCTTCAGCCTGCTTCAATACATCTGGTTGAAACCGAGGTTAAATCGCTGGTATTTGACATGTGCTTGCAAAAGTTGCAGCTAGCACTATCAAATGCTAGGGGTTTCCCACGGTACTTTCTGCAAGGTTGTTCTGTATATTATAGCATTTCAGATATTTGGTGATGGTGCCCATTCCCCCTGGTATCTGCGTAGTGTTGGCCGGATGCAGCAGCTAGCACTAGCAAATGCTAGGAGGAAAGATCACCCGGAACCAGCTTCTTTTCTTTGCAGATGTCGTGTATTGAAAAAATACGAAGAGGACTAAGTGATTCCAGCCTAAAAGGAAACAGTATGGTTTTTCAGATTGCTAGGGCGAAAAGCCCCAAGTGGATTGAATGTGTGCATAGTAAGTAATTGTTGACTCTGCCGGACACTAATCCTTCGCCATCATGCTAAGATAATAGACCCAATCAACAGCTTTTGTCAGTCGATCATCTTGCAGTCGGACACCACTCAATGTGCAGTGACATGTGCAGCTTATTGCCGTGTCAGCGAATCCTCTCTGTCATGAGAGTTGGCTATATTATGAAAACGCATTTGCTTCATGGACAGTTGTATCTTTCCATTGTAAATCAAACAACATAGGAAGAATGAAGTCCAATCAGAACGCATGCCACTTGATTCCTTGCATGTGCCTGGTGCTTGTTGGATAAACATGACTAGCACTAGCGTATGCTGGGGGTTACTCGGCAACACTCATCCTATTTCCCGTAGTGGCAGCAAGAAGAAGTTTGGAAATCTCAGCAAGCAAATGGACCCTGTATGCGTCCCGCATCTGTTTTGTGCATGCTTGGATGAAAGGCTAGCACTAGCACATGCTGGGGGTTTACATGGTCACTAATCAAGGCGACCTTTCTGAGTATTCCAGATAAAGAAGATCGAATCCAAGTCTGCTTGACTTTCCCTTGCGTCTGTTCTGTGCTGGTACCAAATGAGAACTAGCACTAGCATATGCTGGGTGAAGTTGGCAGGAAATTCAACTCTCTCAAGCTTCAGCCTGCTTCAATACATCTGGTTGAAACCGAGGTTACATCGCTGGTATTTGACATGTGCTTGCAAAAGTTGCAGCTAGCATTATCAAATGCTAGGGGTTCCCCACGGTACTTTCTGCAAGGTTGTTCTGTATATTATAGCATTTCAGATATTGATGATGGTGCCCATTCCCCCTGGTATCTGAGTAGTGTTGGCCGGATGCAGCAGCTAGCACTAGCAAATGCTAGGAGGAAAGATCACCCGGAACCAGCTTCTTTTCTTTGCAGATGTCGTGTATTGAAAAAAAATACCAAGAGGAATAAGTGATTCCAGCCTAAAAGGAAACAGTATGGTTTTTCAGATTGCTAGGACGAAAAGCCCCAAGTGGATTGAATGTGTGCATAGTATGTAATTGTTCCCTGTGCCGGACACTAATCCTTCGCCATCATGCTAAGATAATAGACCCAATCAACAGCTTTTGTCAGTCGATCATCTTGCAGTCGGACACCACTCAATGTGCAGTGACATGTGCAGCTTATTGCCGTGTCAGCGAATCCTCTCTGTCATGAGAGTTGGCTATATTATGAAAACACATTTGCTTCATGGACAGTTGTATCTTTCCATTGTAAATCAAACAACATAGGAAGAATGAAGTCCAATCAGAACGCATGCCACTTGATTCCTTGCATGTGCCTGGTGCTTGTTGGATAAACATGACTAGCACTAGCGTATGCTGGGGGTTACTCGGCAACACTCATCCTATTTCCCGTAGTGGCAGCAAGAAGAAGTTTGGAAATCTCAGCAAGCAAATGGACCCTGTATGCGTCCCGCATCTGTTTTGTGCATGCTTGGATGAAAGGCTAGCACTAGCACATGCTGGGGGTTTACATGGTCACTAATCAAGGCGACCTTTCTGAGTATTCCAGATAAAGAAGATCGAATCCAAGTCTGCTTGACTTTCCCTTGCGTCTGTTCTGTGCTGGTACCAAATGAGAACTAGCACTAGCATATGCTGGGTGAAGTTGGCAGGAAATTCAACTCTCTCAAGCTTCAGCCTGCTTCAATACATCTGGTTGAAACCGAGGTTAAATCGCTGGTATTTGACATGTGCTTGCAAAAGTTGCAGCTAGCACTATCAAATGCTAGGGGTTTCCCACGGTACTTTCTGCAAGGTTGTTCTGTATATTATAGCATTTCAGATATTGATGATGGTGCCCATTCCCCCTGGTATCGGCGTAGTGTTGGCCGGATGCAGCAGCTAGCACTAGCAAATGCTAGGAGGAAAGATCACCCGGAACCAGCTTCTTTTCTTTGCAGATGTCGTGTATTGAAAAAAAATACCAAGAGGACTAAATGATTCCAGCCTAAAAGGAAACAGTATGGTTTTTCAGATTGCTAGGACGAAAAGCCCCAAGTGGATTGAATGTGTGCATAGTATGTAATTGTTGACTCTGCCGGACACTAATCCTTCGCCATCATGCTAAGATAATAGACCCAATCAACAGCTATTGTCAGTCGATCATCTTGCAGTCGGACACCACTCAATGTGCAGTGACATGTGCAGCTTATTGCCGTGTCAGCGAATCCTCTCTGTCATGAGAGTTGGCTATATTATGAAAACACGTTTGCTTCATGGACAGTTGTATCTTTCCATTGTAAATCAAACAACATAGGAAGAATGAAGTCCAATCAGAACGCATGCCACTTGATTCCTTGCATGTGCCTGGTGCTTGTTGGATAAACATGACTAGCACTAGCGTATGCTGGGGGTTACTCGGCAACACTCATCCTATTTCCCGTAGTGGCAGCAAGAAGAAGTTTGGAAATCTCAGCAAGCAAATGGACCCTGTATGCGTCCCGCATCTGTTTTGTGCATGCTTGGATGAAAGGCTAGCACTAGCACATGCTGGGGGTTTACATGGTCACTAATCAAGGCGACCTTTCTGAGTATTCCAGATAAAGAAGATCGAATCCAAGTCTGCTTGACTTTCCCTTGCGTCTGTTCTGTGCTGGTACCAAATGAGAACTAGCACTAGCATATGCTGGGTGAAGTTGGCAGGAAATTCAACTCTCTCAAGCTTCAGCCTGCTTCAATACATCTGGTTGAAACCGAGGTTAAATCGCTGGTATTTGACATGTGCTTGCAAAAGTTGCAGCTAGCACTATCAAATGCTAGGGGTTTCCCACGGTACTTTCTGCAAGGTTGTTCTGTATATTATAGCATTTCAGATATTGATGATGGTGCCCATTCCCCCTGGTATCGGCGTAGTGTTGGCCGGATGCAGCAGCTAGCACTAGCAAATGCTAGGAGGAAAGATCACCCGGAACCAGCTTCTTTTCTTTGCAGATGTCGTGTATTGAAAAAAAATACGAAGAGGACTAAATGATTCCAGCCTAAAAGGAAACAGTATGGTTTTTCAGATTGCTAGGACGAAAAGCCCCAAGTGGATTGAATGTGTGCATAGTATGTAATTGTTGACTCTGCCGGACACTAATCCTTCGCCATCATGCTAAGATAATAGACCCAATCAACAGCTATTGTCAGTCGATCATCTTGCAGTCGGACACCACTCAATGTGCAGTGACATGTGCAGCTTATTGCCGTGTCAGCGAATCCTCTCTGTCATGAGAGTTGGCTATATTATGAAAACACGTTTGCTTCATGGACAGTTGTATCTTTCCATTGTAAATCAAACAACATAGGAAGAATGAAGTCCAATCAGAACGCATGCCACTTGATTCCTTGCATGTGCCTGGTGCTTGTTGGATAAACATGACTAGCACTAGCGTATGCTGGGGGTTACTCGGCAACACTCATCCTATTTCCCGTAGTGGCAGCAAGAAGAAGTTTGGAAATCTCAGCAAGCAAATGGACCCTGTATGCGTCCCGCATCTGTTTTGTGCATGCTTGGATGAAAGGCTAGCACTAGCACATGCTGGGGGTTTACATGGTTCCTAATGAAGGCGACCTTTCTGAGTATTCCAGATAAAGAAGATCGAATCCAAGTCTGCTTGACTTTCCCTTGCGTCTGTTCTGTGCTGGTACCAAATGAGAACTAGCACTAGCATATGCTGGGTGAAGTTGGCAGGAAATTCAACTCTCTCAAGCTTCAGCCTGCTTCAATACATCTGGTTGAAACCGAGGTTAAATCGCTGGTATTTGACATGTGCTTGCAAAAGTTGCAGCTAGCACTATCAAATGCTAGGGGTTTCCCACGGTACTTTCTGCAAGGTTGTTCTGTATATTATAGCATTTCAGATATTGATGATGGTGCCCATTCCCCCTGGTATCGGCGTAGTGTTGGCCGGATGCAGCAGCTAGCACTAGCAAATGCTAGGAGGAAAGATCACCCGGAACCAGCTTCTTTTCTTTGCAGATGTCGTGTATTGAAAAAAAATACCAAGAGGACTAAATGATTCCAGCCTAAAAGGAAACAGTATGGTTTTTCAGATTGCTAGGGCGAAAAGCCCCAAGTGGATTGAATGTGTGCATAGTATGTAATTGTTGACTCTGCCGGACACTAATCCTTCGCCATCATGCTAAGATAATAGACCCAATCAACAGCTATTGTCAGTCGATCATCTTGCAGTCGGACACCACTCAATGTGCAGTGACATGTGCAGCTTATTGCCGTGTCAGCGAATCCTCTCTGTCATGAGAGTTGGCTATATTATGAAAACACGTTTGCTTCATGGACAGTTGTATCTTTCCATTGTAAATCAAACAACATAGGAAGAATGAAGTCCAATCAGAACGCATGCCACTTGATTCCTTGCATGTGCCTGGTGCTTGTTGGATAAACATGACTAGCACTAGCGTATGCTGGGGGTTACTCGGCAACACTCATCCTATTTCCCGTAGTGGCAGCAAGAAGAAGTTTGGAAATCTCAGCAAGCAAATGGACCCTGTATGCGTCCCGCATCTGTTTTGTGCATGCTTGGATGAAAGGCTAGCACTAGCACATGCTGGGGGTTTACATGGTTACTAATGAAGGCGACCTTTCTGAGTATTCCAGATAAAGAAGATCGAATCCAAGTCTGCTTGACTTTCCCTTGCGTCTGTTCTGTGCTGGTACCAAATGAGAACTAGCACTAGCATATGCTGGGTGAAGTTGGCAGGAAATTCAACTCTCTCAAGCTTCAGCCTGCTTCAATACATCTGGTTGAAACCGAGGTTAAATCGCTGGTATTTGACATGTGCTTGCAAAAGTTGCAGCTAGCACTATCAAATGCTAGGGGTTCCCCACGGTACTTTCTGCAAGGTTGTTCTGTATATTATAGCATTTCAGATATTGATGATGGTGCCCATTCCCCCTGGTATCTGCGTAGTGTTGGCCGGATGCAGCAGCTAGCACTAGCAAATGCTAGGAGGAAAGATCACCCGGAACCAGCTTCTTTTCTTTGCAGATGTCGTGTATTGAAAAAAAATACCAAGAGGACTAAGTGATTCCAGCCTAAAAGGAAACAGTATGGTTTTTCAGATTGCTAGGACGAAAAGCCCCAAGTGGATTGAATGTGTGCATAGTATGTAATTGTTCCCTGTGCCGGACACTAATCCTTCGCCATCATGCTAAGATAATAGACCCAATCAACAGCTTTTGTCAGTCGATCATCTTGCAGTCGGACACCACTCAATGTGCAGTGACATGTGCAGCTTATTGCCGTGTCAGCGAATCCTCTCTGTCATGAGAGTTGGCTATATTATGAAAACACATTTGCTTCATGGACAGTTGTATCTTTCCATTGTAAATCAAACAACATAGGAAGAATGAAGTCCAATCAGAACGCATGCCACTTGATTCCTTGCATGTGCCTGGTGCTTGTTGGATAAACATGACTAGCACTAGCGTATGCTGGGGGTTACTCGGCAACACTCATCCTATTTCCCGTAGTGGCAGCAAGAAGAAGTTTGGAAATCTCAGCAAGCAAATGGACCCTGTATGCGTCCCGCATCTGTTTTGTGCATGCTTGGATGAAAGGCTAGCACTAGCACATGCTGGGGGTTTACATGGTCACTAATCAAGGCGACCTTTCTGAGTATTCCAGATAAAGAAGATCGAATCCAAGTCTGCTTGACTTTCCCTTGCGTCTGTTCTGTGCTGGTACCAAATGAGAACTAGCACTAGCATATGCTGGGTGAAGTTGGCAGGAAATTCAACTCTCTCAAGCTTCAGCCTGCTTCAATACATCTGGTTGAAACCGAGGTTAAATCGCTGGTATTTGACATGTGCTTGCAAAAGTTGCAGCTAGCACTATCAAATGCTAGGGGTTTCCCACGGTACTTTCTGCAAGGTTGTTCTGTATATTATAGCATTTCAGATATTGATGATGGTGCCCATTCCCCCTGGTATCGGCGTAGTGTTGGCCGGATGCAGCAGCTAGCACTAGCAAATGCTAGGAGGAAAGATCACCCGGAACCAGCTTCTTTTCTTTGCAGATGTCGTGTATTGAAAAAAAATACGAAGAGGACTAAATGATTCCAGCCTAAAAGGAAACAGTATGGTTTTTCAGATTGCTAGGACGAAAAGCCCCAAGTGGATTGAATGTGTGCATAGTATGTAATTGTTGACTCTGCCGGACACTAATCCTTCGCCATCATGCTAAGATAATAGACCCAATCAACAGCTATTGTCAGTCGATCATCTTGCAGTCGGACACCACTCAATGTGCAGTGACATGTGCAGCTTATTGCCGTGTCAGCGAATCCTCTCTGTCATGAGAGTTGGCTATATTATGAAAACACGTTTGCTTCATGGACAGTTGTATCTTTCCATTGTAAATCAAACAACATAGGAAGAATGAAGTCCAATCAGAACGCATGCCACTTGATTCCTTGCATGTGCCTGGTGCTTGTTGGATAAACATGACTAGCACTAGCGTATGCTGGGGGTTACTCGGCAACACTCATCCTATTTCCCGTAGTGGCAGCAAGAAGAAGTTTGGAAATCTCAGCAAGCAAATGGACCCTGTATGCGTCCCGCATCTGTTTTGTGCATGCTTGGATGAAAGGCTAGCACTAGCACATGCTGGGGGTTTACATGGTTCCTAATGAAGGCGACCTTTCTGAGTATTCCAGATAAAGAAGATCGAATCCAAGTCTGCTTGACTTTCCCTTGCGTCTGTTCTGTGCTGGTACCAAATGAGAACTAGCACTAGCATATGCTGGGTGAAGTTGGCAGGAAATTCAACTCTCTCAAGCTTCAGCCTGCTTCAATACATCTGGTTGAAACCGAGGTTAAATCGCTGGTATTTGACATGTGCTTGCAAAAGTTGCAGCTAGCACTATCAAATGCTAGGGGTTCCCCACGGTACTTTCTGCAAGGTTGTTCTGTATATTATAGCATTTCAGATATTGATGATGGTGCCCATTCCCCCTGGTATCTGCGTAGTGTTGGCCGGATGCAGCAGCTAGCACTAGCAAATGCTAGGAGGAAAGATCACCCGGAACCAGCTTCTTTTCTTTGCAGATGTCGTGTATTGAAAAAAAATACCAAGAGGACTAAGTGATTCCAGCCTAAAAGGAAACAGTATGGTTTTTCAGATTGCTAGGACGAAAAGCCCCAAGTGGATTGAATGTGTGCATAGTATGTAATTGTTCCCTGTGCCGGACACTAATCCTTCGCCATCATGCTAAGATAATAGACCCAATCAACAGCTTTTGTCAGTCGATCATCTTGCAGTCGGACACCACTCAATGTGCAGTGACATGTGCAGCTTATTGCCGTGTCAGCGAATCCTCTCTGTCATGAGAGTTGGCTATATTATGAAAACACATTTGCTTCATGGACAGTTGTATCTTTCCATTGTAAATCAAACAACATAGGAAGAATGAAGTCCAATCAGAACGCATGCCACTTGATTCCTTGCATGTGCCTGGTGCTTGTTGGATAAACATGACTAGCACTAGCGTATGCTGGGGGTTACTCGGCAACACTCATCCTATTTCCCGTAGTGGCAGCAAGAAGAAGTTTGGAAATCTCAGCAAGCAAATGGACCCTGTATGCGTCCCGCATCTGTTTTGTGCATGCTTGGATGAAAGGCTAGCACTAGCACATGCTGGGGGTTTACATGGTCACTAATCAAGGCGACCTTTCTGAGTATTCCAGATAAAGAAGATCGAATCCAAGTCTGCTTGACTTTCCCTTGCGTCTGTTCTGTGCTGGTACCAAATGAGAACTAGCACTAGCATATGCTGGGTGAAGATGGCAGGAAATTCAACTCTCTCAAGCTTCAGCCTGCTTCAATACATCTGGTTGAAACCGAGGTTAAATCGCTGGTATTTGACATGTGCTTGCAAAAGTTGCAGCTAGCACTATCAAATGCTAGGGGTTCCCCACGGTACTTTCTGCAAGGTTGTTCTGTATATTATAGCATTTCAGATATTGATGATGGTGCCCATTCCCCCTGGTATCTGCGTAGTGTTGGCCGGATGCAGCAGCTAGCACTAGCAAATGCTAGGAGGAAAGATCACCCGGAACCAGCTTCTTTTCTTTGCAGATGTCGTGTATTGAAAAAAAATACCAAGAGGACTAAGTGATTCCAGCCTAAAAGGAAACAGTATGGTTTTTCAGATTGCTAGGACGAAAAGCCCCAAGTGGATTGAATGTGTGCATAGTATGTAATTGTTCCCTGTGCCGGACACTAATCCTTCGCCATCATGCTAAGATAATAGACCCAATCAACAGCTTTTGTCAGTCGATCATCTTGCAGTCGGACACCACTCAATGTGCAGTGACATGTGCAGCTTATTGCCGTGTCAGCGAATCCTCTCTGTCATGAGAGTTGGCTATATTATGAAAACACATTTGCTTCATGGACAGTTGTATCTTTCCATTGTAAATCAAACAACATAGGAAGAATGAAGTCCAATCAGAACGCATGCCACTTGATTCCTTGCATGTGCCTGGTGCTTGTTGGATAAACATGACTAGCACTAGCGTATGCTGGGGGTTACTCGGCAACACTCATCCTATTTCCCGTAGTGGCAGCAAGAAGAAGTTTGGAAATCTCAGCAAGCAAATGGACCCTGTATGCGTCCCGCATCTGTTTTGTGCATGCTTGGATGAAAGGCTAGCACTAGCACATGCTGGGGGTTTACATGGTCACTAATCAAGGCGACCTTTCTGAGTATTCCAGATAAAGAAGATCGAATCCAAGTCTGCTTGACTTTCCCTTGCGTCTGTTCTCTGCTGGTACCAAATGAGAACTAGCACTAGCATATGCTGGGTGAAGTTGGCAGGAAATTCAACTCTCTCAAGCTTCAGCCTGCTTCAATACATCTGGTTGAAACCGAGGTTAAATCGCTGGTATTTGACATGTGCTTGCAAAAGTTGCAGCTAGCACTATCAAATGCTAGGGGTTTCCCACGGTACTTTCTGCAAGGTTGTTCTGTATATTATAGCATTTCAGATATTGATGATGGTGCCCATTCCCCCTGGTATCTGCGTAGTGTTGGCCGGATGCAGCAGCTAGCACTAGCAAATGCTAGGAGGAAAGATCACCCGGAACCAGCTTCTTTTCTTTGCAGATGTCGTGTATTGAAAAAATGCGAAGAGGACTAAGTGATTCCAGCCTAAAAGGAAACAGTATGGTTTTTCAGATTGCTAGGACGAAAAGCCCCAAGTGGATTGAATGTGTGCATAGTATGTAATTGTTGACTCTGCCGGACACTAATCCTTCGCCATCATGCTAAGATAATAGACCCAATCAACAGCTTTTGTCAGTCGATCATCTTGCAGTCGGACACCACTCAATGTGCAGTGACATGTGCAGCTTATTGCCGTGTCAGCGAATCCTCTCTGTCATGAGAGTTGGCTATATTATGAAAACACATTTGCTTCATGGACAGTTGTATCTTTCCATTGTAAATCAAACAACATAGGAAGAATGAAGTCCAATCAGAACGCATGCCACTTGATTCCTTGCATGTGCCTGGTGCTTGTTGGATAAACATGACTAGCACTAGCGTATGCTGGGGGTTACTCGGCAACACTCATCCTATTTCCCGTAGTGGCAGCAAGAAGAAGTTTGGAAATCTCAGCAAGCAAATGGACCCTGTATGCGTCCCGCATCTGTTTTGTGCATGCTTGGATGAAAGGCTAGCACTAGCACATGCTGGGGGTTTACATGGTCACTAATCAAGGCGACCTTTCTGAGTATTCCAGATAAAGAAGATCGAATCCAAGTCTGCTTGACTTTCCCTTGCGTCTGTTCTCTGCTGGTACCAAATGAGAACTAGCACTAGCATATGCTGGGTGAAGTTGGCAGGAAATTCAACTCTCTCAAGCTTCAGCCTGCTTCAATACATCTGGTTGAAACCGAGGTTACATCGCTGGTATTTGACATGTGCTTGCAAAAGTTGCAGCTAGCACTATCAAATGCTAGGGGTTTCCCACGGTACTTTCTGCAAGGTTGTTCTGTATATTATAGCATTTCAGATATTGATGATGGTGCCCATTCCCCCTGGTATCTGCGTAGTGTTGGCCGGATGCAGCAGCTAGCACTAGCAAATGCTAGGAGGAAAGATCACCCGGAACCAGCTTCTTTTCTTTGCAGATGTCGTGTATTGAAAAAATGCCAAGAGGACTAAGTGATTCCAGCCTAAAAGGAAACAGTATGGTTTTTCAGATTGCTAGGACGAAAAGCCCCAAGTGGATTGAATGTGTGCATAGTATGTAATTGTTGACTCTGCCGGACACTAATCCTTCGCCATCATGCTAAGATAATAGACCCAATCAACAGCTTTTGTCAGTCGATCATCTTGCAGTCGGACACCACTCAATGTGCAGTGACATGTGCAGCTTATTGCCGTGTCAGCGAATCCTCTCTGTCATGAGAGTTGGCTATATTATGAAAACGCATTTGCTTCATGGACAGTTGTATCTTTCCATTGTAAATCAAACAACATAGGAAGAATGAAGTCCAATCAGAACGCATGCCACTTGATTCCTTGCATGTGCCTGGTGCTTGTTGGATAAACATGACTAGCACTAGCGTATGCTGGGGGTTACTCGGCAACACTCATCCTATTTCCCGTAGTGGCAGCAAGAAGAAGTTTGGAAATCTCAGCAAGCAAATGGACCCTGTATGCGTCCCGCATCTGTTTTGTGCATGCTTGGATGAAAGGCTAGCACTAGCACATGCTGGGGGTTTACATGGTCACTAATCAAGGCGACCTTTCTGAGTATTCCAGATAAAGAAGATCGAATCCAAGTCTGCTTGACTTTCCCTTGCGTCTGTTCTGTGCTGGTACCAAATGAGAACTAGCACTAGCATATGCTGGGTGAAGTTGGCAGGAAATTCAACTCTCTCAAGCTTCAGCCTGCTTCAATACATCTGGTTGAAACCGAGGTTACATCGCTGGTATTTGACATGTGCTTGCAAAAGTTGCAGCTAGCACTATCAAATGCTGGGTGAAGTTGGCAGGAAATTCAACTCTCTCAAGCTTCAGCCTGCTTCAATACATCTGGTTGAAACCGAGGTTAAATCGCTGGTATTTGACATGTGCTTGCAAAAGTTGCAGCTAGCACTTTCAAATGCTAGGGGTTTCCCACGGTACTTTCTGCAAGGTTGTTCTGTATATTATAGCATTTCAGATATTGGTGATGGTGCCCATTCCCCCTGGTATCGGCGTAGTGTTGGCCGGATGCAGCAGCTAGCACTAGCAAATGCCAGGAGGAAAGATCGCCCGGAACCAGCTTCTTTTCTTTGCAGATGTCGTGTATTGAAAAAATGCGAAGAGGACTAAGTGATTCCAGCCTAAAAGGAAACAGTATGTTTTTTCAGATTGCTAGGACGAAAAGCCCCAAGTGGATTGAATGTGTGCATAGCATGTAACTGTTGACTCTGCCGGACACTAATCCTTCGCCATCATGCTAAGATAATAGACCCAATCAACAGCTTTTGTCAGTCGATCATCTTGCAGTCGGACACCACTCAATGTGCAGTGACATGTGCAGCTTATTGCCGTGTCAGCGAATCCTCTCTGTCATGAGAGTTGGCTATATTATGAAAACACATTTGCTTCATGGACAGTTGTATCTTTCCATTGTAAATCAAACAACATAGGAAGAATGAAGTCCAATCAGAACGCATGCCACTTGATTCCTTGCATGTGCCTGGTGCTTGTTGGATAAACATGACTAGCACTAGCGTATGCTGGGGGTGACTCGGCAACACTCATCCTATTTCCCGTAGTGGCAGCAAGAAGAAGTTTGGAAATCTCAGCAAGCAAATGGACCCTGTATGCGTCCCGCATCTGTTTTGTGCATGCTTGGATGAAAGGCTAGCACTAGCACATGCTGGGGGTTTACATGGTCACTAATCAAGGCGACCTTTCTGAGTATTCCAGATAAAGAAGATCGAATCCAAGTCTGCTTGACTTTCCCTTGCGTCTGTTCTCTGCTGGTACCAAATGAGAACTAGCACTAGCATATGCTGGGTGAAGTTGGCAGGAAATTCAACTCTCTCAAGCTTCAGCCTGCTTCAATACATCTGGTTGAAACCGAGGTTAAATCGCTGGTATTTGACATGTGCTTGCAAAAGTTGCAGCTAGCACTATCAAATGCTAGGGGTTTCCCACGGTACTTTCTGCAAGGTTGTTCTGTATATTATAGCATTTCAGATATTGATGATGGTGCCCATTCCCCCTGGTATCTGCGTAGTGTTGGCCGGATGCAGCAGCTAGCACTAGCAAATGCTAGGAGGAAAGATCACCCGGAACCAGCTTCTTTTCTTTGCAGATGTCGTGTATTGAAAAAAAATACCAAGAGGACTAAATGATTCCAGCCTAAAAGGAAACAGTATGGTTTTTCAGATTGCTAGGACGAAAAGCCCCAAGTGGATTGAATGTGTGCATAGTATGTAATTGTTCCCTGTGCCGGACACTAATCCTTCGCCATCATGCTAAGATAATAGACCCAATCAACAGCTTTTGTCAGTCGATCATCTTGCAGTCGGACACCACTCAATGTGCAGTGACATGTGCAGCTTATTGCCGTGTCAGCGAATCCTCTCTGTCATGAGAGTTGGCTATATTATGAAAACACATTTGCTTCATGGACAGTTGTATCTTTCCATTGTAAATCAAACAACATAGGAAGAATGAAGTCCAATCAGAACGCATGCCACTTGATTCCTTGCATGTGCCTGGTGCTTGTTGGATAAACATGACTAGCACTAGCGTATGCTGGGGGTTACTCGGCAACACTCATCCTATTTCCCGTAGTGGCAGCAAGAAGAAGTTTGGAAATCTCAGCAAGCAAATGGACCCTGTATGCGTCCCGCATCTGTTTTGTGCATGCTTGGATGAAAGGCTAGCACTAGCACATGCTGGGGGTTTACATGGTCACTAATCAAGGCGACCTTTCTGAGTATTCCAGATAAAGAAGATCGAATCCAAGTCTGCTTGACTTTCCCTTGCGTCTGTTCTCTGCTGGTACCAAATGAGAACTAGCACTAGCATATGCTGGGTGAAGTTGGCAGGAAATTCAACTCTCTCAAGCTTCAGCCTGCTTCAATACATCTGGTTGAAACCGAGGTTAAATCGCTGGTATTTGACATGTGCTTGCAAAAGTTGCAGCTAGCACTATCAAATGCTAGGGGTTTCCCACGGTACTTTCTGCAAGGTTGTTCTGTATATTATAGCATTTCCGATATTGATGATGGTGCCCATTCCCCCTGGTATCTGCGTAGTGTTGGTCGGATGCAGCAGCTAGCACTAGCAAATGCTAGGAGGAAAGATCACCCGGAACCAGCTTCTTTTCTTTGCAGATGTCGTGTATTGAAAAAAAATACCAAGAGGACTAAGTGATTCCAGCCTAAAAGGAAACAGTATGGTTTTTCAGATTGCTAGGACGAAAAGCCCCAAGTGGATTGAATGTGTGCATAGTAAGTAATTGTTGACTCTGCCGGACACTAATCCTTCGCCATCATGCTAAGATAATAGACCCAATCAACAGCTTTTGTCAGTCGATCATCTTGCAGTCGGACACCACTCAATGTGCAGTGACATGTGCAGCTTATTGCCGTGTCAGCGAATCCTCTCTGTCATGAGAGTTGGCTATATTATGAAAACACATTTGCTTCATGGACAGTTGTATCTTTCCATTGTAAATCAAACAACATAGGAAGAATGAAGTCCAATCAGAACGCATGCCACTTGATTCCTTGCATGTGCCTGGTGCTTGTTGGATAAACATGACTAGCACTAGCGTATGCTGGGGGTTACTCGGCAACACTCATCCTATTTCCCGTAGTGGCAGCAAGAAGAAGTTTGGAAATCTCAGCAAGCAAATGGACCCTGTATGCGTCCCGCATCTGTTTTGTGCATGCTTGGATGAAAGGCTAGCACTAGCACATGCTGGGGGTTTACATGGTTACTAATCAAGGCGACCTTTCTGAGTATTCCAGATAAAGAAGATCGAATCCAAGTCTGCTTGACTTTCCCTTGCGTCTGTTCTCTGCTGGTACCAAATGAGAACTAGCACTAGCATATGCTGGGTGAAGTTGGCAGGAAATTCAACTCTCTCAAGCTTCAGCCTGCTTCAATACATCTGGTTGAAACCGAGGTTAAATCGCTGGTATTTGACATGTGCTTGCAAAAGTTGCAGCTAGCACTATCAAATGCTAGGGGTTTCCCACGGTACTTTCTGCAAGGTTGTTCTGTATATTATAGCATTTCAGATATTGATGATGGTGCCCATTCCCCCTGGTATCGGCGTAGTGTTGGCCGGATGCAGCAGCTAGCACTAGCAAATGCTAGGAGGAAAGATCACCCGGAACCAGCTTCTTTTCTTTGCAGATGTCGTGTATTGAAAAAATGCGAAGAGGACTAAGTGATTCCAGCCTAAAAGGAAACAGTATGGTTTTTCAGATTGCTAGGACGAAAAGCCCCAAGTGGATTGAATGTGTGCATAGTATGTAATTGTTGACTCTGCCGGACACTAATCCTTCGCCATCATGCTAAGATAATAGACCCAATCAACAGCTTTTGTCAGTCGATCATCTTGCAGTCGGACACCACTCAATGTGCAGTGACATGTGCAGCTTATTGCCGTGTCAGCGAATCCTCTCTGTCATGAGAGTTGGCTATATTATGAAAACACATTTGCTTCATGGACAGTTGTATCTTTCCATTGTAAATCAAACAACATAGGAAGAATGAAGTCCAATCAGAACGCATGCCACTTGATTCCTTGCATGTGCCTGGTGCTTGTTGGATAAACATGACTAGCACTAGCGTATGCTGGGGGTTACTCGGCAACACTCATCCTATTTCCCGTAGTGGCAGCAAGAAGAAGTTTGGAAATCTCAGCAAGCAAATGGACCCTGTATGCGTCCCGCATCTGTTTTGTGCATGCTTGGATGAAAGGCTAGCACTAGCACATGCTGGGGGTTTACATGGTCACTAATCAAGGCGACCTTTCTGAGTATTCCAGATAAAGAAGATCGAATCCAAGTCTGCTTGACTTTCCCTTGCGTCTGTTCTCTGCTGGTACCAAATGAGAACTAGCACTAGCATATGCTGGGTGAAGTTGGCAGGAAATTCAACTCTCTCAAGCTTCAGCCTGCTTCAATACATCTGGTTGAAACCGAGGTTAAATCGCTGGTATTTGACATGTGCTTGCAAAAGTTGCAGCTAGCACTATCAAATGCTAGGGGTTTCCCACGGTACTTTCTGCAAGGTTGTTCTGTATATTATAGCATTTCCGATATTGATGATGGTGCCCATTCCCCCTGGTATCTGCGTAGTGTTGGCCGGATGCAGCAGCTAGCACTAGCAAATGCTAGGAGGAAAGATCACCCGGAACCAGCTTCTTTTCTTTGCAGATGTCGTGTATTGAAAAAAAATACCAAGAGGAATAAGTGATTCCAGCCTAAAAGGAAACAGTATGGTTTTTCAGATTGCTAGGACGAAAAGCCCCAAGTGGATTGAATGTGTGCATAGTAAGTAATTGTTCACTCTGCCGGACACTAATCCTTCGCCATCATGCTAAGATAATAGACCCAATCAACAGCTTTTGTCAGTCGATCATCTTGCAGTCGGACACCACTCAATGTGCAGTGACATGTGCAGCTTATTGCCGTGTCAGCGAATCCTCTCTGTCATGAGAGTTGGCTATATTATGAAAACACATTTGCTTCATGGACAGTTGTATCTTTCCATTGTAAATCAAACAACATAGGAAGAATGAAGTCCAATCAGAACGCATGCCACTTGATTCCTTGCATGTGCCTGGTGCTTGTTGGATAAACATGACTAGCACTAGCGTATGCTGGGGGTTACTCGGCAACACTCATCCTATTTCCCGTAGTGGCAGCAAGAAGAAGTTTGGAAATCTCAGCAAGCAAATGGACCCTGTATGCGTCCCGCATCTGTTTTGTGCATGCTTGGATGAAAGGCTAGCACTAGCACATGCTGGGGGTTTACATGGTCACTAATCAAGGCGACCTTTCTGAGTATTCCAGATAAAGAAGATCGAATCCAAGTCTGCTTGACTTTCCCTTGCGTCTGTTCTGTGCTGGTACCAAATGAGAACTAGCACTAGCATATGCTGGGTGAAGTTGGCAGGAAATTCAACTCTCTCAAGCTTCAGCCTGCTTCAATACATCTGGTTGAAACCGAGGTTAAATCGCTGGTATTTGACATGTGCTTGCAAAAGTTGCAGCTAGCACTATCAAATGCTAGGGGTTTCCCACGGTACTTTCTGCAAGGTTGTTCTGTATATTATAGCATTTCCGATATTGATGATGGTGCCCATTCCCCCTGGTATCTGCGTAGTGTTGGCCGGATGCAGCAGCTAGCACTAGCAAATGCTAGGAGGAAAGATCACCCGGAACCAGCTTCTTTTCTTTGCAGATGTCGTGTATTGAAAAAATGCCAAGAGGACTAAGTGATTCCAGCCTAAAAGGAAACAGTATGGTTTTTCAGATTGCTAGGACGAAAAGCCCCAAGTGGATTGAATGTGTGCATAGTATGTAATTGTTGACTCTGCCGGACACTAATCCTTCGCCATCATGCTAAGATAATAGACCCAATCAACAGCTTTTGTCAGTCGATCATCTTGCAGTCGGACACCACTCAATGTGCAGTGACATGTGCAGCTTATTGCCGTGTCAGCGAATCCTCTCTGTCATGAGAGTTGGCTATATTATGAAAACGCATTTGCTTCATGGACAGTTGTATCTTTCCATTGTAAATCAAACAACATAGGAAGAATGAAGTCCAATCAGAACGCATGCCACTTGATTCCTTGCATGTGCCTGGTGCTTGTTGGATAAACATGACTAGCACTAGCGTATGCTGGGGGTTACTCGGCAACACTCATCCTATTTCCCGTAGTGGCAGCAAGAAGAAGTTTGGAAATCTCAGCAAGCAAATGGACCCTGTATGCGTCCCGCATCTGTTTTGTGCATGCTTGGATGAAAGGCTAGCACTAGCACATGCTGGGGGTTTACATGGTCACTAATCAAGGCGACCTTTCTGAGTATTCCAGATAAAGAAGATCGAATCCAAGTCTGCTTGACTTTCCCTTGCGTCTGTTCTCTGCTGGTACCAAATGAGAACTAGCACTAGCATATGCTGGGTGAAGTTGGCAGGAAATTCAACTCTCTCAAGCTTCAGCCTGCTTCAATACATCTGGTTGAAACCGAGGTTACATCGCTGGTATTTGACATGTGCTTGCAAAAGTTGCAGATAGCACTATCAAATGCTGGGTGAAGTTGGCAGGAAATTCAACTCTCTCAAGCTTCAGCCTGCTTCAATACATCTGGTTGAAACCGAGGTTAAATCGCTGGTATTTGACATGTGCTTGCAAAAGTTGCAGCTAGCACTTTCAAATGCTAGGGGTTTCCCACGGTACTTTCTGCAAGGTTGTTCTGTATATTATAGCATTTCAGATATTGGTGATGGTGCCCATTCCCCCTGGTATCGGCGTAGTGTTGGCCGGATGCAGCAGCTAGCACTAGCAAATGCCAGGAGGAAAGATCGCCCGGAACCAGCTTCTTTTCTTTGCAGATGTCGTGTATTGAAAAAATGCGAAGAGGACTAAGTGATTCCAGCCTAAAAGGAAACAGTATGGTTTTTCAGATTGCTAGGACGAAAAGCCCCAAGTGGATTGAATGTGTGCATAGTATGTAACTGTTGACTCTGCCGGACACTAATCCTTCGCCATCATGCTAAGATAATAGACCCAATCAACAGCTTTTGTCAGTCGATCATCTTGCAGTCGGACACCACTCAATGTGCAGTGACATGTGCAGCTTATTGCCGTGTCAGCGAATCCTCTCTGTCATGAGAGTTGGCTATATTATGAAAACACATTTGCTTCATGGACAGTTGTATCTTTCCATTGTAAATCAAACAACATAGGAAGAATGAAGTCCAATCAGAACGCATGCCACTTGATTCCTTGCATGTGCCTGGTGCTTGTTGGATAAACATGACTAGCACTAGCGTATGCTGGGGGTGACTCGGCAACACTCATCCTATTTCCCGTAGTGGCAGCAAGAAGAAGTTTGGAAATCTCAGCAAGCAAATGGACCCTGTATGCGTCCCGCATCTGTTTTGTGCATGCTTGGATGAAAGGCTAGCACTAGCACATGCTGGGGGTTTACATGGTCACTAATCAAGGCGACCTTTCTGAGTATTCCAGATAAAGAAGATCGAATCCAAGTCTGCTTGACTTTCCCTTGCGTCTGTTCTCTGCTGGTACCAAATGAGAACTAGCACTAGCATATGCTGGGTGAAGTTGGCAGGAAATTCAACTCTCTCAAGCTTCAGCCTGCTTCAATACATCTGGTTGAAACCGAGGTTAAATCGCTGGTATTTGACATGTGCTTGCAAAAGTTGCAGCTAGCACTATCAAATGCTAGGGGTTTCCCACGGTACTTTCTGCAAGGTTGTTCTGTATATTATAGCATTTCAGATATTGGTGATGGTGCCCATTCCCCCTGGTATCGGCGTAGTGTTGGCCGGATGCAGCAGCTAGCACTAGCAAATGCTAGGAGGAAAGATCGCCTGGAACCAGCTTCTTTTCTTTGCAGATGTCGTGTATTGAAAAAATGCGAAGAGGACTAAGTGATTCCAGCCTAAAAGGAAACAGTATGGTTTTTCAGATTGCTAGGACGAAAAGCCCCAAGTGGATTGAATGTGTGCATAGTATGTAACTGTTGATTCTGCCGGACACTAATCCTTCGCCATCATGCTAAGATAATAGACCCAATCAACAGCTTTTGTCAGTCGATCATCTTGCAGTCGGACACCACTCAATGCGCAGTGACATGTGCAGCTTATTGCCGTGTCAGCGAATCCTCTCTGTCATGAGAGTTGGCTATATTATGAAAACGCATTTGCTTCATGGACAGTTGTATCTTTCCATTGTAAATCAAACAACATAGGAAGAATGAAGTCCAATCAGAACGCATGCTACTTGATTCCTTGCATGTGCCTGGTGCTTGTTGGATAAACATGACTAGCACTAGCGTATGCTGGGGGTTACTCGGCAACACTCATCCTATTTCCCGTAGTGGCAGCAAGAAGAAGTTTGGAAATCTCAGCAAGCAAATGGACCCTGTATGCGTCCCGCATCTGTTTTGTGCATGCTTGGATGAAAGGCTAGCACTAGCACATGCTGGGGGTTTACATGGTCACTAATCAAGGCGACCTTTCTGAGTATTCCAGATAAAGAAGATCGAATCCAAGTCTGCTTGACTTTCCCTTGCGTCTGTTCTGTGCTGGTACCAAATGAGAACTAGCACTAGCATATGCTGGGTGACGTTGGCAGGAAATTCATCTCCCTCAAGCTTCAGCATGCTTCAATACATCTGGTTGAAACCGAGGTTAAATCGCTGGTATTTGACATGTGCTTGCAAAAGTTGCAGCTAGCACTATCAAATGCTAGGGGTTTCCCACGGTACTTTCTGCAAGGTTGTTCTGTATATTATAGCATTTCAGATATTGATGATGGTGCCCATTCCCCCTGGTATCTGCGTAGTGTTGGCCGGATGCAGCAGCTAGCACTAGCAAATGCTAGGAGGAAAGATCACCCGGAACCAGCTTCTTTTCTTTGCAGATGTCGTGTATTGAAAAAAAATACGAAGAGGACTAAGTGATTCCAGCCTAAAAGGAAACAGTATGGTTTTTCAGATTGCTAGGACGAAAAGCCCCAAGTGGATTGAATGGGTGCATAGTATGTAGTTGTTCCCTGTGCCGGACACTAATCCTTCGCCATCATGCTAAGATAATAGACCCAATCAACAGCTTTTGTCAGTCGATCATCTTGCAGTCGGACACCACTCAATGTGCAGTGACATGTGCAGCTTATTGGCGTGTCAGCGAATCCTCTCTGTCATGAGAGTTGGCTATATTATGAAAACACATTTGCTTCATGGACAGTTGTATCTTTCCATTGTAAATCAAACAACATAGGAAGAATGAAGTCCAATCAGAACGCATGCCACTTGATTCCTTGCATGTGCCTGGTGCTTGTTGGATAAACATGACTAGCACTAGCGTATGCTGGGGGTTACTCGGCAACACTCATCCTATTTCCCGTAGTGGCAGCAAGAAGAAGTTTGGAAATCTCAGCAAGCAAATGGACCCTGTATGCGTCCCGCATCTGTTTTGTGCATGCTTGGATGAAAGGCTAGCACTAGCACATGCTGGGGGTTTACATGGTCACTAATCAAGGCGACCTTTCTGAGTATTCCAGATAAAGAAGATCGAATCCAAGTCTGCTTGACTTTCCCATGCGTCTGTTCTGTGCTGGTACCAAATGAGAACTAGCACTAGCATATGCTGGGTGAAGTTGGCAGGAAATTCAACTCTCTCAAGCTTCAGCCTGCTTCAATACATCTGGTTGAAACCGAGGTTAAATCGCTGGTATTTGACATGTGCTTGCAAAAGTTGCAGCTAGCACTATCAAATGCTAGGGGTTTCCCACGGTACTTTCTGCAAGGTTGTTCTGTATATTATAGCATTTCAGATATTGGTGATGGTGCCCATTCCCCCTGGTATCGGCGTAGTGTTGGCCGGATGCAGCAGCTAGCACTAGCAAATGCTAGGAGGAAAGATCACCCGGAACCAGCTTCTTTTCTTTGCAGATGTCGTATATTGAAAAAATGCGAAGAGGACTAAGTGATTCCAGCCTAAAAGGAAACAGTATGGTTTTTCAGATTGCTAGGACGAAAAGCCCCAAGTGGATTGAATGTGTGCATAGTATGTAATTGTTGATTCTGCCGGACACTAATCCTTCGCCATCATGCTAAGATAATAGACCCAATCAACAGCTTTTGTCAGTCGATCATCTTGCAGTCGGACACCACTCAATGCGCAGTGACATGTGCAGCTTATTGCCGTGTCAGCGTCTCCTCTCTGTCATGAGAGTTGGCTATATTATGAAAACGCATTTGCTTCATGGACAGTTGTATCTTTCCATTGTAAATCCGACAACATAGGAAGAATGAAGTCCAATCAGAACGCATGCCACTTGATTCCTTGCATGTGCCTGGTGCTTGTTGGATAAACATGACTAGCACTAGCGTATGCTGGGGGTTACTCGGCAACACTCATCCTATTTCCCGTAGTGGCAGCAAGAAGAAGTTTGGAAATCTCAGCAAGCAAATGGACCCTGTATGCGTCCCGCATCTGTTTTGTGCATGCTTGGATGAAAGGCTAGCACTAGCACATGCTGGGGGTTTACATGGTCACTAATCAAGGCGACCTTTCTGAGTATTCCAGATAAAGAAGATCGAATCCAAGTCTGCTTGACTTTCCCTTGCGTCTGTTCTCTGCTGGTACCAAATGAGAACTAGCACTAGCATATGCTGTGTGAAGTTGGCAGGAAATTCATCTCCCTCAAGCTTCAGCATGCTTCAATACATCTGGTTGAAACCGAGGTTAAATCGCTGGTATTTGACATGTGCTTGCAAAAGTTGCAGCTAGCACTATCAAATGCTAGGGGTTTCCCACGGTACTTTCTGCAAGGTTGTTCTGTATATTATAGCATTTCCGATATTGATGATGGTGCCCATTCCCCCTGGTATCTGCGTAGTGTTGGCCGGATGCAGCAGCTAGCACTAGCAAATGCTAGGAGGAAAGACCACCCGGAACCAGCTTTTTTTCTTTGCAGATGTCGTGTATTGAAAAAATACGAAGAGGACTAAGTGATTCCAGCCTAAAAGGAAACAGTATGGTTTTTCAGATTGCAAGGACGAGAAGTGGATTGAATGTGTGCAAAGTATGTAATTGTTCACTGTGCCGGACACTAATCCTTCGCCATCATGCTAAGATAATAGACCCAATCAACAGCTTTTGTCAGTCGATCATCTTGCAGTCGGACACCACTCAATGCGCAGTGACATGTGCAGCTTATTGGCGTGTCAGCGAATCCTCTCTGTCATGAGAGTTGGCTATATTATGAAAACGCATTTGCTTCATGGACAGTTGTATCTTTCCATTGTAAATCAAACAACATAGGAAGAATGAAGTCCAATCAGAACGCATGCCACTTGATTCCTTGCATGTGCCTGGTGCTTGTTGGATAAACATGACTAGCACTAGCGTATGCTGGGGGTGACTCGGCAACACTCATCCTATTTCCCGTAGTGGCAGCAAGAAGAAGTTTGGAAATCTCAGCAAGCAAATGGACCCTGTATGCATCCCGCATCTGTTTTGTGCATGCTTGGATGAAAGGCTAGCACTAGCACATGCTGGGGGTTTACATGGTCACTAATCAAGGCGACCTTTCTGAGTATTCCAGATAAAGAAGATCGAATCCAAGTCTGCTTGACTTTCCCTTGCGTCTGTTCTGTGCTGGTACCAAATGAGAACTAGCACTAGCATATGCTGGGTGAAGTTGGCAGGAAATTCAACTCTCTCAAGCTTCAGCCTGCTTCATTACATCTGGTTGAAACCGAGGTTAAATCGCTGGTATTTGACATGTGCTTGCAAAAGTTGCAGCTAGCACTATCAAATGCTAGGGGTTTCCCACGGTACTTTCTGCAAGGTTGTTCTGTATATTATAGCATTTCAGATATTGGTGATGGTGCCCATTCCCCCTGGTATCGGCGTAGTGTTGGCCGGATGCAGCAGCTAGCACTAGCAAATGCTAGGAGGAAAGATCACCCGGAACCAGCTTCTTTTCTTTGCAGATGTCGTGTATTGAAAAAATACCAAGAGGACTAAGTGATTCCAGCCTAAAAGGAAACAGTATGGTTTTTCAGATTGCTAGGACGAAAAGCCCCAAGTGGATTGAATGGGTGCATAGTATGTAGTTGTTCCCTGTGCCGGACACTAATCCTTCGCCATCATGCTAAGATAATAGACCCAATCAACAGCTTTTGTCAGTCGATCATCTTGCAGTCGGACACCACTCAATGTGCAGTGACATGTGCAGCTTATTGCCGTGTCAGCGAATCCTCTCTGTCATGAGAGTTGGCTATATTATGAAAACACATTTGCTTCATGGACAGTTGTATCTTTCCATTGTAAATCAAACAACATAGGAAGAATGAAGTCCAATCAGAACGCATGCCACTTGATTCCTTGCATGTGCCTGGTGCTTGTTGGATAAACATGACTAGCACTAGCGTATGCTGGGGGTTACTCGGCAACACTCATCCTATTTCCCGTAGTGGCAGCAAGAAGAAGTTTGGAAATCTCAGCAAGCAAATGGACCCTGTATGCGTCCCGCATCTGTTTTGTGCATGCTTGGATGAAAGGCTAGCACTAGCACATGCTGGGGGTTTACATGGTCACTAATCAAGGCGACCTTTCTGAGTATTCCAGATAAAGAAGATCGAATCCAAGTCTGCTTGACTTTCCCTTGCGTCTGTTCTGTGCTGGTACCAAATGAGAACTAGCACTAGCATATGCTGGGTGAAGTTGGCAGGAAATTCAACTCTCTCAAGCTTCAGCCTGCTTCAATACATCTGGTTGAAACCGAGGTTAAATCGCTGGTATTTGACATGTGCTTGCAAAAGTTGCAGCTAGCACTATCAAATGCTAGGGGTTTCCCACGGTACTTTCTGCAAGGTTGTTCTGTATATTATAGCATTTCAGATATTGGTGATGGTGCCCATTCCCCCTGGTATCGGCGTAGTGTTGGCCGGATGCAGCAGCTAGCACTAGCAAATGCTAGGAGGAAAGATCACCCGGAACCAGCTTCTTTTCTTTGCAGATGTCGTATATTGAAAAAATGCGAAGAGGACTAAGTGATTCCAGCCTAAAAGGAAACAGTATGGTTTTTCAGATTGCTAGGACGAAAAGCCCCAAGTGGATTGAATGTGTGCATAGTATGTAATTGTTGATTCTGCCGGACACTAATCCTTCGCCATCATGCTAAGATAATAGACCCAATCAACAGCTTTTGTCAGTCGATCATCTTGCAGTCGGACACCACTCAATGTGCAGTGACATGTGCAGCTTATTGCCGTGTCAGCGTCTCCTCTCTGTCATGAGAGTTGGCTATATTATGAAAACGCATTTGCTTCATGGACAGTTGTATCTTTCCATTGTAAATCCGACAACATAGGAAGAATGAAGTCCAATCAGAACGCATGCCACTTGATTCCTTGCATGTGCCTGGTGCTTGTTGGATAAACATGACTAGCACTAGCGTATGCTGGGGGTTACTCGGCAACACTCATCCTATTTCCCGTAGTGGCAGCAAGAAGAAGTTTGGAAATCTCAGCAAGCAAATGGACCCTGTATGCGTCCCGCATCTGTTTTGTGCATGCTTGGATGAAAGGCTAGCACTAGCACATGCTGGGGGTTTACATGGTCACTAATCAAGGCGACCTTTCTGAGTATTCCAGATAAAGAAGATCGAATCCAAGTCTGCTTGACTTTCCCTTGCGTCTGTTCTGTGCTGGTACCAAATGAGAACTAGCACTAGCATATGCTGTGTGAAGTTGGCAGGAAATTCATCTCCCTCAAGCTTCAGCATGCTTCAATACATCTGGTTGAAACCGAGGTTAAATCGCTGGTATTTGACATGTGCTTGCAAAAGTTGCAGCTAGCACTATCAAATGCTAGGGGTTTCCCACGGTACTTTCTGCAAGGTTGTTCTGTATATTATAGCATTTCCGATATTGATGATGGTGCCCATTCCCCCTGGTATCTGCGTAGTGTTGGCCGGATGCAGCAGCTAGCACTAGCAAATGCTAGGAGGAAAGACCACCCGGAACCAGCTTTTTTTCTTTGCAGATGTCGTGTATTGAAAAAATACGAAGAGGACTAAGTGATTCCAGCCTAAAAGGAAACAGTATGGTTTTTCAGATTGCAAGGACGAGAAGTGGATTGAATGTGTGCAAAGTATGTAATTGTTCACTGTGCCGGACACTAATCCTTCGCCATCATGCTAAGATAATAGACCCAATCAACAGCTTTTGTCAGTCGATCATCTTGCAGTCGGACACCACTCAATGCGCAGTGACATGTGCAGCTTATTGGCGTGTCAGCGAATCCTCTCTGTCATGAGAGTTGGCTATATTATGAAAACGCATTTGCTTCATGGACAGTTGTATCTTTCCATTGTAAATCAAACAACATAGGAAGAATGAAGTCCAATCAGAACGCATGCCACTTGATTCCTTGCATGTGCCTGGTGCTTGTTGGATAAACATGACTAGCACTAGCGTATGCTGGGGGTGACTCGGCAACACTCATCCTATTTCCCGTAGTGGCAGCAAGAAGAAGTTTGGAAATCTCAGCAAGCAAATGGACCCTGTATGCATCCCGCATCTGTTTTGTGCATGCTTGGATGAAAGGCTAGCACTAGCACATGCTGGGGGTTTACATGGTCACTAATCAAGGCGACCTTTCTGAGTATTCCAGATAAAGAAGATCGAATCCAAGTCTGCTTGACTTTCCCTTGCGTCTGTTCTGTGCTGGTACCAAATGAGAACTAGCACTAGCATATGCTGGGTGAAGTTGGCAGGAAATTCAACTCTCTCAAGCTTCAGCCTGCTTCAATACATCTGGTTGAAACCGAGGTTAAATCGCTGGTATTTGACATGTGCTTGCAAAAGTTGCAGCTAGCACTATCAAATGCTAGGGGTTTCCCACGGTACTTTCTGCAAGGTTGTTCTGTATATTATAGCATTTCAGATATTGGTGATGGTGCCCATTCCCCCTGGTATCGGCGTAGTGTTGGCCGGATGCAGCAGCTAGCACTAGCAAATGCTAGGAGGAAAGATCACCCGGAACCAGCTTCTTTTCTTTGCAGATGTCGTATATTGAAAAAATGCGAAGAGGACTAAGTGATTCCAGCCTAAAAGGAAACAGTATGGTTTTTCAGATTGCAAGAACGAGAAGTGGATTGAATGTGTGCAAAGTATGTAATTGTTCACTGTGCCGGACACTAATCCTTCGCCATCATGCTAAGATAATAGACCCAATCAACAGCTTTTGTCAGTCGATCATCTTGCAGTCGGACACCACTCAATGCGCAGTGACATGTGCAGCTTATTGGCGTGTCAGCGAATCCTCTCTGTCATGAGAGTTGGCTATATTATGAAAACGCATTTGCTTCATGGACAGTTGTATCTTTCCATTGTAAATCAAACAACATAGGAAGAATGAAGTCCAATCAGAACGCATGCCACTTGATTCCTTGCATGTGCCTGGTGCTTGTTGGATAAACATGACTAGCACTAGCGTATGCTGGGGGTGACTCGGCAACACTCATCCTATTTCCCGTAGTGGCAGCAAGAAGAAGTTTGGAAATCTCAGCAAGCAAATGGACCCTGTATGCATCCCGCATCTGTTTTGTGCATGCTTGGATGAAAGGCTAGCACTAGCACATGCTGGGGGTTTACATGGTCACTAATCAAGGCGACCTTTCTGAGTATTCCAGATAAAGAAGATCGAATCCAAGTCTGCTTGACTTTCCCTTGCGTCTGTTCTGTGCTGGTACCAAATGAGAACTAGCACTAGCATATGCTGGGTGAAGTTGGCAGGAAATTCAACTCTCTCAAGCTTCAGCCTGCTTCATTACATCTGGTTGAAACCGAGGTTAAATCGCTGGTATTTGACATGTGCTTGCAAAAGTTGCAGCTAGCACTATCAAATGCTAGGGGTTTCCCACGGTACTTTCTGCAAGGTTGTTCTGTATATTATAGCATTTCAGATATTGGTGATGGTGCCCATTCCCCCTGGTATCGGCGTAGTGTTGGCCGGATGCAGCAGCTAGCACTAGCAAATGCTAGGAGGAAAGATCACCCGGAACCAGCTTCTTTTCTTTGCAGATGTCGTGTATTGAAAAAATACCAAGAGGACTAAGTGATTCCAGCCTAAAAGGAAACAGTATGGTTTTTCAGATTGCTAGGACGAAAAGCCCCAAGTGGATTGAATGTGTGCATAGTATGTAACTGTTGACTCTGCCGGACACTAATCCTTCGCCATCATGCTAAGATAATAGACCCAATCAACAGCTTTTGTCAGTCGATCATCTTGCAGTCGGACACCACTCAATGCGCAGTGACATGTGCAGCTTATTGCCGTGTCAGCGAATCCTCTCTGTCATGAGAGTTGGCTATATTATGAAAACGCATTTGCTTTATGGACAGTTGTATCTTTCCATTGTAAATCCGACAACATAGGAAGAATGAAGTCCAATCAGAACGCATGCCACTTGATTCCTTGCATGTGCCTGGTGCTTGTTGGATAAACATGACTAGCACTAGCGTATGCTGGGGGTTACTCGGCAACACTCATCCTATTTCCCGTAGTGGCAGCAAGAAGAAGTTTGGAAATCTCAGCAAGCAAATGGACCCTGTATGGATCCCGCATCTGTTTTGTGCATGCTTGGATGAAAGGCTAGCACTAGCACATGCTGGGGGTTTACATGGTCACTAATCAAGGCGACCTTTCTGAGTATTCCAGATAAAGAAGATCGAATCCAAGTCTGCTTGACTTTCCCTTGCGTCTGTTCTGTGCTGGTACCAAATGAGAACTAGCACTAGCATATGCTGGGTGAAGTTGGCAGGAAATTCAACTCTCTCAAGCTTCAGCCTTCTTCAATACATCTGGTTGAAACCGAGGTTAAATCGCTGGTATTTGACATGTGCTTGCAAAAGTTGCAGCTAGCACTATCAAATGCTAGGGGTTCCCCACGGTACTTTCTGCAAGGTTGTTCAGTATATTATAGCATTTCAGATATTGGTGATGGTGCCCATTCCCCCTGGTATCGGCGTAGTGTTGGCCGGATGCAGCAGCTAGCACTAGCAAATGCCAGGAGGAAAGATCGCCCGGAACCAGCTTCTTTTCTTTGCAGATGTCGTGTATTGAAAAAATACGAAGAGGAATAAGTGATTCCAGCCTAAAAGGAAACAGTATGGTTTTTCAGATTGCTAGGACGAAAAGCCCCAAGTGGATTGAATGTGTGCATAGTAAGTAATTGTTCACTGTGCCGGACACTAATCCTTTGCCATCATGCTAAGATAATAGACCCAATCAACAGCTTTTGTCAGTCGAGCATCTTGCAGTCGGACACCACTCAATGCGGAGTGACATGTGCAGCTTATTGCCGTGTCAGCGAATCCTCTCTGTCATGAGAGTTGGCTATATTATGAAAACGCATTTGCTTCATGGACAGTTGTATCTTTCCATTGTAAATCAAACAACATAGGAAGAATGAAGTCCAATCAGAACGCATGCCACTTGATTCCTTGCATGTGCCTGGTGCTTGTTGGATAAACATGACTAGCACTAGCGTATGCTGGGGGTTACTCGGCAACACTCATCCTATTTCCCGTAGTGGCAGCAAGAAGAAGTTTGGAAATCTCAGCAAGCAAATGGACCCTGTATGCGTCCCGCATCTGTTTTGTGCATGCTTGGATGAAAGGCTATCACTAGCACATGCTGGGGGTTTACATGGTCACTAATCAAGGCGACCTTTCTGAGTATTCCAGATAAAGAAGATCGAATCCAAGTCTGCTTGACTTTCCCTTGCGTCTGTTCTCTGCTGGTACCAAATGAGAACTAGCACTAGCATATGCTGGGTGAAGTTGGCAGGAAATTCAACTCTCTCAAGCTTCAGCCTGCTTCAATACATCTGGTTGAAACCGAGGTTAAATCGCTGGTATTTGACATGTGCTTGCAAAAGTTGCAGCTAGCACTATCAAATGCTAGGGGTTTCCCACGGTACTTTCTGCAAGGTTGTTCTGTATATTATAGCATTTCAGATATTGGTGATGGTCCCCATTCCCCCTGGTATCGGCGTAGTGTTGGCCGGATGCAGCAGCTAGCACTAGCAAATGCTAGGAGGAAAGATCGCCCGGAACCAGCTTCTTTTCTTTGCAGATGTCGTGTATTGAAAAAATGCCAAGAGGACTAAGTGATTCCAGCCTAAAAGGAAACAGTATGGTTTTTCAGATTGCTAGGACGAAAAGCCCCAAGTGGATTGAATGTGTGCATAGTATGTAACTGCTGACTCTGCCGGACACTAATCCTTCGCCATCATGCTAAGATAATAGACCCAATCAACAGCTTTTGTCAGTCGATCATCTTGCAGTCGGACACCACTCAATGCGCAGTGACATGTGCAGCTTATTGCCGTGTCAGCGACTCCTCTCTGTCATGAGAGTTGGCTATATTATGAAAACGCATTTGCTTCATGGACAGTTGTATCTTTCCATTGTAAATCCGACAACATAGGAAGAATGAAGTCCAATCAGAACGCATGCCACTTGATTCCTTGCATGTGCCTGGTGCTTGTTGGATAAACATGACTAGCACTAGCGTATGCTGGGGGTTACTCGGCAACACTCATCCTATTTCCCGTAGTGGCAGCAAGAAGAAGTTTGGAAATCTCAGCAAGCAAATGGACCCTGTATGCGTCCCGCATCTGTTTTGTGCATGCTTGGATGAAAGGCTAGCACTAGCACATGCTGGGGGTTTACATGGTCACTAATCAAGGCGACCTTTCTGAGTATTCCAGATAAAGAAGATCGAATCCAAGTCTGCTTGACTTTCCCTTGCGTCTGTTCTGTGCTGGTACCAAATGAGAACTAGCACTAGCATATGCTGGGTGAAGTTGGCAGGAAATTCATCTCCCTCAAGCTTCAGCATGCTTCAATACATCTGGTTGAAACCGAGGTTAAATCGCTGGTATTTGACATGTGCTTGCAAAAGTTGCAGCTAGCACTATCAAATGCTAGGGGTTCCCCACGGTACTTTCTGCAAGGTTGTTCTGTATATTATAGCATTTCCGATATTGATGATGGTGCCCATTCCCCCTGGTATCTGCGTAGTGTTGGCCGGATGCAGCAGCTAGCACTAGCAAATGCTAGGAGGAAAGATCACCCGGAACCAGCTTTTTTTCTTTGCAGATGTCGTGTATTGAAAAAATACCAAGAGGAATAAGTGATTCCAGCCTAAAAGGAAACAGTATGGTTTTTCAGATTGCTAGGACGAAAAGCCCCAAGTGGATTGAATGTGTGCATAGTATGGAACTGTTGACTCTGCCGGACACTAATCCTTCGCCATCATGCTAAGATAATAGACCCAATCAACAACTTTTGTCAGTCGATCATCTTGCAGTCGGACACCACTCAATGTGCAGTGACATGTGCAGCTTATTGCCGTGTCAGCGAATCCTCTCTGTCATGAGAGTTGGCTATATTATGAAAACACATTTGCTTCATGGACAGTTGTATCTTTCCATTGTAAATCAAACAACATAGGAAGAATGAAGTCCAATCAGAACGCATGCCACTTGATTCCTTGCATGTGCCTGGTGCTTGTTGGATAAACATGACTAGCACTAGCGTATGCTGGGGGTTACTCGGCAACACTCATCCTATTTCCCGTAGTGGCAGCAAGAAGAAGTTTGGAAATCTCAGCAAGCAAATGGACCCTGTATGCGTCCCGCATCTGTTTTGTGCATGCTTGGATGAAAGGCTAGCACTAGCACATGCTGGGGGTTTACATGGTCACTAATCAAGGCGACCTTTCTGAGTATTCCAGATAAAGAAGATCGAATCCAAGTCTGCTTGACTTTCCCTTGCGTCTGTTCTGTGCTGGTACCAAATTAGAACTAGCACTAGCATATGCTGGGTGAAGTTGACAGGAAATTCAACTCCCTCAAGCTTCAGCATGCTTCAATACATCTGGTTGAAACCGAGGTTAAATCGCTGGTATTTGACATGTGCTTGCAAAAGTTGCAGCTAGCACTATCAAATGCTAGGGGTTTCCCACGGTACTTTCTGCAAGGTTGTTCTGTATATTATAGCATTTCCGATATTGATGATGGTGCCCATTCCCCCTGGTATCTGCGTAGTGTTGGCCGGATGCAGCAGCTAGCACTAGCAAATGCTAGGAGGAAAGATCACCCGGAACCAGCTTTTTTTCTTTGCAGATGTCGTGTATTGAAAAAATACCAAGAGGAATAAGTGATTCCAGCCTAAAAGGAAACAGTATGGTTTTTCAGATTGCTAGGACGAAAAGCCCCAAGTGGATTGAATGTGTGCATAGTAAGTAATTGTTCACTGTGCCGGACACTAATCCTTCGCCATCATGCTAAGATAATAGACCCAATCAACAGCTTTTGTCAGTCGATCATCTTGCAGTCGGACACCACTCAATGCGGAGTGACATGTGCAGCTTATTGCCGTGTCAGCGAATCCTCTCTGTCATGAGAGTTGGCTATATTATGAAAACGCATTTGCTTCATGGACAGTTGTATCTTTCCATTGTAAATCAAACAACATAGGAAGAATGAAGTCCAATCAGAACGCATGCCACTTGATTCCTTGCATGTGCCTGGTGCTTGTTGGATAAACATGACTAGCACTAGCGTATGCTGGGGGTGACTCGGCAACACTCATCCTATTTCCCGTAGTGGCAGCAAGAAGAAGTTTGGAAATCTCAGCAAGCAAATGGACCCTGTATGCGTCCCGCATCTGTTTTGTGCATGCTTGGATGAAAGGCTAGCACTAGCACATGCTGGGGGTTTACATGGTCACTAATCAAGGCGACCTTTCTGAGTATTCCAGATAAAGAAGATCGAATCCAAGTCTGCTTGACTTTCCCTTGCGTCTGTTCTCTGCTGGTACCAAATGAGAACTAGCACTAGCATATGCTGGGTGAAGTTGGCAGGAAATTCAACTCTCTCAAGCTTCAGCCTGCTTCAATACATCTGGTTGAAACCGAGGTTAAATCGCTGGTATTTGACATGTGCTTGCAAAAGTTGCAGCTAGCACTATCAAATGCTAGGGGTTTCCCACGGTACTTTCTGCAAGGTTGTTCTGTATATTATAGCATTTCAGATATTGATGATGGTGCCCATTCCCCCTATTATCTGCGTAGTGTTGGCCGGATGCAGCAGCTAGCACTAGCAAATGCTAGGAGGAAAGATCACCCGGAACCAGCTTCTTTTCTTTGCAGATGTCGTGTATTGAAAAAAAATACCAAGAGGAATAAGTGATTCCAGCCTAAAAGGAAACAGTATGGTTTTTCAGATTGCTAGGACGAAAAGCCCCAAGTGGATTGAATGTGTGCATAGTATGTAATTGTTCCCTGTGCCGGACACTAATCCTTCGCCATCATGCTAAGATAATAGACCCAATCAGCAGCTTTTGTCAGCCGATCATCTTGCAGTCGGACACCACTCAATGTGCAGTGACATGTGCAGCTTATTGCCGTGTCAGCGAATCCTCTCTGTCATGAGAGTTGGCTATATTATGAAAACACATTTGCTTCATGGACAGTTGTATCTTTCCATTGTAAATCCGACAACATAGGAAGAATGAAGTCCAATCAGAACGCATGCCACTTGATTCCTTGCATGTGCCTGGTGCTTGTTGGATAAACATGACTAGCACTAGCGTATGCTGGGGGTTACTCGGCAACACTCATCCTATTTCCCGTAGTGGCAGCAAGAAGAAGTTTGGAAATCTCAGCAAGCAAATGGACCCTGTATGCGTCCCGCATCTGTTTTGTGCATGCTTGGATGAAAGGCTAGCACTAGCACATGCTGGGGGTTTACATGGTCACTAATCAAGGCGACCTTTCTGAGTATTCCAGATAAAGAAGATCGAATCCAAGTCTGCTTGACTTTCCCTTGCGTCTGTTCTGTGCTGGTACCAAATGAGAACTAGCACTAGCATATGCTGGGTGAAGTTGGCAGGAAATTCAACTCTCTCAAGCTTCAGCCTGCTTCAATACATCTGGTTGAAACCGAGGTTAAATCGCTGGTATTTGACATGTGCTTGCAAAAGTTGCAGCTAGCACTATCAAATACTAGGGGTTTCCCACGGTACTTTCTGCAAGGTTGTTCTGTATATTATAGCATTTCAGATATTGGTGATGGTGTCCATTCCCCCTGGTATCGGCGTAGTGTTGGCCGGATGCAGCAGCTAGCACTAGCAAATGCTAGGAGGAAAGATCACCCGGAACCAGCTTCTTTTCTTTGCAGATGTCGTGTATTGAAAAAATGCGAAGAGGACTAAGTGATTCCAGCCTAAAAGGAAACAGTATGGTTTTTCAGATTGCTAGGACGAAAAGCCCCAAGTGGATTGAATGTGTGCATAGTATGTAACTGTTGACTCTGCCGGACACTAATCCTTCGCCATCATGCTAAGATAATAGACCCAATCAACAGCTTTTGTCAGTCGATCATCTTGCAGTCGGACACCACTCAATGTGCAGTGACATGTGGAGCTTATTGCCGTGTCAGCGAATCCTCTCTGTCATGAGAGTTGGCTATATTATGAAAACACATTTGCTTCATGGACAGTTGTATCTTTCCATTGTAAATCAAACAACATAGGAAGAATGAAGTCCAATCAGAACGCATGCCACTTGATTCCTTGCATGTGCCTGGTGCTTGTTGGATAAACATGACTAGCACTAGCGTATGCTGGGGGTTACTCGGCAACACTCATCCTATTTCCCGTAGTGGCAGCAAGAAGAAGTTTGGAAATCTCAGCAAGCAAATGGACCCTGTATGCGTCCCGCATCTGTTTTGTGCATGCTTGGATGAAAGGCTATCACTAGCACATGCTGGGGGTTTACATGGTCACTAATCAAGGCGACCTTTCTGAGTATTCCAGATAAAGAAGATCGATTCCAAGTCTGCTTGACTTTCCCTTGCGTCTGTTCTGTGCTGGTACCAAATGAGAACTAGCACTAGCATATGCTGGGTGAAGTTGGCAGGAAATTCAACTCTCTCAAGCTTCAGCCTGCTTCAATACATCTGGTTGAAACCGAGGTTAAATCGCTGGTATTTGACATGTGCTTGCAAAAGTTGCAGCTAGCACTATCAAATGCTAGGGGTTTCGTACGGTACTTTCTGCAAGGTTGTTCTGTATATTATAGCATTTTAGATATTGATGATGGTGCCCATTCCCCCTGGTATCTGCGTAGTGTTGGCCGGATGCAGCAGCTAGCACTAGCAAATGCTAGGAGGAAAGATCACCCGGAACCAGCTTCTTTTCTTTGCAGATGTCGTGTATTGAAAAATTACGAAGAGGACTAAGTGATTCCAGCCTAAAAGGAAACAGTATGGTTTTTCAGATTGCTAGGACGAAAAGCCCCAAGTGGATTGAATGTGTGCATAGTAAGTAATTGTTCACTGTGCCGGACACTAATCCTTCGCGATCATGCTAAGATAATAGACCCAATCAACAGCTTTTGTCAGTCGATCATCTTGCAGTCGGACACCACTCAATGTGCAGTGACATGTGCAGCTTATTGCCGTGTCAGCGAATCCTCTCTGTCATGAGAGTTGGCTATATTATGAAAACACATTTGCTTCATGGACAGTTGTATCTTTCCATTGTAAATCCGACATCATAGGAAGAATGAAGTCCAATCAGAACGCATGCCACTTGATTCCTTGCATGTGCCTGGTGCTTGTTGGATAAACATGACTAGCACTAGCGTATGCTGGGGCTTACTCGGCAACACTCATCCTATTTCCCGTAGTGGCAGCAAGAAGAAGTTTGGAAATCTCAGCAAGCAAATGGACCCTGTATGCGTCCCGCATCTGTTTTGTGCATGCTTGGATGAAAGGCTAGCACTAGCACATGCTGGGGGTTTACATGGTCATTAATGAAGGCGACCTTTCTGAGTATTCCAGATAAAGAAGATCGAATCCAAGTCTGCTTGACTTTCCCTTGCGTCTGTTCTGTGCTGGTACCAAATGAGAACTAGCACTAGCATATGCTGGGTGAAGTTGGCAGGAAATTCAACTCTCTCAAGCTTCAGCCTGCTTCAATACATCTGGTTGAAACCGAGGTTAAATCGCTGGTATTTGACATGTGCTTGCAAAAGTTGCAGCTAGCACTATCAAATGCTAGGGGTTTCCCACGGTACTTTCTGCAAGGTTGTTCTGTATATTATAGCATTTTAGATATTGATGATGGTGCCCATTCCCCCTGGTATCTGCGTAGTGTTGGCCGGATGCAGCAGCTAGCACTAGCAAATGCTAGGAGGAAAGATCACCCGGAACCAGCTTCTTTTCTTTGCAGATGTCGTGTATTGAAAAAAAATACGAAGAGGAATAAGTGATTCCAGCCTAAAAGGAAACAGTATGGTTTTTCAGATTGCTAGGACGAAAAGCCCCAAGTGGATTGAATGTGTGCATAGTATGTAATTGTTCCCTGTGCCGGACACTAATCCTTCGCGATCATGCTAAGATAATAGACCCAATCAACAGCTTTTGTCAGTCGATCATCTTGCAGTCGGACACCACTCAATGTGCAGTGACATGTGCAGCTTATTGCCGTGTCAGCGAATCCTCTCTGTCTTGAGAGTTGGCTATATTATGAAAACACATTTGCTTCATGGACAGTTGTATCTTTCCATTGTAAATCAAACAACATAGGAAGAATGAAGTCCAATCAGAACGCATGCCACTTGATTCCTTGCATGTGCCTGGTGCTTGTTGGATAAACATGACTAGCACTAGCGTATGCTGGGGGTTACTCGGCAACACTCATCCTATTTCCCGTAGTGGCAGCAAGAAGAAGTTTGGAAATCTCAGCAAGCAAATGGACCCTGTATGCGTCCCGCATCTGTTTTGTGCATGCTTGGATGAAAGGCTAGCACTAGCACATGCTGGGGGTTTACATGGTCACTAAGCAAGGCGACCTTTCTGAGTATTCCAGATAAAGAAGATCGAATCCAAGTCTGCTTGACTTTCCCTTGCGTCTGTTCTGTGCTGGTACCAAATGAGAACTAGCACTAGCATATGCTGGGTGAAGTTGGCAGGAAATTCAACTCTCTCAAGCTTCAGCCTGCTTCAATACATCTGGTTGAAACCGAGGTTAAATCGCTGGTATTTGACATGTGCTTGCAAAAGTTGCAGCTAGCACTATCAAATGCTAGGGGTTTCCCACGGTACTTTCTGCAAGGTTGTTCTGTATATTATAGCATTTCAGATATTGGTGATGGTGCCCATTCCCCCTGGTATCGGCGTAGTGTTGGCCGGATGCAGCAGCTAACACTAGCAAATGCTAGGAGGAAAGATCACCCGGAACCAGCTTCTTTTCTTTGCAGATGTCGTGTATTGAAAAAATGCGAAGAGGACTAAGTGATTCCAGCCTAAAAGGAAACAGTATGGTTTTTCAGATTGCTAGGACGAAAAGCCCCAAGTGGATTGAATGTGTGCATAGTATGTAACTGTTGACTCTGCCGGACACTAATCCTTCGCCATCATGCTAAGATAATAGACCCAATCAACAGCTTTTGTCAGTCGATCATCTTGCAGTCGGACACCACTCAATGTGCAGTGACATGTGGAGCTTATTGCCGTGTCAGCGAATCCTCTCTGTCATGAGAGTTGGCTATATTATGAAAACACATTTGCTTCATGGACAGTTGTATCTTTCCATTGTAAATCAAACAACATAGGAAGAATGAAGTCCAATCAGAACGCATGCCACTTGATTCCTTGCATGTGCCTGGTGCTTGTTGGATAAACATGACTAGCACTAGCGTATGCTGGGGGTTACTCGGCAACACTCATCCTATTTCCCGTAGTGGCAGCAAGAAGAAGTTTGGAAATCTCAGCAAGCAAATGGACCCTGTATGCGTCCCGCATCTGTTTTGTGCATGCTTGGATGAAAGGCTAGCACTAGCACATGCTGGGGGTTTACATGGTCACTAATCAAGGCGACCTTTCTGAGTATTCCAGATAAAGAAGATCGATTCCAAGTCTGCTTGACTTTCCCTTGCGTCTGTTCTGTGCTGGTACCAAATGAGAACTAGCACTAGCATATGCTGGGTGAAGTTGGCAGGAAATTCAACTCTCTCAAGCTTCAGCCTGCTTCAATACATCTGGTTGAAACCGAGGTTAAATCGCTGGTATTTGACATGTGCTTGCAAAAGTTGCAGCTAGCACTATCAAATGCTAGGGGTTTCGTACGGTACTTTCTGCAAGGTTGTTCTGTATATTATAGCATTTTAGATATTGATGATGGTGCCCATTCCCCCTGGTATCTGCGTAGTGTTGGCCGGATGCAGCAGCTAGCACTAGCAAATGCTAGGAGGAAAGATCACCCGGAACCAGCTTCTTTTCTTTGCAGATGTCGTGTATTGAAAAATTACGAAGAGGACTAAGTGATTCCGGCCTAAAAGGAAACAGTATGGTTTTTCAGATTGCTAGGACGAAAAGCCCCAAGTGGATTGAATGTGTGCATAGTAAGTAATTGTTCACTGTGCTTGACACTAATCCTTCGCGATCATGCTAAGATAATAGACCCAATCAACAGCTTTTGTCAGTCGATCATCTTGCAGTCGGACACCACTCAATGTGCAGTGACATGTGCAGCTTATTGCCGTGTCAGCGAATCCTCTCTGTCATGAGAGTTGGCTATATTATGAAAACACATTTGCTTCATGGACAGTTGTATCTTTCCATTGTAAATCCGACAACATAGGAAGAATGAAGTCCAATCAGAACGCATGCCACTTGATTCCTTGCATGTGCCTGGTGCTTGTTGGATAAACATGACTAGCACTAGCGTATGCTGGGGGTTACTCGGCAACACTCATCCTATTTCCCGTAGTGGCAGCAAGAAGAAGTTTGGAAATCTCAGCAAGCAAATGGACCCTGTATGCGTCCCGCATCTGTTTTGTGCATGCTTGGATGAAAGGCTAGCACTAGCACATGCTGGGGGTTTACATGGTCACTAATCAAGGCGACCTTTCTGAGTATTCCAGATAAAGAAGATCGAATCCAAGTCTGCTTGACTTTCCCTTGCGTCTGTTCTGTGCTGGTACCAAATGAGAACTAGCACTAGCATATGCTGGGTGAAGTTGGCAGGAAATTCATCTCCCTCAAGCTTCAGCATGCTTCAATACATCTGGTTGAAACCGAGGTTAAATCGCTGGTATTTGACATGTGCTTGCAAAAGTTGCAGCTAGCACTATCAAATGCTAGGGGTTTCCCACGGTACTTTCTGCAAGGTTGTTCTGTATATTATAGCATTTTAGATATTGATGATGGTGCCCATTCCCCCTGGTATCTGCGTAGTGTTGGCCGGATGCAGCAGCTAGCACTAGCAAATGCTAGGAGGAAAGATCACCCGGAACCAGCTTTTTTTCTTTGCAGATGTCGTGTATTGAAAAAATACGAAGAGGAATAAGTGATTCCAGCCTAAAAGGAAACAGTATGGTTTTTCAGATTGCTAGGACGAAAAGCCCCAAGTGGATTGAATGTGTGCATAGTAAGTAATTGTTCACTGTGCCGGACACTAATCCTTCGCCATCATGCTAAGATAATAGACCCAATCAACAGCTTTTGTCAGTCGATCATCTTGCAGTCGGACACCACTCAATGCGGAGTGACATGTGCAGCTTATTGCCGTGTCAGCGAATCCTCTCTGTCATGAGAGTTGGCTATATTATGAAAACGCATTTGCTTCATGGACAGTTGTATCTTTCCATTGTAAATCAAACAACATAGGAAGAATGAAGTCCAATCAGAACGCATGCCACTTGATTCCTTGCATGTGCCTGGTGCTTGTTGGATAAACATGACTAGCACTAGCGTATGCTGGGGGTGACTCGGCAACACTCATCCTATTTCCCGTAGTGGCAGCAAGAAGAAGTTTGGAAATCTCAGCAAGCAAATGGACCCTGTATGCGTCCCGCATCTGTTTTGTGCATGCTTGGATGAAAGGCTAGCACTAGCACATGCTGGGGGTTTACATGGTCACTAATCAAGGCGACCTTTCTGAGTATTCCAGATAAAGAAGATCGAATCCAAGTCTGCTTGACTTTCCCTTGCGTCTGTTCTCTGCTGGTACCAAATGAGAACTAGCACTAGCATATGCTGGGTGAAGTTGGCAGGAAATTCAACTCTCTCAAGCTTCAGCCTGCTTCAATACATCTGGTTGAAACCGAGGTTAAATCGCTGGTATTTGACATGTGCTTGCAAAAGTTGCAGCTAGCACTATCAAATGCTAGGGGTTTCCCACGGTACTTTCTGCAAGGTTGTTCTGTATATTATAGCATTTCAGATATTGATGATGGTGCCCATTCCCCCTATTATCTGCGTAGTGTTGGCCGGATGCAGCAGCTAGCACTAGCAAATGCTAGGAGGAAAGATCACCCGGAACCAGCTTTTTTTCTTTGCAGATGTCGTGTATTGAAAAAATACCAAGAGGAATAAGTGATTCCAGCCTAAAAGGAAACAGTATGGTTTTTCAGATTGCTAGGACGAAAAGCCCCAAGTGGATTGAATGTGTGCATAGTAAGTAATTGTTCACTGTGCCGGACACTAATCCTTCGCCATCATGCTAAGATAATAGACCCAATCAACAGCTTTTGTCAGTCGATCATCTTGCAGTCGGACACCACTCAATGCGGAGTGACATGTGCAGCTTATTGCCGTGTCAGCGAATCCTCTCTGTCATGAGAGTTGGCTATATTATGAAAACGCATTTGCTTCATGGACAGTTGTATCTTTCCATTGTAAATCAAACAACATAGGAAGAATGAAGTCCAATCAGAACGCATGCCACTTGATTCCTTGCATGTGCCTGGTGCTTGTTGGATAAACATGACTAGCACTAGCGTATGCTGGGGGTGACTCGGCAACACTCATCCTATTTCCCGTAGTGGCAGCAAGAAGAAGTTTGGAAATCTCAGCAAGCAAATGGACCCTGTATGCGTCCCGCATCTGTTTTGTGCATGCTTGGATGAAAGGCTAGCAGTAGCACATGCTGGGGGTTTACATGGTCACTAATCAAGGCGACCTTTCTGAGTATTCCAGATAAAGAAGATCGAATCCAAGTCTGCTTGACTTTCCCTTGCGTCTGTTCTGTGCTGGTACCAAATGAGAACTAGCACTAGCATATGCTGGGTGAAGTTGGCAGGAAATTCAACTCTCTCAAGCTTCAGCCTGCTTCAATACATCTGGTTGAAACCGAGGTTAAATCGCTGGTATTTGACATGTGCTTGCAAAAGTTGCAGCTAGCACTATCAAATGCTAGGGGTTTCCCACGGTACTTTCTGCAAGGTTGTTCTGTATATTATAGCATTTCAGATATTGATGATGGTGCCCATTCCCCCTGGTATCTGCGTAGTGTTGGCCGGATGCAGCAGCTAGCACTAGCAAATGCTAGGAGGAAAGATCACCCGGAACCAGCTTCTTTTCTTTGCAGATGTCGTGTATTGAAAAAAAATACCAAGAGGAATAAGTGATTCCAGCCTAAAAGGAAACAGTATGGTTTTTCAGATTGCTAGGACGAAAAGCCCCAAGTGGATTGAATGTGTGCATAGTATGTAATTGTTCCCTGTGCCGGACACTAATCCTTCGCGATCATGCTAAGATAATAGACCCAATCAACAGCTTTTGTCAGTCGATCATCTTGCAGTCGGACACCACTCAATGTGCAGTGACATGTGCAGCTTATTGCCGTGTCAGCGAATCCTCTCTGTCATGAGAGTTGGCTATATTATGAAAACACATTTGCTTCATGGACAGTTGTATCTTTCCATTGTAAATCCGACAACATAGGAAGAATGAAGTCCAATCAGAACGCATGCCACTTGATTCCTTGCATGTGCCTGGTGCTTGTTGGATAAACATGACTAGCACTAGCGTATGCTGGGGGTTACTCGGCAACACTCATCCTATTTCCCGTAGTGGCAGCAAGAAGAAGTTTGGAAATCTCAGCAAGCAAATGGACCCTGTATGCGTCCCGCATCTGTTTTGTGCATGCTTGGATGAAAGGCTAGCACTAGCACATGCTGGGGGTTTACATGGTCACTAATCAAGGCGACCTTTCTGAGTATTCCAGATAAAGAAGATCGAATCCAAGTCTGCTTGACTTTCCCTTGCGTCTGTTCTGTGCTGGTACCAAATGAGAACTAGCACTAGCATATGCTGGGTGAAGTTGGCAGGAAATTCATCTCCCTCAAGCTTCAGCATGCTTCAATACATCTGGTTGAAACCGAGGTTAAATCGCTGGTATTTGACATGTGCTTGCAAAAGTTGCAGCTAGCACTATCAAATGCTAGGGGTTTCGTACGGTACTTTCTGCAAGGTTGTTCTGTATATTATAGCATTTTAGATATTGATGATGGTGCCCATTCCCCCTGGTATCTGCGTAGTGTTGGCCGGATGCAGCAGCTAGCACTAGCAAATGCTAGGAGGAAAGATCACCCGGAACCAGCTTCTTTTCTTTGCAGATGTCGTGTATTGAAAAAAAATACCAAGAGGAATAAGTGATTCCAGCCTAAAAGGAAACAGTATGGTTTTTCAGATTGCTAGGACGAAAAGCCCCAAGTGGATTGAATGTGTGCATAGTATGTAATTGTTCCCTGTGTCGGACACTAATCCTTCGCGATCATGCTAAGATAATAGACCCAATCAACAGCTTTTGTCAGTCGATCATCTTGCAGTCGGACACCACTCAATGTGCAGTGACATGTGCAGCTTATTGCCGTGTCAGCGAATCCTCTCTGTCATGAGAGTTGGCTATATTATGAAAATACATTTGCTTCATGGACAGTTGTATCTTTCCATTGTAAATCAAACAACATAGGAAGAATGAAGTCCAATCAGAACGCATGCCACTTGATTCCTTGCATGTGCCTGGTGCTTGTTGGATAAACATGACTAGCACTAGCGTATGCTGGGGGTTACTCGGCAACACTCATCCTATTTCCCGTAGTGGCAGCAAGAAGAAGTTTGGAAATCTCAGCAAGCAAATGGACCCTGTATGCGTCCCGCATCTGTTTTGTGCATGCTTGGATGAAAGGCTAGCACTAGCACATGCTGGGGGTTTACATGGTCATTAATGAAGGCGACCTTTCTGAGTATTCCAGATAAAGAAGATCGAATCCAAGTCTGCTTGACTTTCCCTTGCGTCTGTTCTGTGCTGGTACCAAATGAGAACTAGCACTAGCATATGCTGGGTGAAGTTGGCAGGAAATTCAACTCTCTCAAGCTTTAGCCTGCTTCAATACATCTGGTTGAAACCGAGGTTAAATCGCTGGTATTTGACATGTGCTTGCAAAAGTTGCAGCTAGCACTATCAAATGCTAGGGGTTTCCCACGGTACTTTCTGCAAGGTTGATCTGTATATTATAGCATTTCAGATATTGATGATGGTGCCCATTCCCCCTGGTATCGGCGTAGTGTTGGCCGGATGCAGCAGCTAGCACTAGCAAATGCTAGGAGGAAAGATCACCCGGAACCAGCTTCTTTTCTTTGCAGATGTCGTGTATTAAAAAATTTCGAAGAGGACTAAGTGATTCCGGCCTAAAAGGAAACAGTATGGTTTTTCAGATTGCTAGGACGAAAAGCCCCAAGTGGATTGAATGTGTGCATAGTAAGTAATTGTTCACTGTGCTTGACACTAATCCTTCGCGATCATGCTAAGATAATAGACCCAATCAACAGCTTTTGTCAGTCGATCATCTTGCAGTCGGACACCACTCAATGTGCAGTGACATGTGGAGCTTATTGCCGTGTCAGCGAATCCTCTCTGTCATGAGAGTTGGCTATATTATGAAAACACATTTGCTTCATGGACAGTTGTATCTTTCCATTGTAAATCAAACAACATAGGAAGAATGAAGTCCAATCAGAACGCATGCCACTTGATTCCTTGCATGTGCCTGGTGCTTGTTGGATAAACATGACTAGCACTAGCGTATGCTGGGGGTTACTCGGCAACACTCATCCTATTTCCCGTAGTGGCAGCAAGAAGAAGTTTGGAAATCTCAGCAAGCAAATGGACCCTGTATGCGTCCCGCATCTGTTTTGTGCATGCTTGGATGAAAGGCTAGCACTAGCACATGCTGGGGGTTTACATGGTCATTAATGAAGGCGACCTTTCTGAGTATTCCAGATAAAGAAGATCGAATCCAAGTCTGCTTGACTTTCCCTTGCGTCTGTTCTGTGCTGGTACCAAATGAGAACTAGCACTAGCATATGCTGGGTGAAGTTGGCAGGAAATTCAACTCTCTCAAGCTTTAGCCTGCTTCAATACATCTGGTTGAAACCGAGGTTAAATCGCTGGTATTTGACATGTGCTTGCAAAAGTTGCAGCTAGCACTATCAAATGCTAGGGGTTTCCCACGGTACTTTCTGCAAGGTTGATCTGTATATTATAGCATTTCAGATATTGATGATGGTGCCCATTCCCCCTGGTATCGGCGTAGTGTTGGCCGGATGCAGCAGCTAGCACTAGCAAATGCTAGGAGGAAAGATCACCCGGAACCAGCTTCTTTTCTTTGCAGATGTCGTGTATTAAAAAATTTCGAAGAGGACTAAGTGATTCCGGCCTAAAAGGAAACAGTATGGTTTTTCAGATTGCTAGGACGAAAAGCCCCAAGTGGATTGAATGTGTGCATAGTAAGTAATTGTTCACTGTGCTTGACACTAATCCTTCGCGATCATGCTAAGATAATAGACCCAATCAACAGCTTTTGTCAGTCGATCATCTTGCAGTCGGACACCACTCAATGTGCAGTGACATGTGGAGCTTATTGCCGTGTCAGCGAATCCTCTCTGTCATGAGAGTTGGCTATATTATGAAAACACATTTGCTTCATGGACAGTTGTATCTTTCCATTGTAAATCCGACAACATAGGAAGAATGAAGTCCAATCAGAACGCATGCCACTTGATTCCTTGCATGTGCCTGGTGCTTGTTGGATAAACATGACTAGCACTAGCGTATGCTGGGGGTTACTCGGCAACACTCATCCTATTTCCCGTAGTGGCAGCAAGAAGAAGTTTGGAAATCTCAGCAAGCAAATGGACCCTGTATGCGTCCCGCATCTGTTTTGTGCATGCTTGGATGAAAGGCTAGCACTAGCACATGCTGGGGGTTTACATGGTCACTAATCAAGGCGACCTTTCTGAGTATTCCAGATAAAGAAGATCGAATCCAAGTCTGCTTGACTTTCCCTTGCGTCTGTTCTGTGCTGGTACCAAATGAGAACTAGCACTAGCATATGCTGGGTGAAGTTGGCAGGAAATTCATCTCCCTCAAGCTTCAGCATGCTTCAATACATCTGGTTGAAACCGAGGTTAAATCGCTGGTATTTGACATGTGCTTGCAAAAGTTGCAGCTAGCACTATCAAATGCTAGGGGTTTCGTACGGTACTTTCTGCAAGGTTGTTCTGTATATTATAGCATTTTAGATATTGATGATGGTGCCCATTCCCCCTGGTATCTGCGTAGTGTTGGCCGGATGCAGCAGCTAGCACTAGCAAATGCTAGGAGGAAAGATCACCCGGAACCAGCTTCTTTTCTTTGCAGATGTCGTGTATTGAAAAAAAATACCAAGAGGAATAAGTGATTCCAGCCTAAAAGGAAACAGTATGGTTTTTCAGATTGCTAGGACGAAAAGCCCCAAGTGGATTGAATGTGTGCATAGTATGTAATTGTTCCCTGTGCCGGACACTAATCCTTCGCGATCATGCTAAGATAATAGACCCAATCAACAGCTTTTGTCAGTCGAGCATCTTGCAGTCGGACACCACTCAATGTGCAGTGACATGTGCAGCTTATTGCCGTGTCAGCGAATCCTCTCTGTCATGAGAGTTGGCTATATTATGAAAACACATTTGCTTCATGGACAGTTGTATCTTTCCATTGTAAATCAAACAACATAGGAAGAATGAAGTCCAATCAGAACGCATGCCACTTGATTCCTTGCATGTGCCTGGTGCTTGTTGGATAAACATGACTAGCACTAGCGTATGCTGGGGGTTACTCGGCAACACTCATCCTATTTCCCGTAGTGGCAGCAAGAAGAAGTTTGGAAATCTCAGCAAGCAAATGGACCCTGTATGCGTCCCGCATCTGTTTTGTGCATGCTTGGATGAAAGGCTAGCACTAGCACATGCTGGGGGTTTACATGGTCACTAATCAAGGCGACCTTTCTGAGTATTCCAGATAAAGAAGATCGAATCCAAGTCTGCTTGACTTTCCCTTGCGTCTGTTCTGTGCTGGTACCAAATGAGAACTAGCACTAGCATATGCTGGGTGAAGTTGGCAGGAAATTCAACTCTCTCAAGCTTCACCCTGCTTCAATACATCTGGTTGAAACCGAGGTTAAATCGCTGGTATTTGACATGTGCTTGCAAAGGTTGCAGCTAGCACTATCAAATGCTAGGGGTTTCCCACGGTACTTTCTGCAAGGTTGTTCTGTATATTATAGCATTTCAGATATTGATGATGGTGCCCATTCCCCCTGGTATCGGCGTAGTGTTGGCCGGATGCAGCAGCTAGCACTAGCAAATGCTAGGAGGAAAGATCACCCGGAACCAGCTTCTTTTCTTTGCAGATGTTGTGTATTGAAAAAATGCGAAGAGGACTAAGTGATTCCAGCCTAAAAGGAAACAGTATGGTTTTTCAGATTGCTAGGACGAAAAGCCCCAAGTGGATTGAATGTGTGCATAGTATGTAACTGTTGACTCTGCCGGACACTAATCCTTCGCCATCATGCTAAGATAATAGACCCAATCAACAGCTTTTGTCAGTCGATCATCTTGCAGTCGGACACCACTCAATGTGCAGTGACATGTGGAGCTTATTGCCGTGTCAGCGAATCCTCTCTGTCATGAGAGTTGGCTATATTATGAAAACACATTTGCTTCATGGACAGTTGTATCTTTCCATTGTAAATCCGACAACATAGGAAGAATGAAGTCCAATCAGAACGCATGCCACTTGATTCCTTGCATGTGCCTGGTGCTTGTTGGATAAACATGACTAGCACTAGCGTATGCTGGGGGTTACTCGGCAACACTCATCCTATTTCCCGTAGTGGCAGCAAGAAGAAGTTTGGAAATCTCAGCAAGCAAATGGACCCTGTATGCGTCCCGCATCTGTTTTGTGCATGCTTGGATGAAAGGCTAGCACTAGCACATGCTGGGGGTCTACATGGTCACTAATCAAGGCGACCTTTCTGAGTATTCCAGATAAAGAAGATCGATTCCAAGTCTGCTTGACTTTCCCTTGCGTCTGTTCTGTGCTGGTACCAAATGAGAACTAGCACTAGCATATGCTGGGTGAAGTTGGCAGGAAATTCAACTCTCTCAAGCTTCAGCCTGCTTCAATACATCTGGTTGAAACCGAGGTTAAATCGCTGGTATTTGACATGTGCTTGCAAAAGTTGCAGCTAGCACTATCAAATGCTAGGGGTTTCGTACGGTACTTTCTGCAAGGTTGTTCTGTATATTATAGCATTTTAGATATTGATGATGGTGCCCATTCCCCCTGGTATCGGCGTAGTGTTGGCCGGATGCAGCAGCTAGCACTAGCAAATGCTAGGAGGAAAGATCACCCGGAACCAGCTTCTTTTCTTTGCAGATGTCGTGTATTAAAAAATTTCGAAGAGGACTAAGTGATTCCGGCCTAAAAGGAAACAGTATGGTTTTTCAGATTGCTAGGACGAAAAGCCCCAAGTGGATTGAATGTGTGCATAGTAAGTAATTGTTCACTGTGCTTGACACTAATCCTTCGCGATCATGCTAAGATAATAGACCCAATCAACAGCTTTTGTCAGTCGATCATCTTGCAGTCGGACACCACTCAATGTGCAGTGACATGTGCAGCTTATTGCCGTGTCAGCGAATCCTCTCTGTCATGAGAGTTGGCTATATTATGAAAACACATTTGCTTCATGGACAGTTGTATCTTTCCATTGTAAATCCGACAACATAGGAAGAATGAAGTCCAATCAGAACGCATGCCACTTGATTCCTTGCATGTGCCTGGTGCTTGTTGGATAAACATGACTAGCACTAGCGTATGCTGGGGGTTACTCGGCAACACTCATCCTATTTCCCGTAGTGGCAGCAAGAAGAAGTTTGGAAATCTCAGCAAGCAAATGGACCCTGTATGCGTCCCGCATCTGTTTTGTGCATGCTTGGATGAAAGGCTAGCACTAGCACATGCTGGGGGTTTACATGGTCACTAATCAAGGCGACCTTTCTGAGTATTCCAGATAAAGAAGATCGAATCCAAGTCTGCTTGACTTTCCCTTGCGTCTGTTCTGTGCTGGTACCAAATGAGAACTAGCACTAGCATATGCTGGGTGAAGTTGGCAGGAAATTCATCTCCCTCAAGCTTCAGCATGCTTCAATACATCTGGTTGAAACCGAGGTTAAATCGCTGGTATTTGACATGTGCTTGCAAAAGTTGCAGCTAGCACTATCAAATGCTAGGGGTTTCCCACGGTACTTTCTGCAAGGTTGTTCTGTATATTATAGCATTTCCGATATTGATGATGGTGCCCATTCCCCCTGGTATCTGCGTAGTGTTGGCCGGATGCAGCAGCTAGCACTAGCAAATGCTAGGAGGAAAGATCACCCGGAACCAGCTTCTTTTCTTTGCAGATGTCGTGTATTGAAAAATTACGAAGAGGACTAAGTGATTCCGGCCTAAAAGGAAACAGTATGGTTTTTCAGATTGCTAGGACGAAAAGCCCCAAGTGGATTGAATGTGTGCATAGTAAGTAATTGTTCACTGTGCCGGACACTAATCCTTCGCCATCATGCTAAGATAATAGACCCAATCAACAGCTTTTGTCAGTCGATCATCTTGCAGTCGGACACCACTCAATGTGCAGTGACATGTGCAGCTTATTGCCGTGTCAGCGAATCCTCTCTGTCATGAGAGTTGGCTATATTATGAAAACACATTTGCTTCATGGACAGTTGTATCTTTCCATTGTAAATCAAACAACATAGGAAGAATGAAGTCCAATCAGAACGCATGCCACTTGATTCCTTGCATGTGCCTGGTGCTTGTTGGATAAACATGACTAGCACTAGCGTATGCTGGGGCTTACTCGGCAACACTCATCCTATTTCCCGTAGTGGCAGCAAGAAGAAGTTTGGAAATCTCAGCAAGCAAATGGACCCTGTATGCGTCCCGCATCTGTTTTGTGCATGCTTGGATGAAAGGCTATCACTAGCACATGATGGGGGTTTACATGGTCATTAATGAAGGCGACCTTTCTGAGTATTCCAGATAAAGAAGATCGAATCCAAGTCTGCTTGACTTTCCCTTGCGTCTGTTCTGTGCTGGTACCAAATGAGAACTAGCACTAGCATATGCTGGGTGAAGTTGGCAGGAAATTCAACTCTCTCAAGCTTTAGCCTGCTTCAATACATCTGGTTGAAACCGAGGTTAAATCGCTGGTATTTGACATGTGCTTGCAAAAGTTGCAGCTAGCACTATCAAATGCTAGGGGTTTCCCACGGTACTTTCTGCAAGGTTGATCTGTATATTATAGCATTTTAGATATTGATGATGGTGCCCATTCCCCCTGGTATCGGCGTAGTGTTGGCCGGATGCAGCAGCTAGCACTAGCAAATGCTAGGAGGAAAGATCACCCGGAACCAGCTTCTTTTCTTTGCAGATGTTGTGTATTGAAAAATTACGAAGAGGACTAAGTGATTCCGGCCTAAAAGGAAACAGTATGGTTTTTCAGATTGCTAGGACGAAAAGCCCCAAGTGGATTGAATGTGTGCATAGTAAGTAATTGTTCACTGTGCCGGACACTAATCCTTCGCGATCATGCTAAGATAATAGACCCAATCAACAGCTTTTGTCAGTCGATCATCTTGCAGTCGGACACCACTCAATGTGCAGTGACATGTGCAGCTTATTGCCGTGTCAGCGAATCCTCTCTGTCATGAGAGTTGGCTATATTATGAAAACACATTTGCTTCATGGACAGTTGTATCTTTCCATTGTAAATCAAACAACATAGGAAGAATGAAGTCCAATCAGAACGCATGCCACTTGATTCCTTGCATGTGCCTGGTGCTTGTTGGATAAACATGACTAGCACTAGCGTATGCTGGGGGTTACTCGGCAACACTCATCCTATTTCCCGTAGTGGCAGCAAGAAGAAGTTTGGAAATCTCAGCAAGCAAATGGACCCTGTATGCGTCCCGCATCTGTTTTGTGCATGCTTGGATGAAAGGCTAGCACTAGCACATGCTGGGGGTTTACATGGTCACTAATCAAGGCGACCTTTCTGAGTATTCCAGATAAAGAAGATCGAATCCAAGTCTGCTTGACTTTCCCTTGCGTCTGTTCTGTGCTGGTACCAAATGAGAACTAGCACTAGCATATGCTGGGTGAAGTTGGCAGGAAATTCAACTCTCTCAAGCTTCACCCTGCTTCAATACATCTGGTTGAAACCGAGGTTAAATCGCTGGTATTTGACATGTGCTTGCAAAAGTTGCAGCTAGCACTATCAAATGCTAGGGGTTTCCCACGGTACTTTCTGCAAGGTTGTTCTGTATTTTATAGCATTTCAGATATTGATGATGGTGCCCATTCCCCCTGGTATCTGCGTAGTGTTGGCCGGATGCAGCAGCTAGCACTAGCAAATGCTAGGAGGAAAGATCACCCGGAACCAGCTTCTTTTCTTTGCAGATGTCGTGTATTGAAAAAAAATACCAAGAGGAATAAGTGATTCCAGCCTAAAAGGAAACAGTATGGTTTTTCAGATTGCTAGGACGAAAAGCCCCAAGTGGATTGAATGTGTGCATAGTATGTAATTGTTCCCTGTGCCGGACACTAATCCTTCGCGATCATGCTAAGATAATAGACCCAATCAACAGCTTTTGTCAGTCGATCATCTTGCAGTCGGACACCACTCAATGTGCAGTGACATGTGCAGCTTATTGCCGTGTCAGCGAATCCTCTCTATCATGAGAGTTGGCTATATTATGAAAACACATTTGCTTCATGGACAGTTGTATCTTTCCATTGTAAATCCGACAACATAGGAAGAATGAAGTCCAATCAGAACGCATGCCACTTGATTCCTTGCATGTGCCTGGTGCTTGTTGGATAAACATGACTAGCACTAGCGTATGCTGGGGGTTACTCGGCAACACTCATCCTATTTCCCGTAGTGGCAGCAAGAAGAAGTTTGGAAATCTCAGCAAGCAAATGGACCCTGTATGCGTCCCGCATCTGTTTTGTGCATGCTTGGATGAAAGGCTAGCACTAGCACATGCTGGGGGTTTACATGGTCACTAATCAAGGCGACCTTTCTGAGTATTCCAGATAAAGAAGATCGAATCCAAGTCTGCTTGACTTTCCCTTGCGTCTGTTCTGTGCTGGTACCAAATGAGAACTAGCACTAGCATATGCTGGGTGAAGTTGGCAGGAAATTCAACTCTCTCAAGCTTCACCCTGCTTCAATACATCTGGTTGAAACCGAGGTTAAATCGCTGGTATTTGACATGTGCTTGCAAAAGTTGCAGCTAGCACTATCAAATGCTAGGGGTTTCCCACGGTACTTTCTGCAAGGTTGTTCTGTATTTTATAGCATTTCAGATATTGATGATGGTGCCCATTCCCCCTGGTATCTGCGTAGTGTTGGCCGGATGCAGCAGCTAGCACTAGCAAATGCTAGGAGGAAAGATCACCCGGAACCAGCTTCTTTTCTTTGCAGATGTCGTGTATTGAAAAAAAATACCAAGAGGAATAAGTGATTCCAGCCTAAAAGGAAACAGTATGGTTTTTCAGATTGCTAGGACGAAAAGCCCCAAGTGGATTGAATGTGTGCATAGTATGTAATTGTTCCCTGTGCCGGACACTAATCCTTCGCGATCATGCTAAGATAATAGACCCAATCAACAGCTTTTGTCAGTCGATCATCTTGCAGTCGGACACCACTCAATGTGCAGTGACATGTGCAGCTTATTGCCGTGTCAGCGAATCCTCTCTATCATGAGAGTTGGCTATATTATGAAAACACATTTGCTTCATGGACAGTTGTATCTTTCCATTGTAAATCCGACAACATAGGAAGAATGAAGTCCAATCAGAACGCATGCCACTTGATTCCTTGCATGTGCCTGGTGCTTGTTGGATAAACATGACTAGCACTAGCGTATGCTGGGGGTTACTCGGCAACACTCATCCTATTTCCCGTAGTGGCAGCAAGAAGAAGTTTGGAAATCTCAGCAAGCAAATGGACCCTGTATGCGTCCCGCATCTGTTTTGTGCATGCTTGGATGAAAGGCTAGCACTAGCACATGCTGGGGGTTTACATGGTCACTAATCAAGGCGACCTTTCTGAGTATTCCAGATAAAGAAGATCGAATCCAAGTCTGCTTGACTTTCCCTTGCGTCTGTTCTGTGCTGGTACCAAATGAGAACTAGCACTAGCATATGCTGGGTGAAGTTGGCAGGAAATTCAACTCTCTCAAGCTTCAGCCTGCTTCAATACATCTGGTTGAAACCGAGGTTAAATCGCTGGTATTTGACATGTGCTTGCAAAGGTTGCAGCTAGCACTATCAAATGCTAGGGGTTTCCCACGGTACTTTCTGCAAGGTTGTTCTGTATATTATAGCATTTCAGATATTGGTGATGGTGCCCATTCCCCCTGGTATCGGCGTAGTGTTGGCCGGATGCAGCAGCTAGCACTAGCAAATGCTAGGAGGAAAGATCACCCGGAACCAGCTTCTTTTCTTTGCAGATGTCGTGTATTGAAAAATTACGAAGAGGACTAAGTGATTCCAGCCTAAAAGGAAACAGTATGGTTTTTCAGATTGCTAGGACGAAAAGCCCCAAGTGGATTGAATGTGTGCATAGTATGTAACTGTTGACTCTGCCGGACACTAATCCTTCGCCATCATGCTAAGATAATAGACCCAATCAACAGCTTTTGTCAGTCGATCATCTTGCAGTCGGACACCACTCAATGTGCAGTGACATGTGGAGCTTATTGCCGTGTCAGCGAATCCTCTCTGTCATGAGAGTTGGCTATATTATGAAAACACATTTGCTTCATGGACAGTTGTATCTTTCCATTGTAAATCCGACAACATAGGAAGAATGAAGTCCAATCAGAACGCATGCCACTTGATTCCTTGCATGTGCCTGGTGCTTGTTGGATAAACATGACTAGCACTAGCGTATGCTGGGGGTTACTCGGCAACACTCATCCTATTTCCCGTAGTGGCAGCAAGAAGAAGTTTGGAAATCTCAGCAAGCAAATGGACCCTGTATGCGTCCCGCATCTGTTTTGTGCATGCTTGGATGAAAGGCTAGCACTAGCACATGCTGGGGGTTTACATGGTCACTAATCAAGGCGACCTTTCTGAGTATTCCAGATAAAGAAGATCGAATCCAAGTCTGCTTGACTTTCCCTTGCGTCTGTTCTGTGCTGGTACCAAATGAGAACTAGCACTAGCATATGCTGGGTGAAGTTGGCAGGAAATTCAACTCTCTCAAGCTTCAGCCTGCTTCAATACATCTGGTTGAAACCGAGGTTAAATCGCTGGTATTTGACATGTGCTTGCAAAGGTTGCAGCTAGCACTATCAAATGCTAGGGGTTTCCCACGGTACTTTCTGCAAGGTTGTTCTGTATATTATAGCATTTCAGATATTGGTGATGGTGCCCATTCCCCCTGGTATCGGCGTAGTGTTGGCCGGATGCAGCAGCTAGCACTAGCAAATGCTAGGAGGAAAGATCACCCGGAACCAGCTTCTTTTCTTTGCAGATGTCGTGTATTGAAAAATTACGAAGAGGACTAAGTGATTCCAGCCTAAAAGGAAACAGTATGGTTTTTCAGATTGCTAGGACGAAAAGCCCCAAGTGGATTGAATGTGTGCATAGTATGTAACTGTTGACTCTGCCGGACACTAATCCTTCGCCATCATGCTAAGATAATAGACCCAATCAACAGCTTTTGTCAGTCGATCATCTTGCAGTCGGACACCACTCAATGTGCAGTGACATGTGGAGCTTATTGCCGTGTCAGCGAATCCTCTCTGTCATGAGAGTTGGCTATATTATGAAAACACATTTGCTTCATGGACAGTTGTATCTTTCCATTGTAAATCCGACAACATAGGAAGAATGAAGTCCAATCAGAACGCATGCCACTTGATTCCTTGCATGTGCCTGGTGCTTGTTGGATAAACATGACTAGCACTAGCGTATGCTGGGGGTTACTCGGCAACACTCATCCTATTTCCCGTAGTGGCAGCAAGAAGAAGTTTGGAAATCTCAGCAAGCAAATGGACCCTGTATGCGTCCCGCATCTGTTTTGTGCATGCTTGGATGAAAGGCTAGCACTAGCACATGCTGGGGGTTTACATGGTCACTAATCAAGGCGACCTTTCTGAGTATTCCAGATAAAGAAGATCGATTCCAAGTCTGCTTGACTTTCCCTTGCGTCTGTTCTGTGCTGGTACCAAATGAGAACTAGCACTAGCATATGCTGGGTGAAGTTGGCAGGAAATTCAACTCTCTCAAGCTTCAGCCTGCTTCAATACATCTGGTTGAAACCGAGGTTAAATCGCTGGTATTTGACATGTGCTTGCAAAAGTTGCAGCTAGCACTATCAAATGCTGGGGGTTTCGTACGGTACTTTCTGCAAGGTTGTTCTGTATATTATAGCATTTTAGATATTGATGATGGTGCCCATTCCCCCTGGTATCTGCGTAGTGTTGGCCGGATGCAGCAGCTAGCACTAGCAAATGCTAGGAGGAAAGATCACCCGGAACCAGCTTCTTTTCTTTGCAGATGTCGTGTATTGAAAAATTACGAAGAGGACTAAGTGATTCCGGCCTAAAAGGAAACAGTATGGTTTTTCAGTTTGCTAGGACGAAAAGCCCCAAGTGGATTGAATGTGTGCATAGTAAGTAATTGTTCACTGTGCCGGACACTAATCCTTCGCCATCATGCTAAGATAATAGACCCAATCAACAGCTTTTGTCAGTCGATCATCTTGCAGTCGGACACCACTCAATGTGCAGTGACATGTGGAGCTTATTGCCGTGTCAGCGAATCCTCTCTGTCATGAGAGTTGGCTATATTATGAAAACACATTTGCTTCATGGACAGTTGTATCTTTCCATTGTAAATCAAACAACATAGGAAGAATGAAGTCCAATCAGAACGCATGCCACTTGATTCCTTGCATGTGCCTGGTGCTTGTTGGATAAACATGACTAGCACTAGCGTATGCTGGGGGTTACTCGGCAACACTCATCCTATTTCCCGTAGTGGCAGCAAGAAGAAGTTTGGAAATCTCAGCAAGCAAATGGACCCTGTATGCGTCCCGCATCTGTTTTGTGCATGCTTGGATGAAAGGCTAGCACTAGCACATGATGAGGGTTTACATGGTCATTAATGAAGGCGACCTTTCTGAGTATTCCAGATAAAGAAGATCGAATCCAAGTCTGCTTGACTTTCCCTTGCGTCTGTTCTGTGCTGGTACCAAATGAGAACTAGCACTAGCATATGCTGGGTGAAGTTGGCAGGAAATTCAACTCTCTCAAGCTTCAGCCTGCTTCAATACATCTGGTTGAAACCGAGGTTAAATCGCTGGTATTTGACATGTGCTTGCAAAAGTTGCAGCTAGCACTATCAAATGCTGGGGGTTTCGTACGGTACTTTCTGCAAGGTTGTTCTGTATATTATAGCATTTTAGATATTGATGATGGTGCCCATTCCCCCTGGTATCTGCGTAGTGTTGGCCGGATGCAGCAGCTAGCACTAGCAAATGCTAGGAGGAAAGATCACCCGGAACCAGCTTCTTTTCTTTGCAGATGTCGTGTATTGAAAAATTACGAAGAGGACTAAGTGATTCCGGCCTAAAAGGAAACAGTATGGTTTTTCAGTTTGCTAGGACGAAAAGCCCCAAGTGGATTGAATGTGTGCATAGTAAGTAATTGTTCACTGTGCCGGACACTAATCCTTCGCCATCATGCTAAGATAATAGACCCAATCAACAGCTTTTGTCAGTCGATCATCTTGCAGTCGGACACCACTCAATGTGCAGTGACATGTGCAGCTTATTGCCGTGTCAGCGAATCCTCTCTGTCATGAGAGTTGGCTATATTATGAAAACACATTTGCTTCATGGACAGTTGTATCTTTCCATTGTAAATCAAACAACATAGGAAGAATGAAGTCCAATCAGAACGCATGCCACTTGATTCCTTGCATGTGCCTGGTGCTTGTTGGATAAACATGACTAGCACTAGCGTATGCTGGGGGTTACTCGGCAACACTCATCCTATTTCCCGTAGTGGCAGCAAGAAGAAGTTTGGAAATCTCAGCAAGCAAATGGACCCTGTATGCGTCCCGCATCTGTTTTGTGCATGCTTGGATGAAAGGCTAGCACTAGCACATGATGAGGGTTTACATGGTCATTAATGAAGGCGACCTTTCTGAGTATTCCAGATAAAGAAGATCGAATCCAAGTCTGCTTGACTTTCCCTTGCGTCTGTTCTGTGCTGGTACCAAATGAGAACTAGCACTAGCATATGCTGGGTGAAGTTGGCAGGAAATTCAACTCTCTCAAGCTTCAGCCTGCTTCAATACATCTGGTTGAAACCGAGGTTAAATCGCTGGTATTTGACATGTGCTTGCAAAGGTTGCAGCTAGCACTATCAAATGCTAGGGGTTTCCCACGGTACTTTCTGCAAGGTTGTTCTGTATATTATAGCATTTCAGATATTGGTGATGGTGCCCATTCCCCCTGGTATCTGCGTAGTGTTGGCCGGATGCAGCAGCTAGCACTAGCAAATGCTAGGAGGAAAGATCACCCGGAACCAGCTTCTTTTCTTTGCAGATGTCGTGTATTGAAAAATTACGAAGAGGACTAAGTGATTCCGGCCTAAAAGGAAACAGTATGGTTTTTCAGATTGCTAGGACGAAAAGCCCCAAGTGGATTGAATGTGTGCATAGTAAGTAATTGTTCACTGTGCCGGACACTAATCCTTCGCGATCATGCTAAGATAATAGACCCAATCAACAGCTTTTGTCAGTCGATCATCTTGCAGTCGGACACCACTCAATGTGCAGTGACATGTGGAGCTTATTGCCGTGTCAGCGAATCCTCTCTGTCATGAGAGTTGGCTATATTATGAAAACACATTTGCTTCATGGACAGTTGTATCTTTCCATTGTAAATCAAACAACATAGGAAGAATGAAGTCCAATCAGAACGCATGCCACTTGATTCCTTGCATGTGCCTGATGCTTGTTGGATAAACATGACTAGCACTAGCGTATGCTGGGGGTTACTCGGCAACACTCATCCTATTTCCCGTAGTGGCAGCAAGAAGAAGTTTGGAAATCTCAGCAAGCAAATGGACCCTGTATGCGTCCCGCATCTGTTTTGTGCATGCTTGGATGAAAGGCTAGCACTAGCACATGCTGGGGGTTTACATGGTCATTAATGAAGGCGACCTTTCTGAGTATTCCAGATAAAGAAGATCGAATCCAAGTCTGCTTGACTTTCCCTTGCGTCTGTTCTGTGCTGGTACCAAATGAGAACTAGCACTAGCATATGCTGGGTGAAGTTGGCAGGAAATTCAACTCTCTCAAGCTTCAGCCTGCTTCAATACATCTGGTTGAAACCGAGGTTAAATCGCTGGTATTTGACATGTGCTTGCAAAAGTTGCAGCTAGCACTATCAAATGCTGGGGGTTTCGTACGGTACTTTCTGCAAGGTTGTTCTGTATATTATAGCATTTTAGATATTGATGATGGTGCCCATTCCCCCTGGTATCTGCGTAGTGTTGGCCGGATGCAGCAGCTAGCACTAGCAAATGCTAGGAGGAAAGATCACCCGGAACCAGCTTCTTTTCTTTGCAGATGTCGTGTATTGAAAAATTACGAAGAGGACTAAGTGATTCCGGCCTAAAAGGAAACAGTATGGTTTTTCAGATTGCTAGGACGAAAAGCCCCAAGTGGATTGAATGTGTGCATAGTAAGTAATTGTTCACTGTGCCGGACACTAATCCTTCGCCATCATGCTAAGATAATAGACCCAATCAACAGCTTTTGTCAGTCGATCATCTTGCAGTCGGACACCACTCAATGTGCAGTGACATGTGCAGCTTATTGCCGTGTCAGCGAATCCTCTCTGTCATGAGAGTTGGCTATATTATGAAAACACATTTGCTTCATGGACAGTTGTATCTTTCCATTGTAAATCAAACAACATAGGAAGAATGAAGTCAAATCAAAACGCATGCCACTTGATTCCTTGCATGTGCCTGGTGCTTGTTGGATAAACATGACTAGCACTAGCGTATGCTGGGGCTTACTCGGCAACACTCATCCTATTTCCCGTAGTGGCAGCAAGAAGAAGTTTGGAAATCTCAGCAAGCAAATGGACCCTGTATGCGTCCCGCATCTGTTTTGTGCATGCTTGGATGAAAGGCTAGCACTAGCACATGCTTGGGGTTTACATGGTCATTAATGAAGGCGACCTTTCTGAGTATTCCAGATAAAGAAGATCGAATCCAAGTCTGCTTGACTTTCCCTTGCGTCTGTTCTGTGCTGGTACCAAATGAGAACTAGCACTAGCATATGCTGGGTGAAGTTGGCAGGAAATTCAACTCTCTCAAGCTTTAGCCTGCTTCAATACATCTGGTTGAAACCGAGGTTAAATCGCTGGTATTTGACATGTGCTTGCAAAAGTTGCAGCTAGCACTATCAAATGCTAGGGGTTTCCCACGGTACTTTCTGCAAGGTTGTTCTGTATATTATAGCATTTCAGATATTGATGATGGTGCCCATTCCCCCTGGTATCGGCGTAGTGTTGGCCGGATGCAGCAGCTAGCACTAGCAAATGCTAGGAGGAAAGATCACCCGGAACCAGCTTCTTTTCTTTGCAGATGTCGTGTATTAAAAAATTACGAAGAGGACTAAGTGATTCCGGCCTAAAAGGAAACAGTATGGTTTTTCAGATTGCTAGGACGAAAAGCCCCAAGTGGATTGAATGTGTGCATAGTAAGTAATTGTTCACTGTGCTTGACACTAATCCTTCGCGATCATGCTAAGATAATAGACCCAATCAACAGCTTTTGTCAGTCGATCATCTTGCAGTCGGACACCACTCAATGTGCAGTGACATGTGCAGCTTATTGCCGTGTCAGCGAATCCTCTCTGTCATGAGAGTTGGCTATATTATGAAAACACATTTGCTTCATGGACAGTTGTATCTTTCCATTGTAAATCCGACAACATAGGAAGAATGAAGTCCAATCAGAACGCATGCCACTTGATTCCTTGCATGTGCCTGGTGCTTGTTGGATAAACATGACTAGCACTAGCGTATGCTTGGGGTTACTCGGCAACACTCATCCTATTTCCCGTAGTGGCAGCAAGAAGAAGTTTGGAAATCTCAGCAAGCAAATGGACCCTGTATGCGTCCCGCATCTGTTTTGTGCATGCTTGGATGAAAGGCTAGCACTAGCACATGCTGGGGGTTTACATGGTCACTAATCAAGGCGACCTTTCTGAGTATTCCAGATAAAGAAGATCGAATCCAAGTCTGCTTGACTTTCCCTTGCGTCTGTTCTGTGCTGGTACCAAATGAGAACTAGCACTAGCATATGCTGGGTGAAGTTGGCAGGAAATTCAACTCTCTCAAGCTTCAGCATGCTTCAATACATCTGGTTGAAACCGAGGTTAAATCGCTGGTATTTGACATGTGCTTGCAAAAGTTGCAGCTAGCACTATCAAATGCTAGGGGTTTCGTACGGTACTTTCTGCAAGGTTGTTCTGTATATTATAGCATTTCAGATATTGATGATGGTGCCCATTCCCCCTGGTATCTGCGTAGTGTTGGCCGGATGCAGCAGCTAGCACTAGCAAATGCTAGAAGGAAAGATCACCCGGAACCAGGTTCTTTTCTTTGCAGATGTCGTGTATTGAAAAATTACGAAGAGGACTAAATGATTCCAGCCTAAAAGGAAACAGTTTTGTTTTTCAGATTGCTAGGACGAAAAGCCCCAAGTGGATTGAATGTGTGCATAGTATGTAACTGTTGACTCTGCCGGACACTAATCCTTCGCCATCATGCTAAGATAATAGACCCAATCAACAGCTTTTGTCAGTCGATCATCTTGCAGTCGGACACCACTCAATGTGCAGTGACATGTGCAGCTTATTGCCGTGTCAGCGTCTCCTCTCTGTCATGAGAGTTGGCTATATTATGAAAACACATTTGCTTCATGGACAGTTGTATCTTTCCATTGTAAATCAAACAACATAGGAAGAAATAAGTCCAATCAGAACGCATGCCACTTGATTCCTTGCATGTGCCTGGTGCTTGTTGGATAAACATGACTAGCACTAGCGTATGCTGGGGGTTACTCGGCAACACTCATCCTATTTCCCGTAGTGGCAGCAAGAAGAAGTTTGGAAATCTCAGCAAGCAAATGGACCCTGTATGCGTCCCGCATCTGTTTTGTGCATGCTTGGATGAAAGGCTAGCACTAGCACATGCTGGGGGTTTACATGGTCACTAATCAAGGCGACCTTTCTGAGTATTCCAGATAAAGAAGATCGATTAGAAGTCTGCTTGACTTTCCCTTGCGTCTGTTCTGTGCTGGTACCAAATGATAACTAGCACTAGCATATGCTGGGTGAAGTTGGCAGGAAATTCAACTCTCTCAAGCTTCAGCCTGCTTCAATACATCTGGTTGAAACCGAGGTTAAATCGCTGGTATTTGACATGTGCTTGCAAAAGTTGCAGCTAGCACTATCAAATGCTAGGGGTTTCCCACGGTACTTTCTGCAAGGTTGTTCTGTATATTATAGCATTTCAGATATTGATGATGGTGCCCATTCCCCCTGGTATCTGCGTAATGTTGGCCGGATGCAGCAGCTAGCACTAGCAAATGCTAGGAGGAAAGATCACCCGGAACCAGCTTCTTTTTTTGCAGATGTTGTGTATTGAAAAATTACGAAGAGGAATAAGTGATTCCAGCCGAAAAGGAAACAGTATGGTTTTTCAGATTGCTAGGACGAAAAGCCCCAAGTGGATTGAATGTGTGCATAGTATGTAATTGTTCCCTGTGCCGGACACTAATCCTTCGCCATCATGCTAAGATAATAGACCCAATCAACAGCTTTTCTCAGTCGCTCATCTTGCAGTCGGACACCACTCAATGCGCAGTGACATGTGCAGCTTATTGCCGTGTCAGCGTCTCCTCTCTGTCATGAGAGTTGGCTATATTATGAAAACACATTTGCTTCATGGACAGTTGTATCTTTCCATTGTAAATCAAACAACATAGGAAGAATGAAGTCCAATCAGAACGCATGCCACTTGATTCCTTGCATGTGCCTGGTGCTTGTTGGATAAACATGACTAGCACTAGCGTATGCTGGGGGTTACTCGGCAACACTCATCACTGGACAAAATATCATCCATTCCAAAAAATCCAAAACTTGGAAATACCACCATTCCAATTGGAAATATGACCATTCCAATATTTGGAAAGGTCATATTTCCAAGCTTGGATTTGTTTGGATTTGTTTGTAAATGTTTGGAAATATTTGGATACAACATGTCATAATCATATCTGTTAAACGTTGTACAACTTTTGACCTTATGTGAGATTAGTAATGACATGAAAGTAAATAATTAAGAGTATTTTGGCACTATGTTCCACGAAAAAGACCAAATCATGAGCAAATTTAACTAAAAGAAATTCTGTCATTTAAAGTGGCTACTCTTTATATCTAATTTCTTATCTTCCTTGCCTATAATCATATGACATTGACTTTTAACTTTGAACAATTAAACAAATATTTTGTTTTCCCATACCGACTTACGGTTGTCGTAGAACAAAGACCGTTTCGAGAATATAGAGGGCCTCATTATTATAATTTGAACTAATATACATATGTACATAATAGTACTAGGTATAAATGAATTTTGATAAGTGTTCGTACAAGAATATGAACTTCGAATTATCTCGGAATTATGCGCAACACATAGGGCTGAAAATTGTATAATTGTTCTGGAACTATCTGACGGTAATTCAAAACAGGGAACAACATTTCGTCAAATGAATTATTGAGCCAGGAATGCAACGATTTAAATGCTGAAAAAATGAATAAACATATCTGGAACAGAGTAGACTGTTCATGTGGACAATTATATGCTACGTCTATTTCCAATGAAGTTTATCACCCCATGTTATAGCATTTGTTTCATATAAAAGATAGAAACCAAATAAATGGGACAATTAGTTGTTATGAATTAGCTTTACTTCTGTGACATATCACACAACTAAATGTGAATATGTTTATCAAATAATCAATTACAGTAATTAACCTAGTGTCCTTATTTATACACAATTTAATTACGTATTGGGGTACACTATATAATACACATATACACGGATTGATTTTTGTTGTTGACAATTTAATCATAACCCAAATCATACAAATCAAAGTGTGAAAGTAGTGACTACCTTTATGATCAAGGGTATAAATACTCAATTGTTTCTATTAATCCTAATAGTATAACAATAAACCCTGTGTATATACTGAGCATATTTAGATACATCCGGATCTACGACCGCAGCCATATAATCAATCAAAGAAAGTATATTAGATTGAATTACAAATGTGCTATCACTTAAACAAAATGTTCCGTTATCCACGGAAGCCTAAACCTGAGAGAAATAAAGTTGTGTTCTGTTCTGAAGACGCCGTCATGATTAGTTGGCGCCAGCCTAGACTGTCCAATCAACGTGAATATACAAACCGTGATGTTACTTGACCAGTTGATGACACCTGTCAAACTCAAAGTGCCCCTGGTCCTCCACCCACCATGTGTAATACTTTAGCGTACTTGATTGTTTAATTTGCAGTTATATCACTGTTAGGCTGAGTGATGAGAGAATACATTTTGTTGTTTTTGTAAATGATCGTTTCCATTTTCAACGTGGTAACCTTATAAGTGACTAACTGTTTTATCATGATGAAATGAAACATATTAAAATAATCAGAGGGACTGACGATCGCATTTTTCGCATAAATGTCATGCTCGCATTAATTTCATGATTTACTGAAGATAGATTTGAACATTTCTGAGCAACGATCATGTTTGGGTAAAGGAAGTAATCTTGTCTCCGCTTGCAATTGGATTCAGTTCCGAGATCGCAGCTTGACTGTTCGGTACGGCCGAAAGGCGGCATCCATGTTGTTCACGCTCCGCTGATCACGGGGCCTCATTTGTCTGTATTCTGCTTATGAGCCGGGATGCGCATGAAACACGGGTGTCAAAACGAATATATTTACCAATTATACGTACGGTCAATTAGCAAGTCCAAGAGACAATACCCTGGTTCTACAATCTTTAGGTGTAATTACGTCGCATGCCCCTGGTTCACGGTTCGTCTGATCTCCCGTCATAAAACCACGATGTTTATTCACCTGGAGCCTCCGACAGCGCCGACTTCCTGTGTACGTGTACACTACTGCCTAGAAGTCCGTTCCCCTTACACGCATAGGCAACGCGTTACGCAACCAGTGTGCATCGGGTTGGTCACGCGTGTGATACCCGTGTGCAACGCGTTGCACATGGGTGTGCACCCCAACCGCCACTCGTGTGCAACGCGTGACACACTCATTAGAGGGGGAACAAACTTTTGACCAAAGGAGGACCCGTCTTAAGCTGAAGCTGGAGGTGGTAACAAGGAGAGAAAATATTGTTATCCTGACGAAAAATGATAATACACATGTATTTGCCAATGTCTCCTTTCTTTATGTGATTTTGTGGGAATAACATGAATACTGTTGTGTTTAAATAGATCTGTTTTGTTTTATACGACCATTGCTTCTAAATCCGATGGTGTTAAGAGAATACATGGTCCTGGAACATGTTATTGCAATTAAAATGCTTTTTTTGTGATTTGACATTAACCGTCTGTAGTACGACTTTCAGTGATAATATGTATGAGGTTTGGCGGCGCATTGTTTTTATTGGACCCTAATTACTTTATGATGACTTGGACTCTTTATCTCAGCTCCATAGCAGTGAGGCTGGAAAAGAGCAGCATGTAATTAATGAGGGTGGGTTATATCATTGAGGATACACTTGAGGGAGAGAATACTTACTACCGTACTACAGGAAGAGACCTGTAGACGTAAGCGCGGGGTTGTGTTTTAGCTGGCCGTTCGATAATGGCCGCCAGGAGAAGTGAGCTTTGACTGCGTCATCTAAAATAAATAGTAAGATACAGCAGTGTTATTTTCACGGGTCTGTTGAATAAACTCCCAGCGCTACGGTCAATGTATCTTCTACTTGATCCTTGATACATCATTTTGGCATTCACAATATATAGTATTTCAACGTACAAAGGAGCACTGATCTAAAGCAATTCCGCGGGAGTAGTTGTTACCTGTGCATCACTGTATTTTCCCAGTGAGTACCCGGATGATATAGCAGAAATCTAGACTTGTTCGCGACCTGTGCTCGCCATTCGTAAGCGCATTTTTATTGATAGTAGAAGGACGTATGGTCACATTGATCAACAAAAATGAAATACAGTTTTGGAAATGTAGGTACATTTGTGGGGAGCATCGGTAATGGTGATGCAGTTTTTGTAAGTCACTTGCTTGGTAATTGTGCGATCTTTGTGTACACTATTTTGACTTGCAACACTAAGTAAATATTTTATCTGAACATTGCTTATTTTACCGTGTGTATATGTTTACATTCAAAATGTAAACATATTTCACTAAGGAAATTTATTAAACGCCTAAATATTCAGTTTATTTTACAAATTAACTGAAAAATATGTCCATCTTTGTTAATATGATAACGAATTCCAAATATTTGTTTATGTTTAATATCATCACCAAGTACAGTTCTGTATTGTTGGGCTTCTTTTCTTAGCATAATTAATATATTGTGATGTGTTTAAGCTCTTTTGATCGTCTTTATCATTTTTAGTCAGTCGGTTAAATAAATGAATGGATTATTCAGTCAATTTGTAAAATGACTGAAATATTTAGATATTTAAAAAATTGCCTGAGTGAATCATATTTTACACATTGACTGTAACATATACACGCTTACAAAAGAAAATACTTGCGAAAACAACGTCTATCGCGCATCGAAAAACTTCCCAACCAAACGGAAAGGAACAAGAATGATTCTGTTCAAAGCTGCAGCGAATGAATGAAAACAAAATGCAAATATAATTATTACAACCTACCAAAGTTATAATGTATCCGGGAATATCAACATAAAGGAACAATATCCATTGCGTCTGCAGCTGTACAAAAATACTTATCCGATGTCAAATGTCTATGTGAGAATCAAATACTTTAATAATAATTATTTGGAAACAATATTTGGAATATATATGAAATATATTAAAATATTTAAATATATCGTTTTTAAACGTTATTTAAATGTATCGAATATTATAACCCGTGTTTGTTTCTTAACTGATGACTTAGTTTGTTTCAATTGTTTCACATAGGTGCCAAGTTTGCTGAGAAAGCCCACGTGACAACTATTTTTATAATGTCCTCGGTTCTTAAAAACATACATTGTGTTAGATAACAATGAACAACCAGTCAGTGTAATATCGGTTACTCTTTGAACAAAGTATGTTGTTTTTACATCTGTACTTCACGCCATGATATGAGTGTATTGCCTAGGTCTAGTAAACCTACCTTCACATGTAAACACTTACTTTTGACATATCCACTGTGCAAGATAACAGTAATTAATCAATCAACGTATTTCCTGTTGATCCTTTGATGTCTGGGAATGATCAGTTGATTTACAAAAAAGTAAAGCAACTGACCATACATCTCTTGCTGGGCTGCCACGTGCATATCACATAACTCACATTCCACCTCACTTCAAACCTGGATTTAGATTGAATAATTACCCCAGGTACAAGAAAGACCAAATTTGAACCTTTATAATCTGAGTGGTGCTACAACTAAGTATACATGTTATAAAGTCATTAACTGAGCAGCAAGTGAATTACGACAAATACACAAGTGTAGGGTTATACCAGTAAATGTGGATGACAACAAGGGAGTAGTAATTGTATCATCCACGCAATCCGAAATCCGCAAATGCTTTCACTCAGGGATACTTTTTTATTATTAAACTGTAACCATCAGGGGTATTTCCAAATAACGACATCCGATGAGCTTTCGCCGTTATTTGTCTGTTTGTTTAGGCTGATGAAATTAATTACCATGCGCCCTTTGTTGAAATCTTCATAGATCACGGGTAACCAATCAGTTTTCAAAAATGCGTAAGCTTATTTAGCTGTCCTTGCCGACTGGTAGCCCAGTCTCTTGTCACGCTCGGTTGCGTTAACGAGCAAATTGACTCACGGCAGCTAGAAAGCCCAAGCGGATATCCAAAGGTCGTATTACCTGAAGAATCAACCTTTATTTGCGAAATATCTACTGCTCTCAAAATTAAAGTCAGAACTTTCTAACCAAGGATTACCAGTTGAAACAGGTCGATGGCTGAACATTCCCAGGGAAGACAGCCAGTGTCCACTCTGCGAATCTATCGCTGTGGGAGATGAATTGCATTATTTATTCCAATGTGAAGCTTTTCACCAACGGCGATATGAACTCTTAAATAGGCAATATCTTAAGTTTCCAAACATTTAAGAAAATTATGACCACTAACAGTGTAAGAAATCTAAAAGGCCTATCTAAATTCCTTAACAATGTGTACAATACAATTGGTAAATTGTATAAGTATCCACGTATCCTATTTTAATTATTTTTGTTAAATTGTACATAATAAAAATTGTAGATAATTGTATGTCATGTTATTCTAAGAATAAATGAGTTTGAGTTTGAGTCCGACATCCGAGAAGAAGCCAGAGATTAATGCCCCTTTTTGAATAGTTTACAATCATGTGTTTTAGGGTTAGCCGTGTTGGCTTAAACGTATTTTTATTTCAAAAGAAATCTGGATCGGTAAACAAGCATAACTTGCTTATGTAATACCTCTCCAGGTAACAACTTAACAACAGCTGGATATATATAAGAGAGTGATGAACATAAACATACAAAATGCACAAATGAAATACACGAAGCCAATACACTGAAGCAAGTGGTGTCTGTGAAATAAGGTAATGCAGTTTTCCTTTACTACATGCATAAAATTAAGCTACTCAAACCTTTTTCTTTTGACAATGATGTCGTGAACTGATTTAAGAAGAGTCATGTTCGTAGAACTGCTTAACTACTGCCACGTAGTATCATTTTTAGACCATACCCATGTGTGTAGAAATACACAGTGTTTCTGATATTATCGTATTTTTTGACAGTTATAGAAATAGTGAATTGCATCTTCAAGGTGATATCCACAAGTGCAGTCTGGTATGTCTGATACATGTCGTCTAAACTTATCAGCGTTTAAGTCACTGCATCCGAGCCTAAGTCGACAGTGGACAATTTGGCATGATCTATGAAAATATTTGAAGTCAAAATTATTAGTAATTGCATCAGAACGATTAATTAATGATTTGATTTCTTTTAATGAGCGAGCATTAGTTACTTCATCGGATAGAGGGTTCCGCAGGTTGATCATATCCAGAAGAAATTATTATTAAGCATAGGTCTGTGTTCTACATTTGATTGTTTGTATGTTGAATCTATTTCTAAGGTTATATATGCTGTTATCAGAGAATTGAATATACACTTTTCAAATATTTTGGCTGAGCAACTTGTGAGTGCTACAGGACTATAATTTGAGCATTCATGTTCATTGCTGACACTGACACCGCATCAGCCCGGCAGTGGACTTGACACAGTTATTTGCGCACCGATTATATAACTCCTACAGACAGGGTGGGGTGGTTGTTTAAAGCGAAACGGACGACCCCGTCTGTTATCTAATAAATGCTGTGCGGCGCCTTTGATCTTGCCTCAAAACATACACCTTATAGTAGTAAACGACGATCAGGATGGCCTGGAAATAAACACAATTCTGTCTGCCCAGTGTATCCACAATTAACTAGAATGCTTCATATCCAAAAATTATATATATAGAAAATAGATATTTGCCCACAGCAAATATTCATTTGCTTAATTGCATCAGTATAGTTTATCAGAACATGTACAATGCTTTCTTACGCTTGGTTAGGCAGACTGAAATTGAACATTAGGATAACGTCAGCAGGGATAAAAGAGGTCATACCAAAGAACTTTAATTACTAGTGGAAAAGTCAGACATTCCGATCAACCACTACAGGGCCCGGCCGGTGTCACGAAATATATTCGCCCCCCAGAATAAAATCTCCCCCCCCCCCCCCCCCCCCCGGCGAATTTATACCGGTACAGTTCCGCCCCTCTCGAAATAAACTCTCCCCCACCCTACGAAATAAAATCTCCCCCCCAGAATATTTCCTCCCCCGGTCGTTTTATAAATACTTGCCATGCAGTTGCCAATAGTTTTAATGTTCATTTGTTTATGTGTTTTTTTTTTGTTTTTTTTTATCTCCTTTATTTTTTCTGAATTATACATTTAGTTACTTGTGTGGGGTGGGGGGTGTGTGGTGGGGGGTGTCCCACCTTTCCTTTCGTTTTTCATAATATTATATTTTTAAGTTGTATATAACGTATGAATCCCTTCTCAGATTACTTTTCTGTGTCGTTCTTGTTTTCTCTTCAGTGTTAGGTTAAACTGTATCATTTTTACTATTTTGATATTTTGCAATATGTTGTGGTCATCAGTTATGCAAATCAGTTTCGGTGTGTCTTTTTAACAAGATGTTCTTCATTAATATTCACCGCCAGCACCATTGTAACAATTACATGTACACTTTGCTTTGACGATGCCGGTTGATGTTGTTCAATACAGGTGTTTTCGAATCTATTCTACATGCTAATCATTTCGGGAAGATGATACACATTATCTATATTTTGGGTTACTTTGCTTATAAAGATTATACATGTAAACGTACGCAGTCTTAGTAGATTTTAAAGTAGATTTAATCAGTGCTGAATTAGATAGTTATGATGTTGTATGTTTAACAGAAACCTGGTTGCACCATGATATTCTAGCCCCTGGTATTACACTGATACCATTTTCAAATGGTAGCCTGTATTAAGGAATATATTTTAGATCTTTAATCAGAGTATAGCGGCGTGGATATGTTGACAGTTTTTACGTAGTTAGTGTTAAAACCGAATGTTTGCGAGGATTAATAAGATCTCTGAAATCAGTTGCATCAGTAGTTCCGGTGTCACGAAATATATTCGCCCCCAGAATACTCCCCCCCACCCACCCACCCCCCACCCCCCACCCCCACCCCTCCCGGCGAATTTATACCGGTACAGTTCAGCCCCTCTCGAAATAAACTCTCCCCCACCCTACGAAATAAATTCTCGTAGGGATTTTTATAAATACTTGTGTTTGGCTTGTGTTGGGTCCGAAAGTTTATATCTAACATTTTTGAATTGAAGTCAGTGATAAAGTCTTATATCAACATGTGGACAATACTACACCATACATGAACTGTTTCGATTTGCGCGGTTTCACCAACCGTTCAAGATAACTAATACTCTCTGTCAAATGCGTTCAACGTGTAAATGTATTTCATACCTGATATATTGACATGGTCCCAGCTGGCAAACAAGACTTCTAAGAGCTTACTGTTGCGGCATAACTTCATCTATTCATCGGAGGCAACAGATGTTCAGTGATCCATTAATATATTTGTACCGCTATTGTCAACGTTCACGCCAAAAGGAATTTTTTCGTTGGAAAATCGAACTTGGTTATTCTCTAGCATTGATGTTTCACATTTCTATGGTTGTTTTTTGACATGAGTATTGGTTCATGACAACATCTGGTGTCACATGACACAAAACAATATGTGTATGCCTGAAGTAGATAATATTTTATTCAGGAAACAATAGCTAGAATTGGTTACCCGAACAGACTAAATGGTTATATTTCCCTTTAATATAACAGTGTTTCAACACACAAAAATGTTAAACAAAATACGGTCATCAATTGTTTCTTTCCAATTACCAAGAAGAGTATATAGTCTGGTCTCCTAGTAAAATGAACGAAGAATTTAGTAAAAATGTTGAATATCACTTTGTTTAAAAATTATGGTATGCGTATGAGTAAAAATAATAGAGAATATTTTCATTACAATTTAGTTTAGTCTCATCATCGTTTTTGTGCTAAAAATTCCCTCTATGGTATCATTGATTGACTCAAGGTAGTGGTGAGCTAGAGTCAATTTAACTTAATCTCATGACGATCGTTGAATCGCATCAGCGTTTACACATAAAAAATTCCCCCTGTAGTGGCAGTATAGGTATATAAATCTGGCTCCAGTGGGGTTGCGGCAAATCACCATTACCTATACTACTTTCTGTGACGTTCCTTGTAAGAGCTGAACATTTAATATTGGAAAAAGGCTCAGGGTAGATGAAATGGAAATTTGCAATAACATATTGTGTGATGCATAAATTGGGAGCTTATTGCAATTGCAAATATCGTCTTTCTTTTTTGACAATAAATAACAACAAATTCAATCAAACGAGTCACAGCACGACTGTATGTGCTCATATTTCAACGCCATCATCACTGTTCGTGTGATGATTAACCGATCATTATTGACTTATCAACACTAACTCTCCTTTTGAAATGACATAAGCGACGGTCCAAACTGTCACTTCCGGTCTGGTTCCCGGATCAATGCGCGCTGCGACAACTACACTCTCCAACCCAGAGTTCCATGTGGCCGGTGTCAATAATACCGGTACAGTTCCGCCCCTCTCGAAATAAATTCTCCCCCTCCCTACGAAATAAAATCTCCCCCCAGAATATTTCCTCCCCCGGTCGTTTTATAAATACTTGCCATGCAGTTCAATAGTTACACCATAGAAGAACTAAATCACGTACTAAACAATAGAAAAAAAGGAACAGCCCCTGGCCTAGACCTCACCTCTTACCAAATAACACTTACCTACCAAACTACTCCAAACTTTACTTAAACTATACAACCTAGTTTACCTAAACGGACAGGTCCCATCCTCATGGAAGGAAGCTCTAGTAATCCCAATACCTAAACCAAATAAACCAGCAGATCAGGCAAACTCCTATAGGCCCATATGCCTAACCTCAAATCTCTGCAAAATAATGGAACTTATGACTAAAAATAGGCTACAGCACTACCTAGACCAAAACAACATCATAAACCCCGACCAAAGCGGCTTCACTCCTGGCCGATCAACACTCGATAACCTTGCCCGACTAGAACAGGATATAAAAACAGGACAGCTAAACAAGCAATACACCATAGGCATATTCCTCGACTTCTCTAAAGCTTTCGATATGGTATGGCACCACGGGCTAATACAAAAACTAAAAAAAATAGGACTAAAAGGCCAAATAATAAACTTCATCCAAGATTTCCTAAACAATCGCAAAATTACTGTGGGTATAGACCATACGCTATCGGACCAGTGTCCCCTAGAAAATGGCACTCCCCAGGGCAGCATTCTCAGCCCAACCCTCTTCAATATAATGATAAATGATCTATTCGAGGGCTTATCCCCTAAACTAAACACTTCAAAATTCGCGGATGATGGAGCCCTATGGATCCGCACTAAAAGCATTAAAATGGCAGAAAACCTAATCCAAACATCTCTAAATAAAATACAACAATGGGCAGACAAATGGGGCTTCTCCATTAACTCAGATAAAACAACAGGAATAGTATTCAAACATAAAAACATGAAACCTGCCTACCCAATCCTCCAGCTAAACAACCAAACAATCAAATTCCAAAAACAAACCAAATTCTTAGGACTTATTTTCGATCAACACCTCACCTGGGAGGCTCACGTCCAAAACCTAAAAACTAGATGCAGCAAAGACCTTAACACATTAAGATGTCTCACCGGCTCTAACTGGGGAGCCTCCAAAGATACCCTCCTCTCACTATATACAACACTAATTAGATCAAAACTAGACTATGGCTGCGCCATATACAATACCCTAAACAACTCTCTATCTAAAAAACTTGACTCAATACAATACCAAGCCCTTAAACTAATTACACGCACCCAACATGGCACCTCCTACACCTCACTTCAGGCCCTTACAGGAGAAATGCCACTAAATCTACGCAGGGAACATCTAAGCCCTAATTTCTGGGCCGCGTCCCAAACAAACCCTCTCATCCAAAACCTAATTAACCAAAACATTAGCCCAAGAAACCAAGCTCTAGCTCGCAAACACCCCTTACTCACCCCAATATCCCAAAGAATAACTAACTACCTCAATGAACACCAAACTCAAAATCTTAAACAAAACTGCAAAAAATCAAATATCTTCACCCCTAAACTCAAAATACCCCAAATAGACACAACGCTAACTAACCAAATAAATAAACAAACCGACCCAAACATAGCTAAAACCACCACACTTTCTTACATACACGAAAATTGGCCAAATTGGTGTCACATATACACTGACGGATCTTCAGACCCGATCTCCAACCACACAGGTTTCGGAGTCCATACCACACAACCAGTTATATCCACACAATCTTACCGACTCCCTAACAACCAATCTATATTCACGGCCGAACTTATGGGCATGGCCTCAGCCCTGCATAACCAACAATAAAAAAACAACAATAAAATCCTAATTCTCACTGACTCGCTTAGTGGGCTACAAGCCCTCCAAAACAAAAATACAAAAAAACGACCTAAATTAATAAACCAAATACTTAAAAGCTCCAACGACCTAACAAAAGCAGGCAAACAAATAACCTTCTTGTGGATCCCCGCCCACGTAGGAATTTACGGCAACGAAAGCGCCGATAAAGCAGCTAAATTATCTCTCAAAATACCAGAAATAAGCCTAAACCTACCCATCTCAAAATCAGAAATTAAAAGTGTAAACAAAAAACAAAAAATAACCAAAAAATGGCATAATCAATATCAAAACTCAAATAGCCAAATCCAAAAAGTGCTCAGAAAACCACTAGCCAAACCTAAAATCCTACACCCCTCTAAAAAAATTGACAGATTAATTACAAAACTCCAAACAGGACACACGAACCTAAATAACCACCTAAAACAACTTAAAAGACACACCGCAGGCAACTGCCCCCACTGCAAACAACCCGAAACCACAGAACACGCACTCATCCACTGCACCCACTACCAAACACACAGAACCACACTACAAACCAACCTCAATCTAAATAAGGTTCCTACTCTAGATGAACTACTAAACCCTCAAGATAAACTAGAAAACTTCAAGGCCCTAGGCGTATTCCTAATCAAAACAGACCTAATTAAGCGCATCTAAAAACTAGTTAATCTACCAATCCAAAATCCAATAAACATACAAACACCCACCTCACCCGGCTCCCTTAGTTCCCTCCTCCACCCACCTCGGCATTTATTCCAAATTTAAAAATCTCAAAAATTCAATACAAGCAACCCCTAAAACCCACTCTTGGGTTGTACACACCACTTTCACCCTTTTCGGAATACACTAAATGGTCCGGCCAGGCCCGTGTGCGAAATACGCTGCAGTCGGAAAGCGCACGTTAAATCTTCTATATCAGTCAGTAGTTGTCTCAGCACTAGACAATCAGCAATCTAAAAAACAACAAAAAATCCTCATCCTAACCGACTACCTCAGTGGACTACAAGCCCTCAAAAACACTAAAAAAACACCCCAAACTAATAAATCAAATACTCAATAGCTCAAACAACTTAACTAGGGCAGGGAAACAAATAGAGTTCCTTTGGACCCCCGCCCACGTAGGGATCTTTGGAAATGAAAAGGCAGGTAAAGCAGCAAAATTATCCCTTTAACTCCCAGAAATAAGCTTAAACTTACCCAGCTCAAAATCAGAAATCAAAGGTCTCACTAAACAAAAAATCAACAAAAAATGGCAAAATATATACCAAAACTTAAATAGCCAAATCAGGAAAGTACTCAAAAAAAACCCTAAATAAACCAAAAATACTACACCCATCCAAAACAATCGACAGAATTATTACTAAACTACAAACAGGCGGCACCAAACTAAATAATCACCGTAAAATAGCTAATCTACACAAAACAGGAAACTGCCCACATTGCAAACAACAAGAAACACCAGAACACGTACTCATTCACTGCACACACCACCAAACACACCGAACAACACTACAGACCACCCTAAATCTTAAAACCGAACTTACACTAGAATCAATCCTAAATCCATAAAATAAATTAGAAAAATTCAAAGTCTTAGGTTTATACCTAATTAAAACAGGACTAATAAGTCGCATTTAAACCCCAAATAAAATAATAAAACCAAAACTACCTTATCTAACAACCACCCAACACACAGCTCCCTTAGTTCGTCCCCCACCCACTCTTGGCATTCTTTCCAAATCTCAAAATTTCAAAATTACTGTATAAGCAACCCCTAAAGCCCCTAATTCATAGTCTTTTTATTGTTCAAATTACTGATAAAACATATTTTAACTTGTTCCTTCTAACCATATTTCCAAACATTTCCAAACATTTCCAAACAATTCCAAACCATTCCAAGTCATTCCAAACATTTCCAGTGTTGGAAATATGTTTGGAAATGTTGCCATTCCAATTTTGGATTTTTTGGAAAGATCGATCTTTCCAAGCTTTGGAAAGTTTGGAATGAGCGATCTTTCCAAAGCATTCCAACGTTCATTCCAAATTGGAATGGACGCTATTTGGTCTTGTGCATCCTATTTCCCGTAGTGGCAGCAAGAAGAAGTTTGGAAATCTCAGCAAGCAAATGGACCCTGTATGCGTCCCGCATCTGTTTTGTGCATGCTTGGATGAAAGGCTAGCACTAGCACATGCTGGGGGTTTACATGGTCACTAATCAAGGCGACCTTTCTGAGTATTCCAGATAAAGAAGATCGAATCCAAGTCTGCTTGACTTTCCTTTGCGTCTGTTCTGTGCTGGTACCAAATGAGAACTAGGACTAGCATATGCTGGGTGAAGTTGGCAGGAAATTCAACTCTCTCAAGCTTCAGCATGCTTCAATACATCTGGTTGAAACCGAGGTTAAATCGCTGGTATTTGACATGTGCTTGCAAAAGTTGCAGCTAGCACTATCAAATGCTAGGGGTTTCCCACGGTACTTTCTGCAAGGTTGTTCTGTATATTATAGCATTTCAGATATTGATGATGGTGCCCATTCCCCCTGGTATCTGCGTAGTGTTGGCCGGATGCAGCAGCTAGCACTAGCAAATGCTAGGAGGAAAGATCACCCGGAACCAGCTTCTTTTTTTGCAGATGTTGTGTATTGAAAAAATACCAAGAGGAATAAGTGATTCCAGCCTAAAAGGAAACAGTATGGTTTTTCAGATTGCTAGGACGAAAAGCCCCAAGTGGATTGAATGTGTGCATAGTATGTAACTGTTGACTCTGCCGGACACTAATCCTTCGCCATCATGCTAAGATAATAGACCCAATCAACAGCTTTTGTCAGTCGATCATCTTGCAGTCGGACACCACTCAATGTGCAGTGACATGTGCAGCTTATTGCCGTGTCAGCGTCTCCTCTCTGTCATGAGAGTTGGCTATATTATGAAAACGCATTTGCTTCATGGACAGTTGTATCTTTCCATTGTAAATCAAACAACATAGGAAGAATGAAGTCCAATCAGAACGCATGCCACTTGATTCCTTGCATGTGCCTGGTGCTTGTTGGATAAACATGACTAGCACTAGCGTATGCTGGGGGTTACTCGGCAACACTCATCCTATTTCCCGTAGTGGCAGCAAGAAGAAGTTTGGAAATCTCAGCAAGCAAATGGACCCTGTATGCGTCCCGCATCTGTTTTGTGCATGCTTGGATGAAAGGCTAGCACTAGCACATGCTGGGGGTTTACATGGTCACTAATCAAGGCGACCTTTCTGAGTATTCCAGATAAAGAAGATCGAATCCAAGTCTGCTTGACTTTCCCTTGCGTCTGTTCTGTGCTGGTACCAAATGAGAACTAGCACTAGCATATGCTGGGTGAAGTTGGCAGGAAATTCAACTCTCTCAAGCTTCAGCATGCTTCAATACATCTGGTTGAAACCGAGGTTAAATCGCTGGTATTTGACATGTGCTTGCAAAAGTTGCAGCTAGCACTATCAAATGCTAGGGGTTTCCCACGGTACTTTCTGCAAGGTTGTTCTGTATATTATAGCATTTCAGATATTGATGATGGTGCCCATTCCCCCTGGTATCTGCGTAGTGTTGGCCGGATGCAGCAGCTAGCACTAGCAAATGCTAGGAGGAAAGATCACCCGGAACCAGCTTCTTTTTTTGCAGATGTTGTGTATTGAAAAAATACCAAGAGGAATAAGTGATTCCAGCCTAAAAGGAAACAGTATGGTTTTTCAGATTGCTAGGACGAAAAGCCCCAAGTGGATTGAATGTGTGCATAGTATGTAACTGTTGACTCTGCCGGACACTAATCCTTCGCCATCATGCTAAGATAATAGACCCAATCAACAGCTTTTGTCAGTCGATCATCTTGCAGTCGGACACCACTCAATGTGCAGTGACATGTGCAGCTTATTGCCGTGTCAGCGTCTCCTCTCTGTCATGAGAGTTGGCTATATTATGAAAACGCATTTGCTTCATGGACAGTTGTATCTTTCCATTGTAAATCAAACAACATAGGAAGAATGAAGTCCAATCAGAACGCATGCCACTTGATTCCTTGCATGTGCCTGGTGCTTGTTGGATAAACATGACTAGCACTAGCGTATGCTGGGGGTTACTCGGCAACACTCATCCTATTTCCCGTAGTGGCAGCAAGAAGAAGTTTGGAAATCTCAGGAAGCAAATTTGACCCTGTATGCGTCCCGCATCTGTTTTGTGCATGCTTGGATGAAAGGCTAGCACTAGCACATGCTGGGGTTTACATGGTCACTAATCAAGGCGACCTTTCTGAGTATTCCAGATAAAGAAGATCGATTCCAAGTCTGCTTGACTTTCCCTTGCGTCTGTTCTGTGCTGGTACCAAATGAGAACTAGCCCTAGCATATGCTGGGTGAAGTTGACAGGAAATTCAACTCTCTCAAGCTTCAGCCTGCTTCAATACATCTGGTTGAAACCGAGGTTAAATCGCTGGTATTTGACATGTGCTTGCAAAAGTTGTAGGTAGCACTATCAAATGCTAGGGGTTTCGTACGGTACTTTCTGCAAGGTTGTTCTGTATATTATAGCATTTCAGATATTGATGATGGTGCCCATTCCCCCTGGTATCTGCGTAGTGTTGGCCGGATGCAGCAGCTAGCACTAGCAAATGCTAGGAGGAAAGATCACCCGGAACCAGCTTCTTTTTTTGCAGATGTTGTGTATTGAAAAAATACCAAGAGGAATAAGTGATTCCAGCCTAAAAGGAAACAGTATGGTTTTTCAGATTGCTAGGACGAAAAGCCCCAAGTGGATTGAATGTGTGCATAGTATTTAACTGTTGACTCTGCCGGACACTAATCCTTCGCCATCATGCTAAGATAATAGACCCAATCAACAGCTTTTGTCAGTCGATCATCTTGCAGTCGGACACCACTCAATGTGCAGTGACATGTGCAGCTTATTGCCGTGTCAGCGTCTCCTCTCTGTCATGAGAGTTGGCTATATTATGAAAACGCATTTGCTTCATGGACAGTTGTATCTTTCCATTGTAAATCAAACAACATAGGAAGAATGAAGTCCAATCAGAACGCATGCCACTTGATTCCTTGCATGTGCCTGGTGCTTGTTGGATAAACATGACTAGCACTAGCGTATGCTGGGGGTTACTCGGCAACACTCATCCTATTTCCCGTAGTGGCAGCAAGAAGAAGTTTGGAAATCTCAGCAAGCAAATTTGACCCTGTATGCGTCCCGCATCTGTTTTGTGCATGCTTGGATGAAAGGCTAGCACTAGCACATGCTGGGGTTTACATGGTCACTAATCAAGGCGACCTTTCTGAGTATTCCAGATAAAGAAGATCGATTCCAAGTCTGCTTGACTTTCCCTTGCGTCTGTTCTGTGCTGGTACCAAATGAGAACTAGCCCTAGCATATGCTGGGTGAAGTTGACAGGAAATTCAACTCTCTCAAGCTTCAGCCTGCTTCAATACATCTGGTTGAAACCGAGGTTAAATCGCTGGTATTTGACATGTGCTTGCAAAAGTTGTAGCTAGCACTATCAAATGCTGGGGGTTTCGTACGGTACTTTCTGCAAGGTTGTTCTGTATATTATAGCATTTCAGATATTGATGATGGTGCCCATTCCCCCTGGTATCTGCGTAGTGTTGGCCGGATGCAGCAGCTAGCACTAGCAAATGCTAGGAGGAAAGATCACCCGAAACCAGCTTCTTTTCTTTGCAGATGTTGTGTATTGAAAAAATACCAAGAGGAATAAGTGATTCCAGCCTAAAAGGAAACAGTATGGTTTTTCAGATTGCTAGGACGAAAAGCCCCAAGTGGATTGAATGTGTGCATAGTATGTAACTGTTGACTCTGCCGGACACTAATCCTTCGCCATCATGCTAAGATAATAGACCCAATCAACAGCTTTTGTCAGTCGATCATCTTGCAGTCGGACACCACTCAATGTGCAGTGACATGTGCAGCTTATTGCCGTGTCAGCGTCTCCTCTCTGTCATGAGAGTTGGCTATATTATGAAAACGCATTTGCTTCATGGACAGTTGTATCTTTCCATTGTAAATCAAACAACATAGGAAGAATGAAGTCCAATCAGAACGCATGCCACTTGATTCCTTGCATGTGCCTGGTGCTTGTTGGATAAACATGACTAGCACTAGCGTATGCTGGGGGTTACTCGGCAACACTCATCCTATTTCCCGTAGTGGCAGCAAGAAGAAGTTTGGAAATCTCTGCAAGCAAATTTGACCCTGTATGCGTCCCGCATCTGTTTTGTGCATGCTTGGATGAAAGGCTAGCACTAGCACATGCTGGGGTTTACATGGTCACTAATCAAGGCGACCTTTCTGAGTATTCCAGATAAAGAAGATCGATTCCAAGTCTGCTTGACTTTCCCTTGCGTCTGTTCTGTGCTGGTACCAAATGAGAACTAGCACTAGCATATGCTGGGTGAAGTTGGCAGGAAATTCAACTCTCTCAAGCTTCAGCCTGCTTCAATACATCTGGTTGAAACCGAGGTTAAATCGCTGGTATTTGACATGTGCTTGCAAAAGTTGTAGCTAGCACTATCAAATGCTAGGGGTTTCGTACGGTACTTTCTGCGAGGTTGTTCTGTATATTATAGCATTTCAGATATTGATGATGGTGCCCATTCCCCCTGGTATCGGCGTAGTGTTGGCCGGATGCAGCAGCTAGCACTAGCAAATGCTAGGAGGAAAGATCACCCGAAACCAGCTTCTTTTCTTTGCAGATGTTGTGTATTGAAAAAATACGAAGAGGAATAAGTGATTCCAGCCTAAAAGGAAACAGTATGGTTTTTCAGATTGCTAGGACGAAAAGCCCCAAGTGGATTGAATGTGTGCATAGTATGTAACTGTTGACTCTGCCGGACACTAATCCTTCGCCATCATGCTAAGATAATAGACCCAATCAACAGCTTTTGTCAGTCGATCATCTTGCAGTCGGACACCACTCAATGTGCAGTGACATGTGCAGCTTATTGCCGTGTCAGCGTCTCCTCTCTGTCATGAGAGTTGGCTATATTATGAAAACGCATTTGCTTCATGGACAGTTGTATCTTTCCATTGTAAATCAAACAACATAGGAAGAATGAAGTCCAATCAGAACGCATGCCACTTGATTCCTTGCATGTGCCTGGTGCTTGTTGGATAAACATGACTAGCACTAGCGTATGCTGGGGGTTACTCGGCAACACTCATCCTATTTCCCGTAGTGGCAGCAAGAAGAAGTTTGGAAATCTCTGCAAGCAAATTTGACCCTGTATGCGTCCCGCATCTGTTTTGTGCATGCTTGGATGAAAGGCTAGCACTAGCACATGCTGGGGTTTACATGGTCACTAATCAAGGCGACCTTTCTGAGTATTCCAGATAAAGAAGATCGATTCCAAGTCTGCTTGACTTTCCCTTGCGTCTGTTCTGTGCTGGTACCAAATGAGAACTAGCACTAGCATATGCTGGGTGAAGTTGGCAGGAAATTCAACTCTCTCAAGCTTCAGCCTGCTTCAATACATCTGGTTGAAACCGAGGTTAAATCGCTGGTATTTGACATGTGCTTGCAAAAGTTGTAGCTAGCACTATCAAATGCTAGGGGTTTCGTACGGTACTTTCTGCAAGGTTGTTCTGTATATTATAGCATTTCAGATATTGATGATGGTGCCCATTCCCCCTGGTATCTGCGTAGTGTTGGCCGGATGCAGCAGCTAGCACTAGCAAATGCTAGGAGGAAAGATCACCCGAAACCAGCTTCTTTTCTTTGCAGATGTTGTGTATTGAAAAAATACGAAGAGGAATAAGTGATTCCAGCCTAAAAGGAAACAGTATGGTTTTTCAGATTGCTAGGACGAAAAGCCCCAAGTGGATTGAATGTGTGCATAGTATGTAACTGTTGACTCTGCCGGACACTAATCCTTCGCCATCATGCTAAGATAATAGACCCAATCAACAGCTTTTGTCAGTCGATCATCTTGCAGTTGGACACCACTCAATGCGCAGTGACATGTGCAGCTTATTGCCGTGTCAGCGTCTCCTCTCTGTCATGAGAGTTGGCTATATTATGAAAACGCATTTGCTTCATGGACAGTTGTATCTTTCCATTGTAAATCAAACAACATAGGAAGAATGAAGTCCAATCAGAACGCATGCCACTTGATTCCTTGCATGTGCCTGGTGCTTGTTGGATAAACATGACTAGCACTAGCGTATGCTGGGGGTTACTCGGCAACACTCATCCTATTTCCCGTAGTGGCAGCAAGAAGAAGTTTGGAAATCTCTGCAAGCAAATTTGACCCTGTATGCGTCCCGCATCTGTTTTGTGCATGCTTGGATGAAAGGCTAGCACTAGCACATGCTGGGGTTTACATGGTCACTAATCAAGGCGACCTTTCTGAGTATTCCAGATAAAGAAGATCGATTCCAAGTCTGCTTGACTTTCCCTTGCGTCTGTTCTGTGCTGGTACCAAATGAGAACTAGCACTAGCATATGCTGGGTGAAGTTGGCAGGAAATTCAACTCTCTCAAGCTTCAGCCTGCTTCAATACATCTGGTTGAAACCGAGGTTAAATCGCTGGTATTTGACATGTGCTTGCAAAAGTTGTAGCTAGCACTATCAAATGCTAGGGGTTTCGTACGGTACTTTCTGCGAGGTTGTTCTGTATATTATAGCATTTCAGATATTGATGATGGTGCCCATTCCCCCTGGTATCGGCGTAGTGTTGGCCGGATGCAGCAGCTAGCACTAGCAAATGCTAGGAGGAAAGATCACCCGAAACCAGCTTCTTTTCTTTGCAGATGTTGTGTATTGAAAAAATACGAAGAGGAATAAGTGATTCCAGCCTAAAAGGAAACAGTATGGTTTTTCAGATTGCTAGGACGAAAAGCCCCAAGTGGATTGAATGTGTGCATAGTATGTAACTGTTGACTCTGCCGGACACTAATCCTTCGCCATCATGCTAAGATAATAGACCCAATCAACAGCTTTTGTCAGTCGATCATCTTGCAGTCGGACACCACTCAATGTGCAGTGACATGTGCAGCTTATTGCCGTGTCAGCGTCTCCTCTCTGTCATGAGAGTTGGCTATATTATGAAAACGCATTTGCTTCATGGACAGTTGTATCTTTCCATTGTAAATCAAACAACATAGGAAGAATGAAGTCCAATCAGAACGCATGCCACTTGATTCCTTGCATGTGCCTGGTGCTTGTTGGATAAACATGACTAGCACTAGCGTATGCTGGGGGTTACTCGGCAACACTCATCCTATTTCCCGTAGTGGCAGCAAGAAGAAGTTTGGAAATCTCTGCAAGCAAATTTGACCCTGTATGCGTCCCGCATCTGTTTTGTGCATGCTTGGATGAAAGGCTAGCACTAGCACATGCTGGGGTTTACATGGTCACTAATCAAGGCGACCTTTCTGAGTATTCCAGATAAAGAAGATCGATTCCAAGTCTGCTTGACTTTCCCTTGCGTCTGTTCTGTGCTGGTACCAAATGAGAACTAGCACTAGCATATGCTGGGTGAAGTTGGCAGGAAATTCAACTCTCTCAAGCTTCAGCCTGCTTCAATACATCTGGTTGAAACCGAGGTTAAATCGCTGGTATTTGACATGTGCTTGCAAAAGTTGTAGCTAGCACTATCAAATGCTAGGGGTTTCGTACGGTACTTTCTGCAAGGTTGTTCTGTATATTATAGCATTTCAGATATTGATGATGGTGCCCATTCCCCCTGGTATCTGCGTAGTGTTGGCCGGATGCAGCAGCTAGCACTAGCAAATGCTAGGAGGAAAGATCACCCGAAACCAGCTTCTTTTCTTTGCAGATGTTGTGTATTGAAAAAATACGAAGAGGAATAAGTGATTCCAGCCTAAAAGGAAACAGTATGGTTTTTCAGATTGCTAGGACGAAAAGCCCCAAGTGGATTGAATGTGTGCATAGTATGTAACTGTTGACTCTGCCGGACACTAATCCTTCGCCATCATGCTAAGATAATAGACCCAATCAACAGCTTTTGTCAGTCGATCATCTTGCAGTTGGACACCACTCAATGCGCAGTGACATGTGCAGCTTATTGCCGTGTCAGCGTCTCCTCTCTGTCATGAGAGTTGGCTATATTATGAAAACGCATTTGCTTCATGGACAGTTGTATCTTTCCATTGTAAATCAAACAACATAGGAAGAATGAAGTCCAATCAGAACGCATGCCACTTGATTCCTTGCATTTGCCTGGTGCTTGTTGGATAAACATGACTAGCACTAGCGTATGCTGGGGGTTACTCGGCAACACTCATCCTATTTCCCGTAGTGGCAGCAAGAAGAAGTTTGGAAATCTCTGCAAGCAAATTTGACCCTGTATGCGTCCCGCATCTGTTTTGTGCATGCTTGGATGAAAGGCTAGCACTAGCACATGCTGGGGTTTACATGGTCACTAATCAAGGCGACCTTTCTGAGTATTCCAGATAAAGAAGATCGATTCCAAGTCTGCTTGACTTTCCCTTGCGTCTGTTCTGTGCTGGTACCAAATGAGAACTAGCACTAGCATATGCTGGGTGAAGTTGGCAGGAAATTCAACTCTCTCAAGCTTCAGCCTGCTTCAATACATCTGGTTGAAACCGAGGTTAAATCGCTGGTATTTGACATGTGCTTGCAAAAGTTGCAGCTAGCACTATCAAATGCTAGGGGTTTCCCACGGTACTTTCTGCAAGGTTGTTCTGTATATTATAGCATTTCAGATATTGATGATGGTGCCCATTCCCCCTGTGCAGCGTAGTGTTGGCCGGATGCAGCAGCTAGCACTAGCAAATGCTAGGAGGAAAGATCACCCGGAACCAGCTTCTTTTCTTTGCAGATGTTGTGTATTGAAAAAATACCAAGAGGAATAAGTGATTCCAGCCTAAAAGGAAACAGTATGGTTTTTCAGATTGCTAGGACGAAAAGCCCCAAGTGGATTGAATGTGTGCATAGTATGTAATTGTTCACTCTGCCGGACACTAATCCTTCGCCATCATGCTAAGATAATAGACCCAATCAACAGCTTTTGTCAGTCGATCATCTTGCAGTGGGACACCACTCAATGTGCAGTGACATGTGCAGCTTATTGCCGTGTCAGCGTCTCCTCTCTGTCATGAGAGTTGGCTATATTATGAAAACGCATTTGCTTCATGGACAGTTGTATCTTTCCATTGTAAATCAAACAACATAGGAAGAATGAAGTCCAATCAGAACGCATGCCACTTGATTCCTTGCATGTGCCTGGTGCTTGTTGGATAAACATCATGACTAGCACTAGCGTATGCTGGGGGTTACTCGGCAACACTCATCCTATTTCCCGTAGTGGCAGCAAGAAGAAGTTTGGAAATCTCAGCAAGCAAATGGACCCAGTATGCGTCCCGCATCTGTTTTGTGCATGCTTGGATGAAAGGCTAGCACTAGCACATGCTGGGGGTTTACATGGTCACTAATCAAGGCGACCTTTCTGAGTATTCCAGATAAAGAAGATCGATTCCAAGTCTGCTTGACTTTCCCTTGCGTCTGTTCTGTGCTGGTACCAAATGAGAACTAGCACTAGCATATGCTGGGTGAAGTTGGCAGGAAATTCAACTCTCTCAAGCTTCAGCCTGCTTCAATACATCTGGTTGAAACCGAGGTTAAATCGCTGGTATTTGACATGTGCTTGCAAAAGTTGCAGCTAGCACTATCAATTGGTAGGGGTTTCGTACGGTACTTTCTGCAAGGTTGTTCTGTATATTATAGCATTTCAGATATTGATGATGGTGCCCATTCCCCCTGGTATCTGCGTAGTGTTGGCCGGATGCAGCAGCTAGCACTAGCAAATGCTAGGAGGAAAGATCACCCGGAACCAGCTTCTTTTCTTTGCAGATGTTGTGTATTGAAAAAATACCAGGAGGAATAAGTGATTCCAGCCTAAAAGGAAACAGTATGGTTTTTCAGATTGCTAGGACGAAAAGCCCCAAGTGGATTGAATGTGTGCATAGTATGTAACTGTTGACTCTGCCGGACACTAATCCTTCGCCATCATGCTAAGATAATAGACCCAATCAACAGCTTTTGTCAGTCGATCATCTTGCAGTCGGACACCACTCAATGTGCAGTGACATGTGCAGCTTATTGCCGTGTCAGCGTCTCCTCTCTGTCATGAGAGTTGGCTATATTATGAAAACGCATTTGCTTCATGGACAGTTGTATCTTTCCATTGTAAATCAAACAACATAGGAAGAATGAAGTCCAATCAGAACGCATGCCACTTGATTCCTTGCATGTGCCTGGTGCTTGTTGGATAAACATGACTAGCACTAGCGTATGCTGGGGGTTACTCGGCAACACTCATCCTATTTCCCGTAGTGGCAGCAAGAAGAAGTTTGGAAATCTCAGCAAGCAAATGGACCCAGTATGCGTCCCGCATCTGTTTTGTGCATGCTTGGATGAAAGGCTAGCACTAGCACATGCTGGGGGTTTACATGGTCACTAATCAAGGCGACCTTTCTGAGTATTCCAGATAAAGAAGATCGAATCCAAGTCTGCTTGACTTTCCCTTGCGTCTGTTCTGTGCTGGTACCAAATGAGAACTAGCACTAGCATATGCTGGGTGAAGTTGGCAGGAAATTCAACTCTCTCAAGCTTCAGCATGCTTCAATACATCTGGTTGAAACCGAGGTTAAATCGCCGGTATTTGACATGTGCTTGCAAAAGTTGCAGCTAGCACTATCAAATGCTAGGGGTTTCCCACGGTACTTTCTGCAAGGTTGTTCTGTATATTATAGCATTTCAGATATTGATGATGGTGCCCATTCCCCCTGGTATCTGCGTAGTGTTGGCCGGATGCAGCAGCTAGCACTAGCAAATGCTAGGAGGAAAGATCACCCGGAACCAGCTTCTTTTCTTTGCAGATGTTGTGTATTGAAAAAATACCAAGAGGAATAAGTGATTCCAGCCTAAAAGGAAACAGTATGGTTTTTCAGATTGCTAGGACGAAAAGCCCCAAGTGGATTGAATGTGTGCATAGTATGTAACTGTTGACTCTGCCGGACACTAATCCTTCGCCATCAAGCTAAGATAATAGACCCAATCAACAGCTTTTGTCAGTCGATCATCTTGCAGTCGGACACCACTCAATGTGCAGTGACATGTGCAGCTTATTGCCGTGTCAGCGTCTCCTCTCTGTCATGAGAGTTGGCTATATTATGAAAACGCATTTGCTTCATGGACAGTTGTATCTTTCCATTGTAAATCAAACAACATAGGAAGAATGAAGTCCAATCAGAACGCATGCCACTTGATTCCTTGCATGTGCCTGGTGCTTGTTGGATAAACATGACTAGCACTAGCGTATGCTGGGGGTTACTCGGCAACACTCATCCTATTTCCCGTAGTGGCAGCAAGAAGAAGTTTGGAAATCTCAGCAAGCAAATGGACCCTGTATTCTTCCCGCATCTGTTTTGTGCATGCTTGGATGAAAGGCTAGCACTAGCACATGCTGGGGGTCTACATGGTCACTAATCAAGGCGACCTTTCGGAGTATTCCAGATAAAGAAGATCGAATCCAAGTCTGCTTGACTTTCCCTTGCGTCTGTTCTGTGCTGGTACCAAATGAGAACTAGCACTAGCATATGCTGGGTGAAGTTGACAGGAAATTCAACTCTCTCAAGCTTCAGCATGCTTCAATACATCTGGTTGAAACCGAGGTTAAATCGCCGGTATTTGACATGTGCTTGCAAAAGTTGCAGCTAGCACTATCAAATGCTAGGGGTTTCCCACGGTACTTTCTGCAAGGTTGTTCTGTATATTATAGCATTTCAGATATTGATGATGGTGCCCATTCCCCCTGGTATCTGCGTAGTGTTGGCCGGATGCAGCAGCTAGCACTAGCAATGCTAGGAGGAAAGATCACCCGGAACCAGCTTCTTTTCTTTGCAGATGTCGTGTATTGAAAAAATACCAAGAGGAATAAGTGATTCCAGCCTAAAAGGAAACAGTATGGTTTTTCAGATTGCTAGGACGAAAAGCCCCAAGTGGATTGAATGTGTGCATAGTATGTAACTGTTGACTCTGCCGGACACTAATCCTTCGCCATCATGCTAAGATAATAGACCCAATCAACAGCTTTTGTCAGTCGATCATCTTGCAGTGGGACACCACTCAATGCGCAGTGACATGTGCAGCTTATTGCCGTGTCAACGTCTCCTCTCTGTCATGAGAGTTGGCTATATTATGAAAACGCATTTGCTTCATGGACAGTTGTATCTTTCCATTGTAAATCCGACAACATAGGAAGAATGAAGTCCAATCAGAACGCATGCCACTTGATTCCTTGCATTTGCCTGGTGCTTGTTGGATAAACATGACTAGCACTAGCGTATGCTGGGGGTTACTCGGCAACACTCATCCTATTTCCCGTAGTGGCAGCAAGAAGAAGTTTGGAAATCTCAGCAAGCAAATGGACCCTGTATGCGTCCCGCATCTGTTTTGTGCATGCTTGGATGAAAGGCTAGCACTAGCACATGCTGGGGGTTTACATGGTCACTAATCAAGGCGACCTTTCGGAGTATTCCAGATAAAGAAGATCGAATCCAAGTCTGCTTGACTTTCCTTTGCGTCTGTTCTGTGCTGGTACCAAATGAGAACTAGCACTAGCATATGCTGGGTGAAGTTGGCAGGAAATTCAACTCTCTCAAGCTCCAGCCTGCTTCAATACATCTGGTTGAAACCGAGGTTAAATCGCTGGTATTTGACATGTGCTTGCAAAAGTTGCAGCTAGCACTATCAAATGCTAGGGGTTTCGTACGGTACTTTCTGCAAGGTTGTTCTGTATATTATAGCATTTCAGATATTGATGATGGTGCCCATTCCCCCTGGTATCGGCGTAGTGTTGGCCGGATGCAGCAGCTAGCACTAGCAAATGCTAGGAGGAAAGATCACCCGGAACCAGCTTCTTTTCTTTGCAGATGTTGTGTATTGAAAAAATACGAAGAGGAATAAGTGATTCCAGCCTAAAAGGAAACAGTATGGTTTTTCAGATTGCTAGGACGAAAAGCCCCAAGTGGATTGAATGTGTGCATAGTATGTAACTGTTGACTCTGCCGGACACTAATCCTTCGCCATCAAGCTAAGATAATAGACCCAATCAACAGCTTTTGTCAGTCGATCATCTTGCAGTCGGACACCACTCAATGTGCAGTGACATGTGCAGCTTATTGCCGTGTCAGCGTCTCCTCTCTGTCATGAGAGTTGGCTATATTATGAAAACGCATTTGCTTCATGGACAGTTGTATCTTTCCATTATAAATCCGACAACATAGGAAGAATGAAGTCCAATCAGAACGCATGCCACTTGATTCCTTGCATGTGCCTGGTGCTTGTTGGATAAACATGACTAGCACTAGCGTATGCTGGGGGTTACTCGGCAACACTCATCCTATTTCCCGTAGTGGCAGCAAGAAGAAGTTTGGAAATCTCAGCAAGCAAATGGACCCTGTATTCTTCCCGCATCTGTTTTGTGCATGCTTGGATGAAAGGCTAGCACTAGCACATGCTGGGCGTTTACATGGTCACTAATCAAGGCGACCTTTCTGAGTATTCCAGATAAAGAAGATCGAATCCAAGTCTGCTTGACTTTCCCTTGCGTCTGTTCTGTGCTGGTACCAAATGAGAACTAGATCTAGCATATGCTGGGTGAAGTTGGCAGGAAATTCAACTCTCTCAAGCTCCAGCCTGCTTCAATACATCTGGTTGAAACCGAGGTTAAATCGCTGGTATTTGACATGTGCTTGCAAAAGTTGCAGCTAGCACTATCAAATGCTAGGGGTTTCGTACGGTACTTTCTGCAAGGTTGTTCTGTATATTATAGCATTTCAGATATTGATGATGGTGCCCATTCCCCCTGGTATCTGCGTAGTGTTGGCCGGATGCAGCAGCTAGCACTAGCAAATGCTAGGAGGAAAGATCACCCGGAACCAGCTTCTTTTCTTTGCAGATGTTGTGTATTGAAAAAATACGAAGAGGAATAAGTGATTCCAGCCTAAAAGGAAACAGTATGGTTTTTCAGATTGCTAGGACGAAAAGCCCCAAGTGGATTGAATGTGTGCATAGTATGTAACTGTTGACTCTGCCGGACACTAATCCTTCGCCATCATGCTAAGATAATAGACCCAATCAACAGCTTTTGTCAGTCGATCATCTTGCAGTTGGACACCACTCAATGCGCAGTGACATGTGCAGCTTATTGCCGTGTCAGCGAATCCTCTCTGTCATGAGAGTTGGCTATATTATGAAAACGCATTTGCTTCATGGACAGTTGTATCTTTCCATTGTAAATCAAACAACATAGGAAGAATGAAGTCCAATCAGAACGCATGCCACTTGATTCCTTGCATGTGCCTGGTGCTTGTTGGATAAACATGACTAGCACTAGCGTATGCTGGGGGTTACTCGGCAACACTCATCCTATTTCCCGTAGTGGCAGCAAGAAGAAGTTTGGAAATCTCAGCAAGCAAATGGACCCTGTATGCGTCCCGCATCTGTTTTGTGCATGCTTGGATGAAAGGCTAGCACTAGCACATGCTGGGGGTTTACATGGTCACTAATCAAGGCGACCTTTCTGAGTATTCCAGATAAAGAAGATCGATTCCAAGTCTGCTTGACTTTCCCTTGCGTCTGTTCTGTGCTGGTACCAAATGAGAACTAGCACTAGCATATGCTGGGTGAAGTTGACAGGAAATTCAACTCTCTCAAGCTTCAGCATGCTTCAATACATCTGGTTGAAACCGAGGTTAAATCGCCGGTATTTGACATGTGCTTGCAAAAGTTGCAGCTAGCACTATCAAATGATAGGGGTTTCGTACGGTACTTTCTGCAAGGTTGTTCTGTATATTATAGCATTTCAGATATTGATGATGGTGCCCATTCCCCCTGGTATCTGCGTAGTGTTGGCCGGATGCAGCAGCTAGCACTAGCAAATGCTAGGAGGAAAGATCACCCGGAACCAGCTTCTTTTCTTTGCAGATGTTGTGTATTGAAAAAATACGAAGAGGAATAAGTGATTCCAGCCTAAAAGGAAACAGTATGGTTTTTCAGATTGCTAGGACGAAAAGCCCCAAGTGGATTGAATGTGTGCATAGTATGTAATTGTTCACTCTGCCGGACACTAATCCTTCGCCATCATGCTAAGATAATAGACCCAATCAACAGCTTTTGTCAGTCGATCATCTTGCAGTCGGACACCACTCAATGTGCAGTGACATGTGCAGCTTATTGCCGTGTCAGCGAATCCTCTCTGTCATGAGAGTTGGCTATATTATGAAAACGCATTTGCTTCATGGACAGTTGTATCTTTCCATTGTAAATCAAACAACATAGGAAGAATGAAGTCCAATCAGAACGCATGCCACTTGATTCCTTGCATGTGCCTGGTGCTTGTTGGATAAACATGACTAGCACTAGCGTATGCTGGGGGTTACTCGGCAACACTCATCCTATTTCCCGTAGTGGCAGCAAGAAGAAGTTTGGAAATCTCAGCAAGCAAATGGACCCTGTATGCGTCCCGCATCTGTTTTGTGCATGCTTGGATGAAAGGCTAGCACTAGCACATGCTGGGGGTTTACATGGTCACTAATCAAGGCGACCTTTCTGAGTATTCCAGATAAAGAAGATCGAATCCAAGTCTGCTTGACTTTCCCTTGCGTCTGTTCTGTGCTGGTACCAAATGAGAACTAGCACTAGCATATGCTGGGTGAAGTTGGCAGGAAATTCAACTCTCTCAAGCTCCAGCCTGCTTCAATACATCTGGTTGAAACCGAGGTTAAATCGCTGGTATTTGACATGTGCTTGCAAAAGTTGCAGCTAGCACTATCAAATGCTAGGGGTTTCGTACGGTACTTTCTGCAAGGTTGTTCTGTATATTATAGCATTTCAGATATTGATGATGGTGCCCATTCCCCCTGGTATCTGCGTAGTGTTGGCCGGATGCAGCAGCTAGCACTAGCAAATGCTAGGAGGAAAGATCACCCGGAACCAGCTTCTTTTCTTTGCAGATGTTGTGTATTGAAAAAATACGAAGAGGAATAAGTGATTCCAGCCTAAAAGGAAACAGTATGGTTTTTCAGATTGCTAGGACGAAAAGCCCCAAGTGGATTGAATGTGTGCATAGTATGTAACTGTTGACTCTGCCGGACACTAATCCTTCGCCATCATGCTAAGATAATAGACCCAATCAACAGCTTTTGTCAGTCGATCATCTTGCAGTTGGACACCACTCAATGCGCAGTGACATGTGCAGCTTATTGCCGTGTCAGCGTCTCCTCTCTGTCATGAGAGTTGGCTATATTATGAAAACGCATTTGCTTCATGGACAGTTGTATCTTTCCATTGTAAATCAAACAACATAGGAAGAATGAAGTCCAATCAGAACGCATGCCACTTGATTCCTTGCATGTGCCTGGTGCTTGTTGGATAAACATGACTAGCACTAGCGTATGCTGGGGGTTACTCGGCAACACTCATCCTATTTCCCGTAGTGGCAGCAAGAAGAAGTTTGGAAATCTCAGCAAGCAAATGGACCCTGTATGCGTCCCGCATCTGTTTTGTGCATGCTTGGATGAAAGGCTAGCACTAGCACATGCTGGGGGTTTACATGGTCACTAATCAAGGCGACCTTTCTGAGTATTCCAGATAAAGAAGATCGATTCCAAGTCTGCTTGACTTTCCCTTGCGTCTGTTCTGTGCTGGTACCAAATGAGAACTAGCACTAGCATATGCTGGGTGAAGTTGACAGGAAATTCAACTCTCTCAAGCTTCAGCATGCTTCAATACATCTGGTTGAAACCGAGGTTAAATCGCCGGTATTTGACATGTGCTTGCAAAAGTTGCAGCTAGCACTATCAAATGATAGGGGTTTCGTACGGTACTTTCTGCAAGGTTGTTCTGTATATTATAGCATTTCAGATATTGATGATGGTGCCCATTCCCCCTGGTATCTGCGTAGTGTTGGCCGGATGCAGCAGCTAGCACTAGCAAATGCTAGGAGGAAAGATCACCCGGAACCAGCTTCTTTTCTTTGCAGATGTTGTGTATTGAAAAAATACGAAGAGGAATAAGTGATTCCAGCCTCAAAGGAAACAGTATGGTTTTTCAGATTGCTAGGACGAAAAGCCCCAAGTGGATTGAATGTGTGCATAGTATGTAATTGTTCACTCTGCCGGACACTAATCCTTCGCCATCATGCTAAGATAATAGACCCAATCAACAGCTTTTGTCAGTCGATCATCTTGCAGTCGGACACCACTCAATGTGCAGTGACATGTGCAGCTTATTGCCGTGTCAGCGAATCCTCTCTGTCATGAGAGTTGGCTATATTATGAAAACGCATTTGCTTCATGGACAGTTGTATCTTTCCATTGTAAATCAAACAACATAGGAAGAATGAAGTCCAATCAGAACGCATGCCACTTGATTCCTTGCATGTGCCTGGTGCTTGTTGGATAAACATGACTAGCACTAGCGTATGCTGGGGGTTACTCGGCAACACTCATCCTATTTCCCGTAGTGGCAGCAAGAAGAAGTTTGGAAATCTCAGCAAGCAAATGGACCCTGTATGCGTCCCGCATCTGTTTTGTGCATGCTTGGATGAAAGGCTAGCACTAGCACATGCTGGGGGTTTACATGGTCACTAATCAAGGCGACCTTTCTGAGTATTCCAGATAAAGAAGATCGATTCCAAGTCTGCTTGACTTTCCCTTGCGTCTGTTCTGTGCTGGTACCAAATGAGAACTAGCACTAGCATATGCTGGGTGAAGTTGGCAGGAAATTCAACTCTCTCAAGCTCCAGCCTGCTTCAATACATCTGGTTGAAACCGAGGTTAAATCGCTGGTATTTGACATGTGCTTGCAAAAGTTGCAGCTAGCACTATCAAATGATAGGGGTTTCGTACGGTACTTTCTGCAAGGTTGTTCTGTATATTATAGCATTTCAGATATTGATGATGGTGCCCATTCCCCCTGGTATCTGCGTAGTGTTGGCCGGATGCAGCAGCTAGCACTAGCAAATGCTAGGAGGAAAGATCACCCGGAACCAGCTTCTTTTCTTTGCAGATGTTGTGTATTGAAAAAATACGAAGAGGAATAAGTGATTCCAGCCTAAAAGGAAACAGTATGGTTTTTCAGATTGCTAGGACGAAAAGCCCCAAGTGGATTGAATGTGTGCATAGTATGTAACTGTTGACTCTGCCGGACACTAATCCTTCGCCATCATGCTAAGATAATAGACCCAATCAACAGCTTTTGTCAGTCGATCATCTTGCAGTTGGACACCACTCAATGCGCAGTGACATGTGCAGCTTATTGCCGTGTCAGCGTCTCCTCTCTGTCATGAGAGTTGGCTATATTATGAAAACGCATTTGCTTCATGGACAGTTGTATCTTTCCATTGTAAATCAAACAACATAGGAAGAATGAAGTCCAATCAGAACGCATGCCACTTGATTCCTTGCATGTGCCTGGTGCTTGTTGGATAAACATGACTAGCACTAGCGTATGCTGGGGGTTACTCGGCAACACTCATCCTATTTCCCGTAGTGGCAGCAAGAAGAAGTTTGGAAATCTCAGCAAGCAAATGGACCCTGTATGCGTCCCGCATCTGTTTTGTGCATGCTTGGATGAAAGGCTAGCACTAGCACATGCTGGGGGTTTACATGGTCACTAATCAAGGCGACCTTTCTGAGTATTCCAGATAAAGAAGATCGAATCCAAGTCTGCTTGACTTTCCCTTGCGTCTGTTCTGTGCTGGTACCAAATGAGAACTAGCACTAGCATATGCTGGGTGAAGTTGGCAGGAAATTCAACTCTCTCAAGCTCCAGCCTGCTTCAATACATCTGGTTGAAACCGAGGTTAAATCGCTGGTATTTGACATGTGCTTGCAAAAGTTGCAGCTAGCACTATCAAATGCTAGGGGTTTCGTACGGTACTTTCTGCAAGGTTGTTCTGTATATTATAGCATTTCAGATATTGATGATGGTGCCCATTCCCCCTGGTATCTGCGTAGTGTTGGCCGGATGCAGCAGCTAGCACTAGCAAATGCTAGGAGGAAAGATCACCCGGAACCAGCTTCTTTTCTTTGCAGATGTTGTGTATTGAAAAAATACCAAGAGGAATAAGTGATTCCAGCCTAAAAGGAAACAGTATGGTTTTTCAGATTGCTAGGACGAAAAGCCCCAAGTGGATTGAATGTGTGCATAGTATGTAACTGTTGACTCTGCCGGACACTAATCCTTCGCCATCATGCTAAGATAATAGACCCAATCAACAGCTCTTGTCAGTCGATCATCTTGCAGTTGGACACCACTCAATGCGCAGTGACATGTGCAGCTTATTGCCGTGTCAGCGTCTCCTCTCTGTCATGAGAGTTGGCTATATTATGAAAACGCATTTGCTTCATGGACAGTTGTATCTTTCCATTGTAAATCAAACAACATAGGAAGAATGAAGTCCAATCAGAACGCATGCCACTTGATTCCTTGCATGTGCCTGGTGCTTGTTGGATAAACATGACTAGCACTAGCGTATGCTGGGGGTTACTCGGCAACACTCATCCTATTTCCCGTAGTGGCAGCAAGAAGAAGTTTGGAAATCTCAGCAAGCAAATGGACCCTGTATGCGTCCCGCATCTGTTTTGTGCATGCTTGGATGAAAGGCTAGCACTAGCACATGCTGGGGGTTTACATGGTCACTAATCAAGGCGACCTTTCTGAGTATTCCAGATAAAGAAGATCGATTCCAAGTCTGCTTGACTTTCCCTTGCGTCTGTTCTGTGCTGGTACCAAATGAGAACTAGCACTAGCATATGCTGGGTGAAGTTGACAGGAAATTCAACTCTCTCAAGCTTCAGCATGCTTCAATACATCTGGTTGAAACCGAGGTTAAATCGCCGGTATTTGACATGTGCTTGCAAAAGTTGCAGCTAGCACTATCAAATGATAGGGGTTTCGTACGGTACTTTCTGCAAGGTTGTTCTGTATATTATAGCATTTCAGATATTGATGATGGTGCCCATTCCCCCTGGTATCTGCGTAGTGTTGGCCGGATGCAGCAGCTAGCACTAGCAAATGCTAGGAGGAAAGATCACCCGGAACCAGCTTCTTTTCTTTGCAGATGTTGTGTATTGAAAAAATACGAAGAGGAATAAGTGATTCCAGCCTCAAAGGAAACAGTATGGTTTTTCAGATTGCTAGGACGAAAAGCCCCAAGTGGATTGAATGTGTGCATAGTATGTAATTGTTCACTCTGCCGGACACTAATCCTTCGCCATCATGCTAAGATAATAGACCCAATCAACAGCTTTTGTCAGTCGATCATCTTGCAGTCGGACACCACTCAATGTGCAGTGACATGTGCAGCTTATTGCCGTGTCAGCGAATCCTCTCTGTCATGAGAGTTGGCTATATTATGAAAACGCATTTGCTTCATGGACAGTTGTATCTTTCCATTGTAAATCAAACAACATAGGAAGAATGAAGTCCAATCAGAACGCATGCCACTTGATTCCTTGCATGTGCCTGGTGCTTGTTGGATAAACATGACTAGCACTAGCGTATGCTGGGGGTTACTCGGCAACACTCATCCTATTTCCCGTAGTGGCAGCAAGAAGAAGTTTGGAAATCTCAGCAAGCAAATGGACCCTGTATGCGTCCCGCATCTGTTTTGTGCATGCTTGGATGAAAGGCTAGCACTAGCACATGCTGGGGGTTTACATGGTCACTAATCAAGGCGACCTTTCTGAGTATTCCAGATAAAGAAGATCGATTCCAAGTCTGCTTGACTTTCCCTTGCGTCTGTTCTGTGCTGGTACCAAATGAGAACTAGCACTAGCATATGCTGGGTGAAGTTGGCAGGAAATTCAACTCTCTCAAGCTCCAGCCTGCTTCAATACATCTGGTTGAAACCGAGGTTAAATCGCTGGTATTTGACATGTGCTTGCAAAAGTTGCAGCTAGCACTATCAAATGCTAGGGGTTTCGTACGGTACTTTCTGCAAGGTTGTTCTGTATATTATAGCATTTCAGATATTGATGATGGTGCCCATTCCCCCTGGTATCTGCGTAGTGTTGGCCGGATGCAGCAGCTAGCACTAGCAAATGCTAGGAGGAAAGATCACCCGGAACCAGCTTCTTTTCTTTGCAGATGTTGTGTATTGAAAAAATACGAAGAGGAATAAGTGATTCCAGCCTAAAAGGAAACAGTATGGTTTTTCAGATTGCTAGGACGAAAAGCCCCAAGTGGATTGAATGTGTGCATAGTATGTAACTGTTGACTCTGCCGGACACTAATCCTTCGCCATCATGCTAAGATAATAGACCCAATCAACAGCTTTTGTCAGTCGATCATCTTGCAGTCGGACACCACTCAATGCGCAGTGACATGTGCAGCTTATTGCCGTGTCAGCGTCTCCTCTCTGTCATGAGAGTTGGCTATATTATGAAAACGCATTTGCTTCATGGACAGTTGTATCTTTCCATTGTAAATCAAACAACATAGGAAGAATGAAGTCCAATCAGAACGCATGCCACTTGATTCCTTGCATGTGCCTGGTGCTTGTTGGATAAACATGACTAGCACTAGCGTATGCTGGGGGTTACTCGGCAACACTCATCCTATTTCCCGTAGTGGCAGCAAGAAGAAGTTTGGAAATCTCAGCAAGCAAATGGACCCTGTATGCGTCCCGCATCTGTTTTGTGCATGCTTGGATGAAAGGCTAGCACTAGCACATGCTGGGGGTTTACATGGTCACTAATCAAGGCGACCTTTCTGAGTATTCCAGATAAAGAAGATCGATTCCAAGTCTGCTTGACTTTCCCTTGCGTCTGTTCTGTGCTGGTACCAAATGAGAACTAGCACTAGCATATGCTGGGTGAAGTTGACAGGAAATTCAACTCTCTCAAGCTTCAGCATGCTTCAATACATCTGGTTGAAACCGAGGTTAAATCGCCGGTATTTGACATGTGCTTGCAAAAGTTGCAGCTAGCACTATCAAATGATAGGGGTTTCGTACGGTACTTTCTGCAAGGTTGTTCTGTATATTATAGCATTTCAGATATTGATGATGGTGCCCATTCCCCCTGGTATCTGCGTAGTGTTGGCCGGATGCAGCAGCTAGCACTAGCAAATGCTAGGAGGAAAGATCACCCGGAACCAGCTTCTTTTCTTTGCAGATGTTGTGTATTGAAAAAATACGAAGAGGAATAAGTGATTCCAGCCTAAAAGGAAACAGTATGGTTTTTCAGATTGCTAGGACGAAAAGCCCCAAGTGGATTGAATGTGTGCATAGTATGTAATTGTTCACTCTGCCGGACACTAATCCTTCGCCATCATGCTAAGATAATAGACCCAATCAACAGCTTTTGTCAGTCGATCATCTTGCAGTCGGACACCACTCAATGTGCAGTGACATGTGCAGCTTATTGCCGTGTCAGCGAATCCTCTCTGTCATGAGAGTTGGCTATATTATGAAAACGCATTTGCTTCATGGACAGTTGTATCTTTCCATTGTAAATCAAACAACATAGGAAGAATGAAGTCCAATCAGAACGCATGCCACTTGATTCCTTGCATGTGCCTGGTGCTTGTTGGATAAACATGACTAGCACTAGCGTATGCTGGGGGTTACTCGGCAACACTCATCCTATTTCCCGTAGTGGCAGCAAGAAGAAGTTTGGAAATCTCAGCAAGCAAATGGACCCTGTATGCGTCCCGCATCTGTTTTGTGCATGCTTGGATGAAAGGCTAGCACTAGCACATGCTGGGGGTTTACATGGTCACTAATCAAGGCGACCTTTCTGAGTATTCCAGATAAAGAAGATCGATTCCAAGTCTGCTTGACTTTCCCTTGCGTCTGTTCTGTGCTGGTACCAAATGAGAACTAGCACTAGCATATGCTGGGTGAAGTTGACAGGAAATTCAACTCTCTCAAGCTTCAGCATGCTTCAATACATCTGGTTGAAACCGAGGTTAAATCGCCGGTATTTGACATGTGCTTGCAAAAGTTGCAGCTAGCACTATCAAATGATAGGGGTTTCGTACGGTACTTTCTGCAAGGTTGTTCTGTATATTATAGCATTTCAGATATTGATGATGGTGCCCATTCCCCCTGGTATCTGCGTAGTGTTGGCCGGATGCAGCAGCTAGCACTAGCAAATGCTAGGAGGAAAGATCACCCGGAACCAGCTTCTTTTCTTTGCAGATGTTGTGTATTGAAAAAATACGAAGAGGAATAAGTGATTCCAGCCTAAAAGGAAACAGTATGGTTTTTCAGATTGCTAGGACGAAAAGCCCCAAGTGGATTGAATGTGTGCATAGTATGTAATTGTTCACTCTGCCGGACACTAATCCTTCGCCATCATGCTAAGATAATAGACCCAATCAACAGCTTTTGTCAGTCGATCATCTTGCAGTCGGACACCACTCAATGTGCAGTGACATGTGCAGCTTATTGCCGTGTCAGCGAATCCTCTCTGTCATGAGAGTTGGCTATATTATGAAAACGCATTTGCTCCATGGACAGTTGTATCTTTCCATTGTAAATCAAACAACATAGGAAGAATGAAGTCCAATCAGAACGCATGCCACTTGATTCCTTGCATGTGCCTGGTGCTTGTTGGATAAACATGACTAGCACTAGCGTATGCTGGGGGTTACTCGGCAACACTCATCCTATTTCCCGTAGTGGCAGCAAGAAGAAGTTTGGAAATCTCAGCAAGCAAATGGACCCTGTATGCGTCCCGCATCTGTTTTGTGCATGCTTGGATGAAAGGCTAGCACTAGCACATGCTGGGGGTTTACATGGTCACTAATCAAGGCGACCTTTCTGAGTATTCCAGATAAAGAAGATCGATTCCAAGTCTGCTTGACTTTCCCTTGCGTCTGTTCTGTGCTGGTACTAAATGAGAACTAGCACTAGCATATGCTGGGTGAAGTTGACAGGAAATTCAACTCTCTCAAGCTTCAGCATGCTTCAATACATCTGGTTGAAACCGAGGTTAAATCGCCGGTATTTGACATGTGCTTGCAAAAGTTGCAGCTAGCACTATCAAATGCTAGGGGTTTCGTACGGTACTTTCTGCAAGGTTGTTCTGTATATTATAGCATTTCAGATATTGATGATGGTGCCCATTCCCCCTGGTATCTGCGTAGTGTTGGCCGGATGCAGCAGCTAGCACTAGCAAATGCTAGGAGGAAAGATCACCCGGAACCAGCTTCTTTTCTTTGCAGATGTTGTGTATTGAAAAAATACGAAGAGGAATAAGTGATTCCAGCCTCAAAGGAAACAGTATGGTTTTTCAGATTGCTAGGACGAAAAGCCCCAAGTGGATTGAATGTGTGCATAGTATGTAATTGTTCACTCTGCCGGACACTAATCCTTCGCCATCATGCTAAGATAATAGACCCAATCAACAGCTTTTGTCAGTCGATCATCTTGCAGTCGGACACCACTCAATGTGCAGTGACATGTGCAGCTTATTGCCGTGTCAGCGAATCCTCTCTGTCATGAGAGTTGGCTATATTATGAAAACGCATTTGCTTCATGGACAGTTGTATCTTTCCATTGTAAATCAAACAACATAGGAAGAATGAAGTCCAATCAGAACGCATGCCACTTGATTCCTTGCATGTGCCTGGTGCTTGTTGGATAAACATGACTAGCACTAGCGTATGCTGGGGGTTACTCGGCAACACTCATCCTATTTCCCGTAGTGGCAGCAAGAAGAAGTTTGGAAATCTCAGCAAGCAAATGGACCCTGTATGCGTCCCGCATCTGTTTTGTGCATGCTTGGATGAAAGGCTAGCACTAGCACATGCTGGGGGTTTACATGGTCACTAATCAAGGCGACCTTTCTGAGTATTCCAGATAAAGAAGATCGATTCCAAGTCTGCTTGACTTTCCCTTGCGTCTGTTCTGTGCTGGTACCAAATGAGAACTAGCACTAGCATATGCTGGGTGAAGTTGACAGGAAATTCAACTCTCTCAAGCTTCAGCATGCTTCAATACATCTGGTTGAAACCGAGGTTAAATCGCCGGTATTTGACATGTGCTTGCAAAAGTTGCAGCTAGCACTATCAAATGATAGGGGTTTCGTACGGTACTTTCTGCAAGGTTGTTCTGTATATTATAGCATTTCAGATATTGATGATGGTGCCCATTCCCCCTGGTATCTGCGTAGTGTTGGCCGGATGCAGCAGCTAGCACTAGCAAATGCTAGGAGGAAAGATCACCCGGAACCAGCTTCTTTTCTTTGCAGATGTTGTGTATTGAAAAAATACGAAGAGGAATAAGTGATTCCAGCCTAAAAGGAAACAGTATGGTTTTTCAGATTGCTAGGACGAAAAGCCCCAAGTGGATTGAATGTGTGCATAGTATGTAATTGTTAACTCTGCCGGACACTAATCCTTCGCCATCATGCTAAGATAATAGACCCAATCAACAGCTTTTGTCAGTCGATCATCTTGCAGTCGGACACCACTCAATGTGCAGTGACATGTGCAGCTTATTGCCGTGTCAGCGAATCCTCTCTGTCATGAGAGTTGGCTATATTATGAAAACGCATTTGCTTCATGGACAGTTGTATCTTTCCATTGTAAATCGGACAACATAGGAAGAATGAAGTCCAATCAGAACGCATGCCACTTGATTCCTTGCATGTGCCTGGTGCTTGTTGGATAAACATGACTAGCACTAGCGTATGCTGGGGGTTACTCGGCAACACTCATCCTATTTCCCGTAGTGGCAGCAAGAAGAAGTATGGAAATCTCAGCAAGCAAATGGACCCTGTATGCGTCCCGCATCTGTTTTGTGCATGCTTGGATGAAAGGCTAGCACTAGCACATGCTGGGGGTTTACATGGTCACTAATCAAGGCGACCTTTCTGAGTATTCCAGATAAAAAGAAGATCGATTCCAAGTCTGCTTGACTTTCCCTTGCGTCTGTTCTGTGCTGGTACCAAATGAGAACTAGCACTAGCATATGCTGGGTGAAGTTGGCAGGAAATTCAACTCTCTCAAGCTTCAGCCTGCTTCAATACATCTGGTTGAAACCGAGGTTAAATCGCTGGTATTTGACATGTGCTTGCAAAAGTTGCAGCTAGCACTATCAAATGCTGGGGGTGTCGTACGGTACTTTCTGCAAGGTTGTTCTGTATATTATAGCATTTCAGATATTGATGATGGTGCCCATTCCCCCTGGTATCTGCGTAGTGTTGGCCGGATGCAGCAGCTAGCACTAGCAAATGCTAGGAGGAAAGATCACCCGGAACCAGCTTCTTTTTTTGCAGATGTTGTGTACTGAAAAAATACGAAGAGGAATAAGTGATTCCAGCCTAAAAGGAAACAGTATGGTTTTTCAGATTGCTAGGACGAAAAGCCCCAAGTGGATTGAATGTGTGCATAGTATGTAATTGTTCACTCTGCCGGACACTAATCCTTCGCCATCATGCTAAGATAATAGACCCAATCAACAGCTTTTGTCAGTCGATCATCTTGCAGTCGGACACCACTCAATGCGCAGTGACATGTGCAGCTTATTGCCGTGTCAGCGTCTCCTCTCTGTCATGAGAGTTGGCTATATTATGAAAACGCATTTGCTTCATGAACAGTTGTATCTTTCCATTGTAAATCAAACAACATAGGAAGAAATAGTCCAATCAGAACGCATGCCACTTGATTCCTTGCATGTGCCTGGTGCTTGTTGGATAAACATGACTAGCACTAGCGTATGCTGGGGGTTACTCGGCAACACTCATCCTATTTCCCGTAGTGGCAGCAAGAAGAAGTTTGGAAATCTCAGCAAGCAAATGGACCCTGTATGCGTCCCGCATCTGTTTTGTGCATGCTTGGATGAAAGGCTAGCACTAGCACATGCTGGGGGTTTTCATGGTCACTAATCAAGGCGACCTTTCTGAGTATTCCAGATAAAGAAGATCGATTCCAAGTCTGCTTGACTTTCCCTTGCGTCTGTTCTGTGCTGGTACCAAATGAGAACTAGCACTAGCATATGCTGGGTGAAGTTGGCAGGAAATTCAACTCTCTCAAGCTTCAGCCTGCTTCAATACATCTGGTTGAAACCGAGGTTAAATCGCTGGTATTTGACATGTGCTTGCAAAAGTTGCAGCTAGCACTATCAAATGCTGGGGGTTTCGTACGGTACTTTCTGCAAGGTTGTTCTGTATATTATAGCATTTCAGATATTGATGATGGTGCCCATTCCCCCTGTTATCGGCGTAGTGTTGGCCGGATGCAGCAGCTAGCACTAGCAAATGCTAGGAGGAAAGATCACCCGGAACCAGCTTCTTTTCTTTGCAGATGTTGTGTATTGAAAAAATACGAAGAGGAATAAGTGACTCCAGCCTAAAAGGAAACAGTATGGTTTTTCAGATTGCTAGGACGAAAAGCCCCAAGTGGATTGAATGTGTGCATAGTAAGTAATTTTTCACTGTGCTGGACACTAATCCTTCGCAATCATGCTAAGATAATAGGCCCAATGAACAGCTTTTGTTAGTCGATCATCTTGCAGTCGGACACCACTCAATGCGCAGTGACATGTGCAGCTTATTGCCGTGTCAGCGTCTCCTCTCTGTCATGAGAGTTGGCTATATTGTGAAAACGCATTTGCTTCATGGACAGTTGTATCTTTCCATTGTAAATCCGACAACATAGGAAGAATGAAGTCCAATCAGAACGCATGCCACTTGATTCCTTGCATGTGCCTGGTGCTTGTTGGATAAACATGACTAGCACTAGCGTATGCTGGGGGTTACTCGGCAACACTCATCCTATTTCCCGTAGTGGCAGCAAGAAGAAGTTTGGAAATCTCAGCAAGCAAATGGACCCTGTATGCGTCCCGCATCTGTTTTGTGCATGCTTGGATGAAAGGCTAGCACTAGCACATGCTTGGGGTTTACATGGTCACTAATCAAGGCGACCTTTCTGAGTATTCCAGATAAAGAAGATCGAATCCAAGTCTGCTTGACTTTCCTTTGCGTCTGATTTGTGCTGGTACCAAATGAGAACTAGCACTAGCATATGCTGGGTGAAGTTGGCAGGAAATTCAACTCTCTCAAGCTTCAGCATGCTTCAATACATCTGGTTGAAACCGAGGTTAAATCGCTGGTATTTGACATGTGCTTGCAAAAGTTGCAGCTAGCACTATCAAATGCTAGGGGTTTCCCACGGTACTTTCTGCAAGGTTGTTCTGTATATTATAGCATTTCAGATATTGATGATGGTGCCCATTCCCCCTGGTATCTGCGTAGTGTTGGCCGGATGCAGCAGCTAGCACTAGCAAATGCTAGGAGGAAAGATCACCCGGAACCAGCTTCTTTTCTTTGCAGATGTTGTGTATTGAAAAAATACGAAGAGGAATAAGTGATTCCAGCCTAAAAGGAAACAGTATGGTTTTTCAGATTGCTAGGACGAAAAGCCCCAAGTGGATTGAATGTGTGCATAGTATGTAACTGTTGACTCTGCCGGACACTAATCCTTCGCCATCATGCTAAGATAATAGACCCAATCAACAGCTTTTGTCAGTCGATCATCTTGCAGTCGGACACCACTCAATGTGCAGTGACATGTGCAGCTTATTGCCGTGTCAGCGTCTCCTCTCTGTCATGAGAGTTGGCTATATTATGAAAACGCATTTGCTTCATGGACAGTTGTATCTTTCCATTGTAAATCAAACAACATAGGAAGAATGAAGTCCAATCAGAACGCATGCCACTTGATTCCTTGCATGTGCCTGGTGCTTGTTGGATAAACATGACTAGCACTAGCGTATGCTGGGGGTTACTCGGCAACACTCATCCTATTTCCCGTAGTGGCAGCAAGAAGAAGTTTGGAAATCTCAGCAAGCAAATGGACCCTGTATGCGTCCCGCATCTGTTTTGTGCATGCTTGGATGAAAGGCTAGCACTAGCACATGCTGGGGGTTTACATGGTCACTAATCAAGGCGACCTTTCTGAGTATTCCAGATAAAGAAGATCGAATCCAAGTCTGCTTGACTTTCCCTTGCGTCTGTTCTGTGCTGGTACCAAATGAGAACTAGCACTAGCATATGCTGGGTGAAGTTGACAGGAAATTCAACTCTCTCAAGCTTCAGCCTGCTTCAATACATCTGGTTGAAACCGAGGTTAAATCGCTGGTATTTGACATGTGCTTGCAAAAGTTGCAGCTAGCACTATCAAATGCTGGGGGTTTCGTACGGTACTTTCTGCAAGGTTGTTCTGTATATTATAGCATTTCAGATATTGATGATGGTGCCCATTCCCCCTGGTATCTGCGTAGTGTTGGCCGGATGCAGCAGCTAGCACTAGCAAATGCTAGGAGGAAAGATCACCCGGAACCAGCTTCTTTTCTTTGCAGATGTTGTGTATTGAAAAAATACGAAGAGGAATAAGTGATTCCAGCCTAAAAGGAAACAGTATGGTTTTTCAGATTGCTAGGACGAAAAGCCCCAAGTGGATTGAATGTGTGCATAGTATGTAACTGTTGACTCTGCCGGACACTAATCCTTCGCCATCATGCTAAGGTAATAGACCCAATCAACAGCTTTTGTCAGTCGATCATCTTGCAGTCGGACACCACTCAATGTGCAGTGACATGTGCAGCTTATTGCCGTGTCAGCGTCTCCTCTCTGTCATGAGAGTTGGCTATATTATGAAAACGCATTTGCTTCATGGACAGTTGTATCTTTCCATTGTAAATCAAACAACATAGGAAGAATGAAGTCCAATCAGAACGCATGCCACTTGATTCCTTGCATGTGCCTGGTGCTTGTTGGATAAACATGACTAGCACTAGCGTATGCTGGGGGTTACTCGGCAACACTCATCCTATTTCTCGTAATGGCAGCAAGAAGAAGTTTGGAAATCTCTGCAAGCAAATGGACCCTGTATGCGTCCCGCATCTGTTTTGTGCATGCTTGGATGAAAGGCTAGCACTAGCACATGCTGGGGGTTTACATGGTCACTAATGAAGGCGACCTTTCTGAGTATTCCAGATAAAGAAGATCGATTCCAAGTTTGCTTGACTTTCCCTTGCGTCTGTTCTGTGCTGGTACCAAATGAGAACTAGCACTAGCATATGCTGGGTGAAGTTGACAGGAAATTCAACTCTCTCAAGCTTCAGCCTGCTTCAATACATCTGGTTGAAACCGAGGTTAAATCGCTGGTATTTGACATGTGCTTGCAAACGTTGCAGCTAGCACTATCAAATGCTAGGGGTTTCGTACGGTACTTTCTGCAAGGTTGTTCTGTATATTATAGCATTTCAGATATTGATGATGGTGCCCATTCCCCCTGGTATCTGCGTAGTTTTGGCCGGATGCAGCAGCTAGCACTAGCAAATGCTAGGAGGAAAGATCACCCGGAACCAGCTTCTTTTCTTTGCAGATGTTGTGTATTGAAAAAATACCAAGAGGAATAAGTGATTCCAGCCTAAAAGGAAACAGTATGGTTTTTCAGATTGCTAGGACGAAAAGCCCCAAGTGGATTGAATGTGTGCATAGTATGTAACTGTTGACTCTGCCGGACACTAATCCTTCGCCATCATGCTAAGATAATAGACCCAATCAACAGCTTTTGTCAGTCGATCATCTTGCAGTCGGACACCACTCAATGTGCAGTGACATGTGCAGCTTATTGCCGTGTCAGCGTCTCCTCCCTGTCATGAGAGTTGGCTATATTATGAAAACGCATTTGCTTCATGGACAGTTGTATCTTTCCATTGTAAATCAAACAACATAGGAAGAATGAAGTCCAATCAGAACGCATGCCACTTGATTCCTTGCATGTGCCTGGTGCTTGTTGGATAAACATGACTAGCACTAGCGTATGCTGGGGGTTACTCGGCAACACTCATCCTATTTCCCGTAGTGGCAGCAAGAAGAAGTTTGGAAATCTCAGCAAGCAAATGGACCCTGTATGCGTCCCGCATCTGTTTTGTGCATGCTTGGATGAAAGGCTAGCACTAGCACATGCTGGGAGTTTACATGGTCACTAATCAAGGCGACCTTTCTGAGTATTCCAGATAAAGAAGATCGATTCCAAGTCTGCTTGACTTTCCCTTGCGTCTGTTCTGTGCTGGTACCAAATGAGAACTAGCACTAGCATATGCTGGGTGAAGTTGACAGGAAATTCAACTCTCTCAAGCTTCAGCCTGCTTCAATACATCTGGTTGAAACCGAGGTTAAATCGCTGGTATTTGACATGTGCTTGCAAAAGTTGCAGCTAGCACTATCAAATGCTAGGGGTTTCCCACGGTACTTTCTGCAAGGTTGTTCTGTATATTATAGCATTTCAGATATTGATGATGGTGCCCATTCCCCCTGGTATCTGCGTAGTGTTGGCCGGATGCAGCAGCTAGCACTAGCAAATGCTAGGAGGAAAGATCACCCTGAACCAGCTTCTTTTCTTTGCAGATGTTGTGTATTGAAAAAATACGAAGAGGAATAAGTGATTCCAGCCTAAAAGGAAACAGTATGGTTTTTCAGATTGCTAGGACGAAAAGCCCCAAGTGGATTGAATGTGTGCATAGTATGTAACTGTTGACTCTGCCGGACACTAATGTAGTAGGTGTTAATTCTGCAGCTTGTAAATATGTTAGTATTTTTAGTGTAGATAAAGTAACTTGTCTTTTCTATTTCAGCTTGTTGATTCAACAGAGGATTGTGTCATTTCCTGGTTTCTATCTATCATTAGTTGTGTCCTTATCAGTATTTGCTACTGATAACTTTCTACTGGGTCAAAGGTCAATGGTCCAGTCTATTTTACTTCCAAGGGTGTTTTGTTCTATTGTTTGCTCGTCATTAGGGTTACCTGTTGTGAGCCAATTAGTATACCTTTCAATTCAAATCCCTTTCTCACCTGCCATTGCTAATCTTATGCTGCACACACCCACCTGCACTGCACAGCAATGGATTGAGGATCAAGTTATCAAGGTTAGTAATCATAATTAATCTGTATCAATCTAAACATTATAATTTCAATCATTAGTATAAATCAAGTAATAAATGATAAAATGTGTTTTAAATAACTTGTAAACATAAACAAACGATAGGTTGAGTGAATGAGGTGAGTGTGATGAGATTAGGGTCTGATTCATGAGTATTGCTTATCTATACATATATTTTATATTTCAATGTATTGGTTCTTTGGTATTTTGCGTATTTTGGTATTTGATGCATATTTGCTATTATTTAGTAAATCTGGTGTATTTCTAGACTTTGTACATATCTCTCTAGATGTATGCATGTATTTATTGATAGTTGTATGAATGAATGACTGAAGTTGTATTTCAGTGATGCATGTATATGCCGTGATTATATATGTTATTTACAATATTATAATTAATATTGTATCTGTATTTAGTTTCATGTGACTGTCGAATGAGACGACTGGCAGAAGGCATGTTACACTCTCGTGTCACACACAGGGTATGTTTTGTATATAGTTTATCTATATAATATGTTCATGTTGTGCATTCATTATGCATAATATGATTATGTGATGATTTAATGCTTTCCTCAGTTATGCGTTTAATAATGTGTAATTATATTGTCTTTGTATATGAAGGTACATCTGCACTGATTAGATATCGAGGCAGAAATATATTTGCGTATCTGCTGTAATGATGTAATCAGTTATTAAGAAGCAGATCGATACTTTACATTTAATGTGTTATTGTACATTTATTCTGAAACATGTGATATATTGTGATTTTAAATTGTTTCAGGAGTGTCTTCTATATGCCTTGCTGAATAAACTGAATTTTCTCACAACCCCGTGGACTGTAATCTCTTGCAACTAAGGATTACACATAAGGTCTACAACATTGGAGCCCCCAGTGAGGATTCAGCGGTGTTCCAGCGTCTCAACAGTGACCAACATAGACTTGATGATGTGCTGCTAGGTATATTTTTGTGATGTGCTTCATAGAGACAAACTGATATATCAATTTGATAGCAGTTTCTATAATTGATTTGATTTTCATTTATCAATAACTGGATAAGTGATTGACTTGTGATACAGTGATTCGGTTTTCCATCCACTATGACTGAGTCCATATCTACTTCCATCAGCTGAATTGAAGATATCTCCAAAAATAGTATACTTTGTATAACTAGACTTTCACCATAAAGGCATTTAGATCATGTCGCCATAAAGGCACAGACTAACCACACTGTGTTGTTTACTTCCAGTGTTGTGTTCATTTCTATCATTACTTCTGCATTTATATTCTGTATAAGATTTATGTTTTGATATTTACATTTGTGTGACATATTTATATGCATACATTTATCCTTGTTTAAACACCAGCAATTATGAATATTTAATTGTGCTCTGTTTATAGTGTTTTTTTGCATTTAGTTTTGATGCGCTAATTAGTTGGGTTTTTTTGTCAGTTGAAGAATTTGAGTTGTCTGAGTGTGTATAAATTTGATTAAATTTACTTTTAAATTTTGCTTCATCAAAACTTAGTAAAAAAAACCAACTTAGTATCATCCTTTAAACAAGCTTACTTAATTTAGTATATTATTCAATTCAGTATTTGCACATTGCACTTTATTGCTGCTGCGCTATACTAATTAATTTAATAACATCCCAAATCCCCTCGTCGACATTTAGTTGGGCTTTTGTGCTTTTGGTTCTTGTATTCTGTTTTTTGGTTTATATTTTGCATCAGGTCACAAGGTGTTCTGTTTATTTTTTGTCGCGTTTCTCGCATTTCTCTGGTCGTATGTTGTGTGCTCGTGTTGTCGCGTTGTTGTCACGCAGTGTTGCATCAGCTTGACGTGATATTTTCGGGCAGAGCTGTTGAAATTTGATGTTGCATTCCGTGTTTTTACATTGAATACAATATAAAACTTGGGTGTTTGTGTTATTCTTTTGCAATCTTCTCTGAATTTAATTATGTTTATTACTTAATCTCAATTAGTTTAGTGATGTGCACTTCAGGTAGTTTACTTTAGTTTACTTAGTTTAGATGTAAGTACTTACTTAGTTTAGTTTGAGTACTCAATTAAGGTTTCATTCTTAGTTTAGTACTTAGTCATTAGTTGCCACGTGGTATTAGTGTATTTTTCACTCACTTACAAGCATGTAAGCTTGTCACATATTCCCTCGCACACAAACAGTTGGTTTGTGCTGTTAGTCTATTACCCTTTATTACTTCTACCACAAACTCCGTTGTTTGTGCTGTTCACCATTCACCATATTTTTTTCTGTTTGTGCATTTCTACTTTGTGCTACATTTTCACACAGGAGTTTGTCTTCGTAATTTCACTGGTGAATCTACAAAATGGAATTCAGCAAAGAGGAAATGGAAAAGATGATTGTTGCCTTTGAGAAGGCAGGATTGAAACCTAAAGCTGATACAGTGGAGGGTTTCAAAGACTGGATCACTTCTGTCTCAGAACAGGAAGTTATAATTAAACAGGAAGTTGATCTTGGAGTTAGTGCTTCAGTGGATGATGTAGTAGTACTACACAACAGAAGAGTGTCAGTACTCACGCATATCACAGCTTCCCTAAACTAACAGTATTTAGTGGGGAGCCAGGCAAGGATAGTGAATATGACCTTTGGCGATATGAGGTCGACTGCTTGATTGAGGCCAAAACACACAGCAATGAGGTGATTCTACAAGCCATACGGAAATCCCTCAAGGGTGAAGCTGCTCTTTCAGCAATGAAGCTTGGTCACAAAGCTTCAATTACAGACATCCTATCCAAGTTGAAGAGTGCTTTTGGGACACTTCGGAGAATTTCTGTACTCATGTCCGAGTTTTACAGTGCCACTCAAAAGGATGGTGAAGATGTCACTGCTTGGAGCTGTCGTCTTGAGAGATTACTCTACCAGTTGGTTTGTCAGAAGTCTATATCTCATGCCGAGCAAGATGATATGTTGAGGTCAAGGTTGTGGGATGGCTTGAATCCTACTCTTAAGGGACTAGCAGGCTACAAATATGAGTCTCTCAAGAATTTTGATGACCTTCGTCTATGCCTAAGAGAGTTGGAGTTCGACTTGCATCGTGGGACTGTTCCTCAACATAAAGGGAAGCAAGCTATGGTGAAACAAGCGTCTTCTGAGAAGTCAACAGAGCCTGACCACTATTCTGAACTTAAAGATATGTTGAAGCAAATGAAGTCAGAGATTACTGGCATAAAGGATCATCAAACTCAAATGACGACACAGATCAATCAGCTTCAGTCAGGGCAACCAGATGTTAGGCCTAGAGGTCGTGGTAGATCAGGATATCGAGGTGCTTATGGTTCCACACAGGACACATCAACGTCAGTGAATCAGTCTGAGAGTGCTTCTGGATCAGATCCATCTCAAGAGAGTATACAGCAACGACCACTCCCTGTTTGTTGGAATTGTGGTTATCCTGGTCATCTTTCATATGGTTGTCGTGTCCGACAGGATCATCGCCGGAGACCTTTAAACTCCAACAGGCCTATGGGCAGGGGGCACTCCTAGGCCAAGATCTACGCCCCAGAGGACATGTTATGGACAAGCTTGTGGGTCATTCTAATGAGGTCGAGCTACAGGTTGAGGGTGTCACAACCAGAGCTTTACTTGACACTGGAGCGACAGTGTCTCTTGTGTCTCAGTCTTTTTATGATTCCTTCTTGAATCATTTACCAATTGAGCCTTTGGGTTGCATGTTGAATATCGAACATGCTGGTGGTGATTCTTTGCCTTACATAGGTTTTGTTGAGGTTGGAGTCAGTTCTAATGGTTGTGGTCTTGGTGATTGTGTCACTTCTTGTTTGCTTCTTGTTGTACCTGATACTAAGTACAACCATAAGGTACCTATTTTACTTGGCACAAATGTACTTTCACATTTGTTGGGTGAGTGTAAGTCTGCTAATGGTGTTCGTTTTCTTCAATGTGCTGACCTGTTTACTCCTTGGTATTTGACATTTCGGAGTATGGTTGTTCAAGATAAGGAACTATCGAGGAATGGAGGAGTACTTGGCTACTTGAAGTCATCAGAGACAAGCAGAGTGATGATTCCACCCAACTCTCATGTCACTATTAAGGCACAACTATGCCATAGCGTACCATACCGTCAAGTATGTGCCCTTATACAAGCTACTCAAGACTCAGTGTTACCCAGGGATCTTGATGTTGCACCTACTCTATTGACCTATGATCCCACCAAGCCATATGACATTGATGTACTTGTGTCAAATGTTACCACTCAAACAGCTGTTGTACGTCCTAAGGATCTATTATGTGAGCTTCAGCCCGTCTCCATAGAAGGAATGACACCAACTATGCCTTCAGATCCTGATACTTTGCTTGACCAGATAGAGTTTGACCGTGATGGACTTACTGAAGATGAGATAGATCAAGGACTTGGAGTTATTCAGCGCTTCAGTAATATATTCTCCAAAAGTGAAGATGATCTTGGTCACTCGTCACTTGTCCGACATAGGATAGACCTCGTAGACGACACACCTTTCAAACAACGGCATCGTCGTATTCCTCCTGGAATGTTTGAAGATGTAAAGCAACACTTGAATGACCTCTTGTCTGCTGGAGTGATAAGGCCCTCACACAGCCCTTGGGCATCAAACATTGTTCTGGTTAAGCGCAAGGATGGTCGTTTACGACTTTGTGTTGATTACCGCCAGTTAAATCAGAGGACAATAAAGGACAGTTATGCATTACCCCGTATAGAAGAGCTTCTTGACAGCCTTGGTGGGATGAAATTTTACTCAGTGCTGGACATGAAAAGTGGATACTACCAGGTGGAGCTTGAGGAAGAACACAAACAGCGCACAGCATTTACTGTAGGCCCACTTGGGTTCTACGAGTATAACCGAATGCCTTTCGGTCTGTCCAATGCTCCCGCCACCTATCAGCGCCTCATGGAGAAGTGTTTGGAAGGTCTGCATCTCCGTATTTGTCTCATCTACCTGGATGACTTAATTATATTCTCCAAGACCTATGAGGAGCATGTAGAACGCCTCAGACTAGTCTTCCAGCGTCTCCAGGAGTGTGGCCTCAAACTTGCTACTAAGAAATGCAAGTTTTTCAAACGGAAGGTCAGGTATGTGGGATATATAGTGTCAGCTGAGGGAATTGAAGCAGACCCAGACAAGATCGACAAGATCAAGAACTGGCCTATTCCCAAGAACCCTGAGGATGTTCGTCGTTTCCTGGGTTTCGCAGGGTATTACAGGAAATTTGTACAGAACTTTTCCAGGATTGCACGTCCTTTGTCGGCCTTGATGCCCTCCACACCACAGAGGAAGAGCAAGTCACGGAAGCATGTATCTCCAATTGACTGGCAGTGGGAAGAAGCACAGCAGGATTCTTTTGACAAGTTGAAGTCCTGTCTGTCAAGTCCTCCAGTTCTAGGATATCCAGACTTTTCTAAGCCCTTCGAGCTCCACACAGATGCCAGTGCTCAGGGATTAGGAGCTGTTATATACCAGGAGCAAGATGGGGTATCTAGAGTTATAGCCTACGCCAGTAGAGGACTCACACGCTCGGAACGGAACTATTCAGCTCACAAATTGGAATTTTTGTGCCTCAAGTGGAGTGTTACCGAAAAGTTCCATGACTACTTATATGGAAACGAGTTTTTAGTCTTTACAGACAACAACCCACTTACGTATGTGTTAACTACTGCAAAGTTAGATGCCACAGGACACAGGTGGTTGGCTGCTTTATCCATGTACAACTTCACCATCAAGTACAGACCTGGAAAGTCTAATGCGGATGCAGATTCCTTGTCAAGATTGCCAGTTTGTGAAGAAGTCAGCAGTGAAGTTGTTCACGCCATCTGTGGGAAAGTGCAGGTGTCCAGCTTGGTCGAGACCATCTGTTTGTCTGTTAATAGCATGTCCCAGGATGATGTTTCTGTTGTTGAGGAACAATGTCGAACCAATGCCAAGGAGTGGAGTAAGACTCAGCGTAGAGACCCAGACTTGTTAGACATTATTGATTCTCTTGAATCAGGACAGAGATTGGACCGCAAGATGTACAGAGATAATCCTGTTATGACTGGTCTGCTCAAGAACTACAATCATTACAAGCTTATTGAGGGTGTTCTCCTCAAAGTTACTGTGACAGCAGATGGTACTCAGGAACAGCTAGTTTTGCCTTCAAGATGTAGACTAGCTGCACTCCGTAGTTTGCATGATGACTCGGGACATCCTGGCAGAGACCGCACTTTATCTCTTTTAAGAGAGAGATTCTATTGGCCAGGCATGGCACAGGATGTTCAGAAACACCTAGAGTCTTGTGACAGATGCTTAAAGAGGAAGGCGACCACTGACAAAGCACCACTAGTTAACATCGTGACCACACAGCCCCTAGAGCTGATATGCATGGACTTTTTGACTATCGAGGCATCCAAAGGAGGTCACCAGTATGTGTTAGTGGTCACCGACCACTTTACCAGGTATGCACAGGCCTATTCATGTCGGAATACCTCAGCAAGAACAACAGCTGAACTATTCTTCAACCATTTTGTTGTACATTATGGTCTTCCACAGAGAATACATTCCGACAAGGGTGCCAACTTTGTAGGAAACCTCATGACTGAGTTGTGCCACCTTTTGCACATTGAGAAATCTTCCACTACCCCATACCACCCTATGGGTAATGGGATGTGCGAACGATTTAATAGGACTTTGTGTAACATGCTCGGTACTTTAGATCCTGAAGCAAAGAAAGACTGGAAGACACATGTTGGGCCATTAGTGCACGCCTACAACAGCACAAGGCATGAGTCTACTGGGTACTCGCCTTTTTATCTTATGTTTGGCCGACACCCAAGGCTTCCAGTCGATGTTGCTTTTGGTCTTGACATACAGCCAAGCAAGCCAAGAACAACCTTACAGTATACCAAATCCTTGAAGGAAAGGTTGGACCAGGCCTACAAGTTAGCATCCCAAAAGGCAAATCAATCTCGTAGTCAACAGAAGGATTTCTACGACAAACGTGTGAGAGCTGCAGTTCTGGATGTTGGCGATAGGGTGTTAGTACGAGTTGTGGCTTTTGAAGGACGTCATAAGATTCAGGACAAATGGGAAGGTGACATTTATGTTGTGATTTATCAGCCTAACCCTGATATACCTGTCTACACTGTCAGGAAGGAAAATGGACAAGGACGCACCAGGACCCTGCATAGAAATTTGTTACTTCCTGTGAGTTCTCTTCCACGTCAAGACGTCACACCACCTAAGCCTGCTCCCAGAACTAGTGTTCCTAGACCAACAGTAGTTCCTAGAAGATCAAGGAGAATCCAAGGACAAGACCCAGATTATGATGAAGATGAGGATGATGACTTCATAGTTGTTTCCACTCCATCACAGCCGTCAGTGTCAACTTCTAGAGAAGATGATAGGCCAACTGAGGTTAGAGTAGATGAAGATAGAGCTTCTACTTCAAGTGATCAGGATGTGGAAGAGCCTGCAGATTCTGTTCAGGAACAGGATCAAGAGTCCGATGTGGATCAGGCTGAGGATCAGTCATCAGAATCTGCAACCTCAGACACAGCTTCTGTACCAGAGGATGTCACTCCTGCAGTTCAAGACCAGGATCTAGAACCGATTAGAGGATGTGACAACTCAGTTCCCCAGGTAGCTCCTAGACCAGTACCAGCTCCTAGACGCTCTACCCGAGAACGGAGAAAGCCTCAGTGGATGCAATCTGGAGATTACGTAATGTCTGCTATCACTGATGTTCCAGAGGACTGGAGAAGTCGAGCTGATTATCTACTTTCACTGATAGGTACAGGAGTTGTAAATGACGTCACAGCCAAGAGTATGCTTTTGTCCCTTATTTCCGGTCATGACAAATGATGAGGACATCATTTTGCCGAGGGGAGGAAGTATGTAGTAGGTGTTAATTCTGCAGCTTGTAAATATGTTAGTATTTTTAGTGTAGATAAAGTAACTTGTCTTTTCTATTTCAGCTTGTTGATTCAACAGAGGATTGTGTCATTTCCTGGTTTCTATCTATCATTAGTTGTGTCCTTATCAGTATTTGCTACTGATAACTTTCTACTGGGTCAAAGGTCAATGGTCCAGTCTATTTTACTTCCAAGGGTGTTTTGTTCTATTGTTTGCTCGTCATTAGGGTTACCTGTTGTGAGCCAATTAGTATACCTTTCAATTCAAATCCCTTTCTCACCTGCCATTGCTAATCTTATGCTGCACACACCCACCTGCACTGCACAGCAATGGATTGAGGATCAAGTTATCAAGGTTAGTAATCATAATTAATCTGTATCAATCTAAACATTATAATTTCAATCATTAGTATAAATCAAGTAATAAATGATAAAATGTGTTTTAAATAACTTGTAAACATAAACAAACGATAGGTTGAGTGAATGAGGTGAGTGTGATGAGATTAGGGTCTGATTCATGAGTATTGCTTATCTATACATATATTTTATATTTCAATGTATTGGTTCTTTGGTATTTTGCGTATTTTGGTATTTGATGCATATTTGCTATTATTTAGTAAATCTGGTGTATTTCTAGACTTTGTACATATCTCTCTAGATGTATGCATGTATTTATTGATAGTTGTATGAATGAATGACTGAAGTTGTATTTCAGTGATGCATGTATATGCCGTGATTATATATGTTATTTACAATATTATAATTAATATTGTATCTGTATTTAGTTTCATGTGACTGTCGAATGAGACGACTGGCAGAAGGCATGTTACACTCTCGTGTCACACACAGGGTATGTTTTGTATATAGTTTATCTATATAATATGTTCATGTTGTGCATTCATTATGCATAATATGATTATGTGATGATTTAATGCTTTCCTCAGTTATGCGTTTAATAATGTGTAATTATATTGTCTTTGTATATGAAGGTACATCTGCACTGATTAGATATCGAGGCAGAAATATATTTGCGTATCTGCTGTAATGATGTAATCAGTTATTAAGAAGCAGATCGATACTTTACATTTAATGTGTTATTGTACATTTATTCTGAAACATGTGATATATTGTGATTTTAAATTGTTTCAGGAGTGTCTTCTATATGCCTTGCTGAATAAACTGAATTTTCTCACAACCCCGTGGACTGTAATCTCTTGCAACTAAGGATTACACATAAGGTCTACAACACTAATCCTTCGCCATCATGCTAAGATAATAGACCCAATCAACAGCTTTTGTCAGTCGATCATCTTGCAGTCGGACACCACTCAATGTGCAGTGACATGTGCAGCTTATTGCCGTGTCAGCGTCTCCTCTCTGTCATGAGAGTTGGCTATATTATGAAAACGCATTTGCTTCATGGACAGTTGTATCTTTCCATTGTAAATCAAACAACATAGGAAGAATGAAGTCCAATCAGAACGCATGCCACTTGATTCCTTGCATGTGCCTGGTGCTTGTTGGATAAACATGACTAGCACTAGCGTATGCTGGGGGTTACTCGGCAACACTCATCCTATTTCCCGTAGTGGCAGCAAGAAGAAGTTTGGAAATCTCAGCAAGCAAATGGACCCTGTATGCGTCCCGCATCTGTTTTGTGCATGCTTGGATGAAAGGCTAGCACCAGCACATGCTGGGGGTTTACATGGTCACTAATCAAGGCGACCTTTCTGAGTATTCCAGATAAAGAAGATCGATTCCAAGTTTGCTTGACTTTCCCTTGCGTCTGTTCTGTGCTGGTACCAAATGAGAACTAGCACTAGCATATGCTGGGTGAAGTTGACAGGAAATTCAACTCTCTCAAGCTTCAGCATGCTTCAATACATCTGGTTGAAACCGAGGTTAAATCGCTGGTATTTGACATGTGCTTGCAAAAGTTGCAGCTAGCACTATCAAATGCTGGGGGTTTCGTACGGTACTTTCTGCAAGGTTGTTCTGTATATTATAGCATTTCAGATATTGATGATGGTGCCCATTCCCCCTGGTATCTGCGTAGTGTTGGCCGGATGCAGCAGCTAGCACTAGCAAATGCTAGGAGGAAAGATCACCCGGAACCAGCTTCTTTTCTTTGCAGATGTTGTGTATTGAAAAAAATACCAGGAGGAATAAGTGATTCCAGCCTAAAAGGAAACAGTATGGTTTTTCAGATTGCTAGGACGAAAAGCCCCAAGTGGATTGAATGTGTGCATAGTATGTAACTGTTGACTCTGCCGGACACTAATCCTTCGCCATCATGCTAAGATAATAGACCCAATCAACAGCTTTTGTCAGTCGATCATCTTGCAGTCGGACACCACTCAATGTGCAGTGACATGTGCAGCTTATTGCCGTGTCAGCGTCTCCTCCCTGTCATGAGAGTTGGCTATATTATGAAAACGCATTTGCTTCATGGACAGTTGTATCTTTCCATTGTAAATCAAACAACATAGGAAGAATGAAGTCCAATCAGAACGCATGCCACTTGATTCCTTGCATTTGCCTGGTGCTTGTTGGATAAACATGACTAGCACTAGCGTATGCTGGGGGTTACTCGGCAACACTCATCCTATTTCCCGTAGTGGCAGCAAGAAGAAGTTTGGAAATCTCAGCAAGCAAATGGACCCTGTATGCGTCCCGCATCTGTTTTGTGCATGCTTGGATGAAAGGCTAGCACTAGCACATGCTGGGAGTTTACATGGTCACTAATCAAGGCGACCTTTCTGAGTATTCCAGATAAAGAAGATCGATTCCAAGTCTGCTTGACTTTCCCTTGCGTCTGTTCTGTGCTGGTACCAAATGAGAACTAGCACTAGCATATGCTGGGTGAAGTTGACAGGAAATTCAACTCTCTCAAGCTTCAGCCTGCTTCAATACATCTGGTTGAAACCGAGGTTAAATCGCTGGTATTTGACATGTGCTTGCAAAAGTTGCAGCTAGCACTATCAAATGCTAGGGGTTTCCCACGGTACTTTCTGCAAGGTTGTTCTGTATATTATAGCATTTCAGATATTGATGATGGTGCCCATTCCCCCTGGTATCGGCGTAGTGTTGGCCGGATGCAGCAGCTAGCACTAGCAAATGCTAGGAGGAAAGATCACCCTGAACCAGCTTCTTTTCTTTGCAGATGTTGTGTATTGAAAAAATACCAAGAGGAATAAGTGATTCCAGCCTAAAAGGAAACAGTATGGTTTTTCAGATTGCTAGGACGAAAAGCCCCAAGTGGATTGAATGTGTGCATAGTATGTAATTGTTCACTCTGCCGGACACTAATCCTTCGCCATCATGCTAAGATAATAGACCCAATCAACAGCTTTTGTCAGTCGATCATCTTGCAGTCGGACACCACTCAATGTGCAGTGACATGTGCAGCTTATTGCCGTGTCAGCGTCTCCTCTCTGTCATGAGAGTTGGCTATATTATGAAAACGCATTTGCTTCATGGACAGTTGTATCTTTCCATTGTAAATCAAACAACATAGGAAGAATGAAATCCAATCAGAACGCATGCCACTTGATTCCTTGCATGTGCCTGGTGCTTGTTGGATAAACATGACTAGCACTAGCGTATGCTGGGGGTTACTCGGCAACACTCATCCTATTTCCCGTAGTGGCAGCAAGAAGAAGTTTGGAAATCTCAGCAAGCAAATGGACCCTGTATGCGTCCCGCATCTGTTTTGTGCATGCTTGGATGAAAGGCTAGCACTAGCACATGCTGGGGGTTTACATAGTCACTAATCAAGGCGACCTTTCTGAGTATTCCAGATAAAGAAGATCGAATCCAAGTCTGCTTGACTTTCCCTTGCGTCTGTTCTGTGCTGGTACCAAATGAGAACTAGCACTAGCATATGCTGGGTGAAGTTGACAGGAAATTCAACTCTCTCAAGCTTCAGCCTGCTTCAATACATCTGGTTGAAACCGAGGTTAAATCGCTGGTATTTGACATGTGCTTGCAAAAGTTGCAGCTAGCACTATCAAATGCTAGGGGTTTCGTACGGTACTTTCTGCAAGGTTGTTCTGTATATTATAGCATTTCAGATATTGATGATGGTGCCCATTCCCCCTGGTATCTGCGTAGTGTTGGCCGGATGCAGCAGCTAGCACTAGCAAATGCTAGGAGGAAAGATCACCCAGAACCAGCTTCTTTTCTTTGCAGATGTCGTGTATTGAAAAATTACGAAGAGGACTAAGTGATTCCAGCCTAAACGGAAACAGTATGGTTTTTCAGATTGCTAGAACGAAAAGCCCCAAGTGGATTGAATGTGTGCATAGTATGCCATTTTTCATTGTGCCTGACACTAATCCTTCGCGATCATGCTAAGATAATAGACCCAATCAACAGCTTTTGTCAGTCGATCATCTTGCAGTCGGACACCACTCAATGTGCAGTGACATGTGCAGCTTATTGCCGTGTCAGCGTCTCCTCTCTGTCATGAGAGTTGGCTATATTATGAAAACGCATTTGCTTCATGGACAGTTGTATCTTTCCATTGTAAATCCGACAACATAGGAAGAATGAAGTCCAATCAGAACGCATGCCCCTTGATTCCTTGCATGTGCCTGGTGCTTGTTGGATAAACATGACTAGCACTAGCGTATGCTGGGGGTTACTCGGCAACACTCATCCTATTTCCCGTAGTGGCAGCAAGAAGAAGTTTGGAAATCTCAGCAAGCAAATGGACCCTGTATGCGTCCCGCATCTGTTTTGTGCATGCTTGGATGAAAGGCTAGCACTAGCACATGCTGGGGGTTTACATGGTCACTAATCAAGGCGACCTTTCTGAGTATTCCAGATAAAGAAGATCGATTCCAAGTCTGCTTGACTTTCCCTTGCGTCTGTTCTCTGCTGGTACCAAATGAGAACTAGCACTAGCATATGCTGGGTGAAGTTGACAGGAAATTCAACTCTCTCAAGCTTCAGCATGCTTCAATACATCTGGTTGAAACCGAGGTTAAATCGCTGGTATTTGACATGTGCTTGCAAAAGTTGCAGCTAGCACTATCAATTGGTAGGGGTTTCCCACGGTACTTTCTGCAAGGTTGTTCTGTATATTATAGCATTTCAGATATTGATGATGGTGCCCATTCCCCCTGGTATCTGCGTAGTGTTGGCCGGATGCAGCAGCTAGCACTAGCAAATGCTAGGAGGAAAGATCACCCGGAACCAGCTTCTTTTCTTTGCAGATGTCGTGTATTGAAAAAATACCAAGAGGAATAAGTGATTCCAGCCTAAAAGGAAACAGTATGGTTTTTCAGATTGCTAGGACGAAAAGCCCCAAGTGGATTGAATGTGTGCATAGTATGTAACTGTTGACTCTGCCGGACACTAATCCTTCGCCATCATGCTAAGATAATAGACCCAATCAACAGCTTTTGTCAGTCGATCATCTTGCAGTCGGACACCACTCAATGTGCAGTGACATGTGCAGCTTATTGCCGTGTCAGCGTCTCCTCTCTGTCATGAGAGTTGGCTATATTATGAAAACGCATTTGCTTCATGGACAGTTGTATCTTTCCATTGTAAATCAAACAACATAGGAAGAATGAAGTCCAATCAGAACGCATGCCACTTGATTCCTTGCATTTGCCTGGTGCTTGTTGGATAAACATGACTAGCACTAGCGTATGCTGGGGGTTACTCGGCAACACTCATCCTATTTCCCGTAGTGGCAGCAAGAAGAAGTTTGGAAATCTCAGCAAGCAAATGGACCCTGTATGCGTCCCGCATCTGTTTTGTGCATGCTTGGATGAAAGGCTAGCACTAGCACATGCTGGGGGTTTACATAGTCACTAATCAAGGCGACCTTTCTGAGTATTCCAGATAAAGAAGATCGATTCCAAGTCTGCTTGACTTTCCCTTGCGTCTGTTCTGTGCTGGTACCAAATGAGAACTAGCACTAGCATATGCTGGGTGAAGTTGACAGGAAATTCAACTCTCTCAAGCTTCAGCATGTTTCAATACATCTGGTTGAAACCGAGGTTAAATCGCTGGTATTTGACATGTGCTTGCAAAAGTTGCAGCTAGCACTATCAATTGGTAGGGGTTTCGTACGGTACTTTCTGCAAGGTTGTTCTGTATATTGTAGCATTTCAGATATTGATGATGGTGCCCATTCCCCCTGGTATCTGCGTAGTGTTGGCCGGATGCAGCAGCTAGCACTAGCAAATGCTAGGAGGAAAGATCACCCGGAACCAGCTTCTTTTCTTTGCAGATGTCGTGTATTGAAAAAATACCAAGAGGAATAAGTGATTCCAGCCTAAAAGGAAACAGTATGGTTTTTCAGATTGCTAGGACGAAAAGCCCCAAGTGGATTGAATGTGTGCATAGTATGTAACTGTTGACTCTGCCGGACACTAATCCTTCGCCATCATGCTAAGATAATAGACCCAATCAACAGCTTTTGTCAGTCGATCATCTTGCAGTCGGACACCACTCAATGTGCAGTGACATGTGCAGCTTATTGCCGTGTCAGCGTCTCCTCTCTGTCATGAGAGTTGGCTATATTATGAAAACGCATTTGCTTCATGGACAGTTGTATCTTTCCATTGTAAATACGACAACATAGGAAGAATGAAGTCCAATCAGAACGCATGCCACTTGATTCCTTGCATGTGCCTGGTGCTTGTTGGATAAACATGACTAGCACTAGCGTATGCTGGGGGTTACTCGGCAACACTCATCCTATTTCCCGTAGTGGCAGCAAGAAGAAGTTTGGAAATCTCAGCAAGCAAATGGACCCTGTATGCGTCCCGCATCTGTTTTGTGCATGCTTGGATGAAAGGCTAGCACTAGCACATGCTTGGGGTTTACATGGTCACTAATCAAGGCGACCTTTCTGAGTATTCCAGATAAAGAAGATCGAATCCAAGTCTGCTTGACTTTCCCTTGCGTCTGTTCTGTGCTGGTACCGAATGAGAACTAGCACTAGCATATGCTGGGTGAAGTTGACAGGAAATTCAACTCTCTCAAGCTTCAGCATGCTTCAATACATCTGGTTGAAACCGAGGTTAAATCGCTGGTATTTGACATGTGCTTGCAAAAGTTGCAGGTAGCACTATCAAATGCTAGGGGTTTCCCACGGTACTTTCTGCAAGGTTGTTCTGTATATTATAGCATTTCAGATATTGATGATGGTGCCCATTCCCCCTGGTATCTGCGTAGTGTTGGCCGGATGCAGCAGCTAGCACTAGCAAATGCTAGGAGGAAAGATCACCCGGAACCAGCTTCTTTTCTTTGCAGATGTTGTGTATTGAAAAAATACCAAGAGGACTAAGTGATTCCAGCCTAAAAGGAAACAGTATGGTTTTTCAGATTGCTAGGACGAAAAGCCCCAAGTGGATTGAATGTGTGCATAGTATGTAATTGTCCACTCTGCCGGACACTAATCCTTCGCCATCATGCTAAGATAATAGACCCAATCAACAGCTTTTTTCAGTCGATCATCTTGCAGTCGGACACCACTCAATGTGCAGTGACATGTGCAGCTTATTGCCGTGTCAGCGTCTCCTCTCTGTCATGAGAGTTGGCTATATTATGAAAACGCATTTGCTTCATGGACAGTTGTATCTTTCCATTATAAATCAAACAACATAGGAAGAATGAAGTCCAATCAGAACGCATGCCACTTGATTCCTTGCATGTGCCTGGTGCTTGTTGGATAAACATGACTAGCACTAGCGTATGCTGGGGGTTACTCGGCAACACTCATCCTATTTCCCGTAGTGGCAGCAAGAAGAAGTTTGGAAATCTCAGCAAGCAAATGGACCCTGTATGCGTCCCGCATCTGTTTTGTGCATGCTTGGATGAAAGGCTAGCACTAGCACATGCTGGGGGTTTACATGGTCACTAATCAAGGCGACCTTTCTGAGTATTCCAGATAAAGAAGATCGATTCCAAGTCTGCTTGACTTTCCCTTGCGTCTGTTCTGTGCTGGTACCAAATGAGAACTAGCACTAGCATATGCTGGGTGAAGTTGACAGGAAATTCAACTCTCTCAAGCTTCAGCATGCTTCAATACATCTGGTTGAAACCGAGGTTAAATCGCTGGTATTTGACATGTGCTTGCAAAAGTTGCAGCTAGCACTATCAAATGCTAGGGGTTTCGTACGGTACTTTCTGCAAGGTTGTTCTGTATATTATAGCATTTCAGATATTGATGATGGTGCCCATTCCCCCTGGTATCTGCGTAGTGTTGGCCGGATGCAGCAGCTAGCACTAGCAAATGCTAGGAGGAAAGATCGCCCGGAACCAGCTTCTTTTCTTTGCAGATGTCGTGTCTTGAAACAATACGAAGAGGAATAAGTGATTCCAGCCTAAAAGGAAACAGTATGGTTTTTCAGATTGCTAGGACGAAAAGCCCCAAGTGGATTGAATGTGTGCATAGGATGTCATTTTTCACTCTGCCGGACACTAATCCTTCGCCATCATAATAGACCCAATCAACAGCTTTTGTCAGTCGATCATCTTGCAGTCGGACACCACTCAATGTGCAGTGACATGTGCAGCTTATTGCCGTGTCAGCGTCTCCTCTCTGTCATGAGAGTTGGCTATATTATGAAAACGCATTTGCTTCATGGACAGTTGTATCTTTCCATTGTAAATCAAACAACATAGGAAGAATGAAGTCCAATCAGAACGCATGCCACTTGATTCCTTGCATTTGCCTGGTGCTTGTTGGATAAACATGACTAGCACTAGCGTATGCTGGGGGTTACTCGGCAACACTCATCCTATTTCCCGTAGTGGCAGCAAGAAGAAGTTTGGAAATCTCAGCAAGCAAATGGACCCTGTATGCGTCCCGCATCTGTTTTGTGCATGCTTGGATGAAAGGCTAGCACTAGCACATGCTGGGGGTTTACATAGTCACTAATCAAGGCGACCTTTCTGAGTATTCCAGATAAAGAAGATCGATTCCAAGTCTGCTTGACTTTCCCTTGCGTCTGTTCTGTGCTGGTACCAAATGAGAACTAGCACTAGCATATGCTGGGTGAAGTTGACAGGAAATTCAACTCTCTCAAGCTTCAGCATGTTTCAATACATCTGGTTGAAACCGAGGTTAAATCGCTGGTATTTGACATGTGCTTGCAAAAGTTGCAGCTAGCACTATCAATTGGTAGGGGTTTCGTACGGTACTTTCTGCAAGGTTGTTCTGTATATTGTAGCATTTCAGATATTGATGATGGTGCCCATTCCCCCTGGTATCTGCGTAGTGTTGGCCGGATGCAGCAGCTAGCACTAGCAAATGCTAGGAGGAAAGATCACCCGGAACCAGCTTCTTTTCTTTGCAGATGTCGTGTATTGAAAAAATACCAAGAGGAATAAGTGATTCCAGCCTAAAAGGAAACAGTATGGTTTTTCAGATTGCTAGGACGAAAAGCCCCAAGTGGATTGAATGTGTGCATAGTATGTAACTGTTGACTCTGCCGGACACTAATCCTTCGCCATCATGCTAAGATAATAGACCCAATCAACAGCTTTTGTCAGTCGATCATCTTGCAGTCGGACACCACTCAATGCGCAGTGACATGTGCAGCTTATTGCCGTGTCAGCGTCTCCTCTCTGTCATGAGAGTTGGCTATATTATGAAAACGCATTTGCTTCATGGACAGTTGTATCTTTCCATTGTAAATACGACAACATAGGAAGAATGAAGTCCAATCAGAACGCATGCCACTTGATTCCTTGCATGTGCCTGGTGCTTGTTGGATAAACATGACTAGCACTAGCGTATGCTGGGGGTTACTCGGCAACACTCATCCTATTTCCCGTAGTGGCAGCAAGAAGAAGTTTGGAAATCTCAGCAAGCAAATGGACCCTGTATGCGTCCCGCATCTGTTTTGTGCATGCTTGGATGAAAGGCTAGCACTAGCACATGCTTGGGGTTTACATGGTCACTAATCAAGGCGACCTTTCTGAGTATTCCAGATAAAGAAGATCGAATCCAAGTCTGCTTGACTTTCCCTTGCGTCTGTTCTGTGCTGGTACCGAATGAGAACTAGCACTAGCATATGCTGGGTGAAGTTGACAGGAAATTCAACTCTCTCAAGCTTCAGCATGCTTCAATACATCTGGTTGAAACCGAGGTTAAATCGCTGGTATTTGACATGTGCTTGCAAAAGTTGCAGGTAGCACTATCAAATGCTAGGGGTTTCCCACGGTACTTTCTGCAAGGTTGTTCTGTATATTATAGCATTTCAGATATTGATGATGGTGCCCATTCCCCCTGGTATCTGCGTAGTGTTGGCCGGATGCAGCAGCTAGCACTAGCAAATGCTAGGAGGAAAGATCACCCGGAACCAGCTTCTTTTCTTTGCAGATGTTGTGTATTGAAAAAATACGAAGAGGACTAAGTGATTCCAGCCTAAAAGGAAACAGTATGGTTTTTCAGATTGCTAGGACGAAAAGCCCCAAGTGGATTGAATGTGTGCATAGTATGTAATTGTCCACTCTGCCGGACACTAATCCTTCGCCATCATGCTAAGATAATAGACCCAATCAACAGCTTTTTTCAGTCGATCATCTTGCAGTCGGACACCACTCAATGTGCAGTGACATGTGCAGCTTATTGCCGTGTCAGCGTCTCCTCTCTGTCATGAGAGTTGGCTATATTATGAAAACGCATTTGCTTCATGGACAGTTGTATCTTTCCATTATAAATCAAACAACATAGGAAGAATGAAGTCCAATCAGAACGCATGCCACTTGATTCCTTGCATGTGCCTGGTGCTTGTTGGATAAACATGACTAGCACTAGCGTATGCTGGGGGTTACTCGGCAACACTCATCCTATTTCCCGTAGTGGCAGCAAGAAGAAGTTTGGAAATCTCAGCAAGCAAATGGACCCTGTATGCGTCCCGCATCTGTTTTGTGCATGCTTGGATGAAAGGCTAGCACTAGCACATGCTGGGGGTTTACATGGTCACTAATCAAGGCGACCTTTCTGAGTATTCCAGATAAAGAAGATCGATTCCAAGTCTGCTTGACTTTCCCTTGCGTCTGTTCTGTGCTGGTACCAAATGAGAACTAGCACTAGCATATGCTGGGTGAAGTTGACAGGAAATTCAACTCTCTCAAGCTTCAGCATGCTTCAATACATCTGGTTGAAACCGAGGTTAAATCGCTGGTATTTGACATGTGCTTGCAAAAGTTGCAGCTAGCACTATCAAATGCTAGGGGTTTCGTACGGTACTTTCTGCAAGGTTGTTCTGTATATTATAGCATTTCAGATATTGATGATGGTGCCCATTCCCCCTGGTATCTGCGTAGTGTTGGCCGGATGCAGCAGCTAGCACTAGCAAATGCTAGGAGGAAAGATCGCCCGGAACCAGCTTCTTTTCTTTGCAGATGTCGTGTCTTGAAACAATACGAAGAGGACTAAGTGATTCCAGCCTAAAAGGAAACAGTATGGTTTTTCAGATTGCTAGGACGAAAAGCCCCAAGTGGATTGAATGTGTGCATAGGATGTCATTTTTCACTCTGCCGGACACTAATCCTTCGCCATCATAATAGACCCAATCAACAGCTTTTGTCAGTCGATCATCTTGCAGTCGGACACCACTCAATGCGCAGTGACATGTGCAGCTTATTGCCGTGTCAGCGTCTCCTCTCTGTCATGAGAGTTGGCTATATTATGAAAACGCATTTGCTTCATGGACAGTTGTATCTTTCCATTGTAAATACGACAACATAGGAAGAATGAAGTCCAATCAGAACGCATGCCACTTGATTCCTTGCATGTGCCTGGTGCTTGTTGGATAAACATGACTAGCACTAGCGTATGCTGGGGGTTACTCGGCAACACTCATCCTATTTCCCGTAGTGGCAGCAAGAAGAAGTTTGGAAATCTCAGCAAGCAAATGGACCCTGTATGCGTCCCGCATCTGTTTTGTGCATGCTTGGATGAAAGGCTAGCACTAGCACATGCTGGGGGTTTACATGGTCACTAATCAAGGCGACCTTTCTGAGTATTCCAGATAAAGAAGATCGATTCCAAGTCTGCTTGACTTTCCCTTGCGTCTGTTCTGTGCTGGTACCGAATGAGAACTAGCACTAGCATATGCTGGGTGAAGTTGACAGGAAATTCAACTCTCTCAAGCTTCAGCATGCTTCAATACATCTGGTTGAAACCGAGGTTAAATCGCTGGTATTTGACATGTGCTTGCAAAAGTTGCAGGTAGCACTATCAAATGCTAGGGGTTTCCCACGGTACTTTCTGCAAGGTTGTTCTGTATATTATAGCATTTCAGATATTGATGATGGTGCCCATTCCCCCTGGTATCTGCGTAGTGTTGGCCGGATGCAGCAGCTAGCACTAGCAAATGCTAGGAGGAAAGATCACCCGGAACCAGCTTCTTTTCTTTGCAGATGTTGTGTATTGAAAAAATACGAAGAGGACTAAGTGATTCCAGCCTAAAAGGAAACAGTATGGTTTTTCAGATTGCTAGGACGAAAAGCCCCAAGTGGATTGAATGTGTGCATAGTATGTAATTGTCCACTCTGCCGGACACTAATCCTTCGCCATCATGCTAAGATAATAGACCCAATCAACAGCTTTTTTCAGTCGATCATCTTGCAGTCGGACACCACTCAATGTGCAGTGACATGTGCAGCTTATTGCCGTGTCAGCGTCTCCTCTCTGTCATGAGAGTTGGCTATATTATGAAAACGCATTTGCTTCATGGACAGTTGTATCTTTCCATTATAAATCAAACAACATAGGAAGAATGAAGTCCAATCAGAACGCATGCCACTTGATTCCTTGCATGTGCCTGGTGCTTGTTGGATAAACATGACTAGCACTAGCGTATGCTGGGGGTTACTCGGCAACACTCATCCTATTTCCCGTAGTGGCAGCAAGAAGAAGTTTGGAAATCTCAGCAAGCAAATGGACCCTGTATGCGTCCCGCATCTGTTTTGTGCATGCTTGGATGAAAGGCTAGCACTAGCACATGCTGGGGGTTTACATGGTCACTAATCAAGGCGACCTTTCTGAGTATTCCAGATAAAGAAGATCGATTCCAAGTCTGCTTGACTTTCCCTTGCGTCTGTTCTGTGCTGGTACCGAATGAGAACTAGCACTAGCATATGCTGGGTGAAGTTGACAGGAAATTCAACTCTCTCAAGCTTCAGCATGCTTCAATACATCTGGTTGAAACCGAGGTTAAATCGCTGGTATTTGACATGTGCTTGCAAAAGTTGCAGCTAGCATTATCAAATGCTAGGGGTTTCGTACGGTACTTTCTGCAAGGTTGTTCTGTATATTATAGCATTTCAGATATTGATGATGGTGCCCATTCCCCCTGGTATCTGCGTAGTGTTGGCCGGATGCAGCAGCTAGCACTAGCAAATGCTAGGAGGAAAGATCGCCCGGAACCAGCTTCTTTTCTTTGCAGATGTCGTGTCTTGAAAAAATACGAAGAGGACTAAGTGATTCCAGCCTAAAAGGAAACAGTATGGTTTTTCAGATTGCTAGGACGAAAAGCCCCAAGTGGATTGAATGTGTGCATAGGATGTCATTTTTCACTCTGCCGGACACTAATCCTTCGCCATCATAATAGACCCAATCAACAGCTTTTGTCAGTCGATCATCTTGCAGTCGGACACCACTCAATGCGCAGTGACATGTGCAGCTTATTGCCGTGTCAGCGTCTCCTCTCTGTCATGAGAGTTGGCTATATTATGAAAACGCATTTGCTTCATGGACAGTTGTATCTTTCCATTGTAAATCAAACAACATAGGAAGAATGAAGTCCAATCAGAACGCATGCCACTTGATACCTTGCATGTGCCTGGTGCTTGTTGGATAAACATGACTAGCACTAGCGTATGCTGGGGGTTACTCGGCAACACTCATCCTATTTCCCGTAGTGGCAGCAAGAAGAAGTTTGGAAATCTCAGCAAGCAAATGGACCCTGTATGCGTCCCGCATCTGTTTTGTGCATGCTTGGATGAAAGGCTAGCACTAGCACATGCTGGGGGTTTACATGGTCACTAATCAAGGCGACCTTTCTGAGTATTCCAGATGAAGAAGATCGATTCCAAGTCTGCTTGACTTTCCCTTGCGTCTGTTCTGTGCTGGTACCAAATGAGAACTAGCACTAGCATATGCTGGGTGAAGTTGACAGGAAATTCAACTCTCTCAAGCTTCAGCATGCTTCAATATATCTGGTTGAAACCGAGGTTAAATCGCTGGTATTTGACATGTGCTTGAAAAAGTTGCAGCTAGCACTATCAAATGCTAGGGGTTTCCCACGGTACTTTCTGCAAGGTTGTTCTGAATATTATAGCATTTCAGATATTGATGATGGTGCCCATTCCCCCTGGTATCTGCGTAGTGTTGGCCGGATGCAGCAGCTAGCACTAGCAAATGCTAGGAGGAAAGATCACCCGGAACCAGCTTCTTTTCTTTGCAGATGTCGTGTATTGAAAAATTACGAAGAGGACTAAGTGATTCCAGCCTAAAAGGAAACAGTATGGTTTTTCAGATTGCTAGGACGAAAAGCCCCAAATGGATTGAATGTGTGCATAGTATGTAATTGTTCACTCTGCCGGACACTAATCCTTTGCCATCATGCTAAGATAATAGACCCAATCAACAGCTTTTGTCAGTCGATCATCTTGCAGTCGGACACCACTCAATGTGCAGTGACATGTGCAGCTTATTGCCGTGTCTGCGAATCCTCTCTATCATGAGAGTTGGCTATATGATGAAAACGCATTTGCTTCATGGACAGTTGTATCTTTCCATTGTAAATCAAACAACATAGGAAGAATGAAGTCCAATCAGAACGCATGCCACTTGATACCTTGCATGTGCCTGGTGCTTGTTGGATAAACATGACTAGCACTAGCGTATGCTGGGGGTTACTCGGCAACACTCATCCTATTTCCCGTAGTGGCAGCAAGAAGAAGTTTGGAAATCTCAGCAAGCAAATGGACCCTGTATGCGTCCCGCATCTGTTTTGTGCATGCTTGGATGAAAGGCTAGCACCAGCACATACTGGGGGTTTACATGGTCACTAATCAAGGCGACCTTTCTGAGTATTCCAAATAAAGAAGATCGAATCCAAGTCTGCTTGACTTTCCCTTGCGTCTGTTCTGTGCTGGTACCAAATGAGAACTAGCACTAGCATATGCTGGGTGAAGTTGACAGGAAATTCAACTCTCTCAAGCTTCAGCATGCTTCAATACATCTGGTTGAAACCGAGGTTAAATCGCTGGTATTTGACATGTGCTTGCAAAAGTTGCAGCTAGCACTATCAAATGCTAGGGGTTTCCCACGGTACTTTCTGCAAGGTTGTTCTGTATATTATAGCATTTCAGATATTGATGATGGTGCCCATTCCCCCTGGTATCGGCGTAGTGTTGGCCGGATCCAGCAGCTAGCACTAGCAAATGCTAGGAGGAACGATCACCCAGAACCAGCTTCTTTTCTTTGCAGATGTCGTGTATTGAAAAAATACGAAGAGGACTAAGTGATTCCAGCCTAAAAGGAAACAGTATGGTTTTTCAGATTGCTAGGACGAAAAGCCCCAAGTGGATTGAATGTGTGCATAGTATGTAATTGTTCACTCTGCCGGACACTAATCCTTCGCGATCATGCTAAGATAATAGACCCAATCAACAGCTTTTGTCAGTCGATCATCTTGCAGTCGGACACCACTCAATGTGCAGTGACATGTGCAGCTTATTGCCGTGTCAGCGAATCCTCTCTGTCATGAGAGTTGGCTATATTATGAAAACACATTTGCTTCATGGACAGTTGTATCTTACCATTGTAAATCAAACAACATAGGAAGAATGAAGTCCAATCAGAACGCATGTATTTGATTCCTTGCATGTGCCTGGTGCTTGTTGGATAAACATGACTAGCACTAGCGTATGCTGGGGGTTACTCGGCAACACTCATCCTATTTCCCGTAGTGGCAGCAAGAAGAAGTTTGGAAATCTCAGCAAGCAAATGGACCCTGTATGCGTCCCGCATCTGTTTTGTGCATGCTTGGATGAAAGGCTAGCACTAGCACATGTTGGGGGTTTACATGGTCACTAATCAAGGCGACCTTTCTGAGTATTCCAGATAAAGAAGATCGAATCCAAGTCTGCTTGACTTTCCCTTGCGTCTGTTCTGTGCTGGTACCAAATGAGAACTAGCACTAGCATATGCTGGGTGAAGTTGACAGGAAATTCAACTCTCTCAAGCTTCAGCATGCTTCAATACATCTGGTTGAAACCGAGGTTAAATCGCTGGTATTTGACATGTGCTTGCAAAAGTTGCAGCTAGCACTATCAAATGCTAGGGGTTTCCCACGGTACTTTCTGCAAGGTCCTTCTGTATATTATAGCATTTCAGATATTGATGATGGTGCCCATTCCCCCTGGTATCTGCGTAGTGTTGGCCGGATGCAGCAGCTAGCACTAGCAAATGCTAGGAGGAAAGATCACCCGGAACCAGCTTCTTTTCTTTGCAGATGTTGTGTATTGAAAAAATACGAAGAGGACTAAATGATTCCAGCCTAAAAGGACACAGTATGGTTTTTCAGATTGCTAGGACGAAAAGCCCCAAGTGGATTGAATGTGTGCATAGTATGTAATTGTTCACTCTGCCGGACACTAATCCTTTGCCATCATGCTAAGATAATAGACCCAATCAACAGCTTTTGTCAGTCGATCATCTTGCAGTCGGACACCACTCAATGTGCAGTGACATGTGCAGCTTATTGCCGTGTCAGCGAATCCTCTCTGTCATGAGAGTTGGCTATATTATGAAAACGCATTTGCTTCATGGACAGTTGTATCTTTCCATTGTAAATCAAACAACATAGGAAGAATGAAGTCCAATCAGAACGCATGCCACTTGATTCCTTGCATGTGCCTGGTGCTTGTTGGATAAACATGACTAGCACTAGCGTATACTGGGGGTTACTCGGCAACACTCATCCTATTTCCCGTAGTGGCAGCAAGAAGAAGTTTGGAAATCTCAGCAAGCAAATGGACCCTGTATGCGTCCCGCATCTGTTTTGTGCATGCTTGGATGAAAGGCTAGCCCTAGCACATGCTGGGGGTTTACATGGTCACTAATCAAGGCGACCTTTCTGAGTATTCCAGATAAAGAAGATCGAATCCAAGTCTGCTTGACTTTCCCTTGCGTCTGTTCTGTGCTGGTACCAAATGAGAACTAGCACTAGCATATGCTGGGTGAAATTGACAGGAAATTCAACTCTCTCAAGCTTCAGCATGCTTCAATACATCTGGTTGAAACCGAGGTTAAATCGCTGGTATTTGACATGTGCTTGCAAAAGTTGCAGCTAGCACTATCAAATGCTAGGGGTTTCCCACGGTACTTTCTGCAAGGTTGTTCTGTATATTATAGCATTTCAGATATTGATGATGGTGCCCATTCCCCCTGGTATCTGCGTAGTGTTGGCCGGATGCAGCAGCTAGCACTAGCAAATGCTAGGAGGAAAGATCGCCCGGAACCAGCTTCTTTTCTTTGCAGATGTCGTGTATTGAAAAAATACCAAGAGGACTAAATGATTCCAGCCTAAAAGGAAACAGTATGGTTTTTCAGATTGCTAGGACAAAAAGCCCCAAGTGGATTGAATGTGTGCATAGTATGTAATTGTTGACTCTGCCGGACACTAATCCTTCGCCATCATGCTAAGATAATAGACCCAATCAACAGCTTTTGTCAGTCGATCATGATCATCTTGCAGTCGGACACCACTCAATGTGCAGTGACATGTGCAGCTTATTGCCGTGTCAGCGTCTCCTCTCTGTCATGAGAGTTGGCTATATTATGAAAACGCATTTGCTTCATGGACAGTTGTATCTTTCCATTGTAAATCCGACAACATAGGAAGAATGAAGTCCAATCAGAACGCATGCCACTTGATTCCTTGCATGTGCCTGGTGCTTGTTGGATAAACATGACTAGCACTAGCGTATGCTTGGGGTTACTCGGCAACACTCATCCTATTTCCCGTAGTGGCAGCAAGAAGAAGTTTGGAAATCTCAGCAAGCAAATGGACCCTGTATGCGTCCCGCATCTGTTTTGTGCATGCTTGGATGAAAGGCTAGCACTAGCACATGCTGGGGGTTTACATGGTCACTAATCAAGGCGACCTTTCTGAGTATTCCAGATAAAGAAGATCGAATCCAAGTCTGCTTGACTTTCCCTTGCGTCTGTTCTGTGCTGGTACCAAATGAGAACTAGCACTAGCATATGCTGGGTGAAATTGACAGGAAATTCAGCTCTCTCAAGCTTCAGCATGCTTCAATACATCTGGTTGAAACCGAGGTTAAATCGCTGGTATTTGACATGTGCTTGCAAAAGTTGCAGCTAGCACTATCAAATGCTAGGGGTTTCCCACGGTACTTTCTGCAAGGTTGTTCTGTATATTATAGCTTTTCAGATATTGATGATGGTGCCCATTCCCCCTGGTATCTGCGTAGTGTTGGCCGGATGCAGCAGCTAGCACTAGCAAATGCTAGGAGGAAAGATCACCCGGAACCAGCTTCTTTTCTTTGCAGATGTCGTGTATTGAAAAAATACGAAGAGGACTAAGTGATTCCAGCCTAAAAGGAAACAGTATGTTTTTTCAGATTGCTAGGACGAAAAGCCCCAAGTGGATTGAATGTGTGCATAGTATGTAATTGTTCACTGCCGGACACTAATCCTTCGCCATCATGCTAAGATAATAGACCCAATCAACAGCTTTTGTCAGTCGATCATCTTGCAGTCGGACACCACTCAATGTGCAGTGACATGTGCAGCTTATTGCCGTGTCAGCGTCTCCTCTCTGTCATGAGAGTTGGCTATATTATGAAAACGCATTTGCTTCATGGACAGTTGTATCTTTCCATTGTAAATCCGACAACATAGGAAGAATGAAGTCCAATCAGAACGCATGCCACTTGATTCCTTGCATGTGCCTGGTGCTTGTTGGTTAAACATGACTAGCACTAGCGTATGCTGGGGGTTACTCGGCAACACTCATCCTATTTCCCGTAGTGGCAGCAAGAAGAAGTTTGGAAATCTCAGCAAGCAAATGGACCCTGTATGCGTCCCGCATCTGTTTTGTGCATGCTTGGATGAAAGGCTAGCACTAGCACATGCTGGGGGTTTACATGGTCACTAATCAAGGCGACCTTTCTGAGTATTCCAGATAAAGAAGATCGAATCCAAGTCTGCTTGATTTTCCCTTGCGTCTGTTCTGTGCTGGTACCAAATGAGAACTAGCACTAGCATATGCTGGGTGAAGTTGGCAGGAAATTCATCTCTCTCAAGCTTCAGCATGCTTCAATACATCTGGTTGAAACCGAGGTTAAATCGCTGGTATTTGACATGTGCTTGCAAAAGTTGCAGCTAGCACTATCAAATGCTAGGGGTTTCCCACGGTACTTTCTGCAAGGTTGTTCTGTATATTATAGCATTTCAGATATTGATGATGGTGCCCATTCCCCCTGGTATCTGCGTAGTGTTGGCCGGATGCAGCTGCTAGCACTAGCAAATGCTAGGAGGAAAGATCACCCGGACCAGCTTCTTTTCTTTGCAGATGTTGTGTATTGAAAAAATACGAAGAGGACTAAGTGATTCCAGCCTAAAAGGAAACAGTATGTTTTTTCAGATTGCTAGGACGAAAAGCCCCAAGTGGATTGAATGTGTGCATAGTATGTAATTGTTCACTGCCGGACACTAATCCTTCGCCATCATGCTAAGATAATAGACCCAATCAACAGCTTTTGTCAGTCGATCATCTTGCAGTCGGACACCACTCAATGTGCAGTGACATGTGCAGCTTATTGCCGTGTCAGCGTCTCCTCTCTGTCATGAGAGTTGGCTATATTATGAAAACGCATTTGCTTCATGGACAGTTGTATCTTTCCATTGTAAATCCGACAACATAGGAAGAATGAAGTCCAATCAGAACGCATGCCACTTGATTCCTTGCATGTGCCTGGTGCTTGTTGGTTAAACATGACTAGCACTAGCGTATGCTGGGGGTTACTCGGCAAGACTCATCCTATTTCCCGTAGTGGCAGCAAGAAGAAGTTTGGAAATCTCAGCAAGCAAATGGACCCTGTATGCGTCCCGCATCTGTTTTGTGCATGCTTGGATGAAAGGCTAGCACTAGCACATGCTGGGGGTTTACATGGTCACTAATCAAGGCGACCTTTCTGAGTATTCCAGATAAAGAAGATCGAATCCAAGTCTGCTTGATTTTCCCTTGCGTCTGTTCTGTGCTGGTACCAAATGAGAACTAGCACTAGCATATGCTGGGTGAAGTTGGCAGGAAATTCATCTCTCTCAAGCTTCAGCATGCTTCAATACATCTGGTTGAAACCGAGGTTAAATCGCTGGTATTTGACATGTGCTTGCAAAAGTTGCAGCTAGCACTATCAAATGCTAGGGGTTTCCCACGGTACTTTCTGCAAGGTTGTTCTGTATATTATAGCATTTCAGATATTGATGATGGTGCCCATTCCCCCTGGTATCTGCGTAGTGTTGGCCGGATGCAGCAGCTAGCACTAGCAAATGCTAGGAGGAAAGATCACCCGGAACCAGCTTCTTTTCTTTGCAGATGTTGTGTATTGAAAAAATACGAAGAGGAATAAGTGATTCCAGACTAAAAGGAAACAGTATGGTTTTTCAGATTGCTAGGACGAAAAGCCCCAAGTGGATTGAATGTGTGCATAGTATGTAACTGTTGACTCTGCCGGACACTAATCCTTCGCGATCATGCTGAGATAATAGACCCAATCAACAGCTTTTGTCAGTCGATCATCTTGCAGTCGGACACCACTCAATGTGCAGTGACATGTGCAGCTTATTGCCGTGTCAGCGTCTCCTCTCTGTCATGAGAGTTGGCTATATTATGAAAACACATTTGCTTCATGGACAGTTGTACCTTTCCATTGTAAATCCGACAACATAGGAAGAATGAAGTCCAATCAGAACGCATGCCACTTGATTCCTTGCATGTGCCTGGTGCTTGATGGATAAACATGACTAGCACTAGCGTATGCTGGGGGATACTCGGCAACACTCATCCTATTTCCCGTAGTGGCAGCAAGAAGAAGTTTGGAAATCTCAGCAAGCAAATGGACCCTGTATGCGTCCCGCATCTGTTTTGTGCATGCTTGGATGAAAGGCTAGCACTAGCACATGCTGGGGGTTTACATGGTCACTAATCAAGGCGACCTTTCTGAGTATTCCAGATAAAGAAGATCGAATCCAAGTCTGCTTGACTTTCCCTTGCGTCTGTTCTGTGCTGGTACCAAATGAGAACTAGCACTAGCATATGCTGGGTAAAGTTGACAGGAAATTCAACTCTCTCAAGCTTCAGCATGCTTCAATACATCTTCTCTTCCAAAACCTCGTCAAGCCAGATATAAACAACAAACACACAATCTGGCTTCCCCTGTGGCACACGCCGAGGCATTTACTCTGCATGAAATTTTCTTTTACAAACACCAGTGGCGTCACTAGCCTTGATCAATATGATCTCATAACCACGCCAGTCACCGACACTGTAACATCTTACTGTAAGATACATGCATGTACCAGGTACCATCCATGCTTTGCGGTTCAGAACCATATTAGTCACTGTGACGACATTTGTCTTGCAGCAAGACTGCCAACACCTGACAACAGAAAATGTTCATAACCATAACGCACAGGACAAACATAAAATAAACAGACCGCACTGTAACGGCGACACCACAGGAGAGATTGAACTACCCGGCCTTTACAATTCCTATATATACCCCTCACGGTTGCGCCCTCTACCGGGAATAACCTCCCTCTATATATCTGGCTTTACCTTCAAGAGAAATCAATTTCAGTCTAATTCACTCTGTTCAACCGAATGAAATTTCATTTCTCTTCCAAAACCTCGTCAAGCCAGATATAAACAACAAACACACAATCTGGCTTCCCCTGTGGCACACGCCGAGGCATTTACTCTGCATGAGAAACAAAGAAAGGGAATACAGGAAAACAACTTATATTACAAACCCAATGATTTGGACACACTTAATCTGGCTTTAACACTGTCTTTGATATACCCATCTTTGGCATTCTCGCTCTTCCAGCGCCCGTGTCTCTTAAAAAGACGGTCAGGTACACCATTGTTTGCTGCCGCTGTAGCACCACCCGACCTCAAACTGTGGAGGCCATATCTTGACACATCACTGACAAAAGGCGACAAAGTTACACGAAATATTTCACGGAGTCTTGTATAAGTCAGTGGCTTGTTATCTTTCCTCAGCACATATTTACCATTAACAGTACTTAGTGCCCTGAACACATATTCCTCAGAATCCTCGGCAATCTCTGCCATCGTTAAATAACGTTGTAAGTGCATAACAGGACATAGCAGTGAATCGGATACACCTATGACTACCCATGCACCATCTCGGTACACGTCCGTCTTGGACTGTTCAATAAATATAGACATATAATGTTCAAAAAACATGATATCTGAACGTGCAATGTGCAATAATTCAACTGATCGAAGAAAACCTGCAAAAGCAACTAAAATCATTGCAGCAACTCTGCTGTCTTTTAAACATCGCTCACATTCGAGAGACGATACCATACAACTAAGTTGCGATATTGTTATCGGTTCCTTTTTGTGTACTGGTTTAGCCAATCTCCGCTTACCAGCCTCCAATACATTTCGTACCAGTGTATTATCTGTGGGACTGCATAACCCAACAAGAACATGAGCATATCGAATGCTGTAAAAAGCTGTATTGACAGGAGAAATACTTCCACAACTTTGTATTAAAGATAACAAATAAAGTGCGCAGTGCATAGGAGCAATTGGCAATAAAGTCGGCAAACCATGAGAATCTGCCCAATCAGAAAATCTCTTGAATCCCAAGTTGTATGATCTCACTGTAGAGGCAGATCTAGCCTCATTTAATAATATGCTCAAACCTTGTACGTTCGGTTTTAAACTTTCTGGGAGGGTAGATATAACATCATGATATACACTGTCTAACACATCTGAAACAGAAGAAAGCATTTCAATAACCGAAATCGATTTTCAACGCTAACATTGAAAAGTTTAAATCTGTTTCACCAAATAAACCTCCCCCAATACGACTGGGAACATAAGCTTCTTTGCAAGACGGCAAATAAACAAAGTCTCTTACTTCTTTGAAAAATGTACCTTGTTTGCATAGCAAAGGCCAGAAACTTGCCGAGTACCACTGAGGTACAACCAACGTACCCTTTGCTCTGTATTTGCGCATATGGCACAACACACGCGAGACCAGATACACTGGTGGTACTATCCAGTTCACCTCATAACTCCAATCTGAAGTAAAAGTATCCACATTCTCAGAATTAGGGTTCCAGTACCTAGAATCGAAACGGTTTATCTTCTTGTTGTAGTAAGAAGCAAAACGATCTATTGAATGTGGTCCCCATGTTTCATCGAGTACATGAAAAACATAGTCTGCAACTGCCCAGTCATCTCTATCAGTGAGCTTGCTCAGAAAATCGGCTTGATCATTTTGTTCTCGGGGAACCCAGTCTACTTCCAAACGTATACAGGATCTCAAACACAACTGCCAGATAACCAATGCAAGATTTTGTAAATGTGTCTTCATGCTACCCTTTTTAATAATAGCACATACATTGGTATTATCCGTAAACCACTTGACTGAGTGAGAACCAAGAAAAGACAGAAAACTTGTCAGTACCATAGATACAGCCTTCAACTCCCGCCATGTTGAACTTTGATTCATTTCGCTTTCGGACCACTGACCATGGGCAAACCTTCCACAAAACTGAACACAATAGCCACCGTAACCTACACCACTGGCATCGCTATAAACAACCCTGGTAGGGGAACTGTCAGAACACAACGATCGTGACCTGAAATGTTGAATATTGTCCCGCCAGAACACTAACTGATCCTTACTTTGACCTGATAAAACAATCCAGTCATTCCATGAGTTAGCCGTCAGACAATCTATACTGAGTGACCTCGTCATAAGTTGACTAAGTGAACCAACAACTGGTGACATAGCAATAATTTGACCAACTAGTGAAGATACATCCTTCTCGACATGTAGATAACTGCTGTAGAATATTATCAAGTTTCTTGTTAATATCTTCAGATAGCTCCATAACAAAATGGCGATAGAACACGTGGCAAAGTTAATAACGAAATAAACAGACCGCACTGTAACGGCGACACCACAGGAGAGATTGAACTACCCGGGCTTTACAATTCCTATATATACCCCTCACGGTTGTGCCCTCTACCGGGAATAACCTCCCTTTATATCTGGCTTTACCTTCAAGAGAAATCAATTTCAGTCTAATTCACTCTGTTCAACCGAATGAAATTTCATTGGTTGAAACCGAGGTTAAATCGCTGGTATTTGACATGTGCTTGCAAAAGTTGCAGCTAGCATTATCAAATGCTAGGGGTTTCCCACGGTACTTTGTGCAAGGTTGTTCTGTATATTATAGCATTTCAGATATTGATGATGGTGCCCATTCCCCCTGGTATCTGCGTAGTGTTGGCCGGATGCAGCAGCTAGCACTAGCAAATGCTAGGAGGAAAGATCGCCCGGAACCAGCTTCTTTTCTTTGCAGATGTCGTGTATTGAAAAAATACGAAGAGGACTAAGTGATTCCAGACTAAAAGGAAACAGTATGGTTTTTCAGATTGCTAGGACGAAAAGCCCCAAGTGGATTGAATGTGTGCATAGTATGTAATTGTTCACTGTGACGGACACTAATCCTTCGCCATCATGCTAAGATAATAGACCCAATCAACAGCTTTTGTCAGACGATCATCTTGCAGTCGGACACCACTCAATGTGCAGTGACATGTGCAGCTTATTGCCGTGTCAGCGTCTCCTCTCTGTCATGAGAGTTGGCTATATTATGAAAACGCATTTGCTTCATGGACAGTTGTATCTTACCATTGTAAATCCGACAACATAGGAAGAATGAAGTCCAATCAGAACGCATGCCACTTGATTCCTTGCATGTGCCTGGTGCTTGTTGGATAAACATGACTAGCACTAGCGTATGCTTGGGGTTACTCGGCAACACTCATCCTATTTCCCGTAGTGGCAGCAAGAAGAAGTTTGGAAATCTCAGCAAGCAAATGGACCCTGTATGCGTCCCGCATCTGTTTTGTGCATGCTTGGATGAAAGGCTAGCACTAGCACATGCTGGGGGTTTACATGGTCACTAATGAAGGCGAACTTTTTGAGTATTCCAGATAAAGAAGATCGAATCCAAGTCTGCTTGACTTTCCCTTGCGTCTGTTCTGTGCTGGTACCAAATGAGAACTAGCACTAGCATATGCTGGGTGAAATTGACAGGAAATTCATCTCTCTCAAGCTTCAGCATGCTTCAATACATCTGGTTGAAACCGAGGTTAAATCGCTGGTATTTGACATGTGCTTGCAAAAGTTGCAGCTAGCACTATCAAATGCTAGGGGTTTCCCACGGTACTTTGTGCAAGGTTGTTCTGTATATTATAGCATTTCAGATATTGATGATGGTGCCCATTCCACCTGGTATCTGCGTAGTGTTGGCCGGATGCAGCAGCTAGCACTAGCAAATGCTAGGAGGAAAGATCGCCCGGAACCAGCTTCTTTTCTTTGCAGATGTTGTGTATTGAAAAAATACGAAGAGGACTAAGTGATTCCAGACTAAAAGGAAACAGTATGGTTTTTCAGATTGCTAGGACGAAAAGCCCCAAGTGGATTGAATGTGTGCATAGTATGTAATTGTTCACTGTGCCGGACACTAATCCTTCGCCATCATGCTAAGATAATAGACCCAATCAACAGCTTTTGTCAGTCGATCATCTTGCAGTCGGACACCACTCAATGTGCAGTGACATGTGCAGCTTATTGCCGTGTCAGCGTCTCCTCTCTGTCATGAGAGTTGGCTATATTATGAAAACGCATTTGCTTCATGGACAGTTGTATCTTTCCATTGTAAATCCGACAACATAGGAAGAATGAAGTCCAATCAGAACGCATGCCCCTTGATTCCTTGCATGTGCCTGGTGCTTGTTGGATAAACATGACTAGCACTAGCGTATGCTTGGGGTTACTCGGCAACACTCATCCTATTTCCCGTAGTGGCAGCAAGAAGAAGTTTGGAAATCTCAGCAAGCAAATGGACCCTGTATGCGTCCCGCATCTGTTTTGTGCATGCTTGGATGAAAGGCTAGCACTAGCACATGCTGGGGGTTTACATGGTCACTAATGAAGGCGAACTTTTTGAGTATTCCAGATAAAGAAGATCGAATCCAAGTCTGCTTGACTTTCCCTTGCGTCTGTTCTGTGCTGGTACCAAATGAGAACTAGCACTAGCATATGCTGGGTGAAATTGACAGGAAATTCATCTCTCTCAAGCTTCAGCATGCTTCAATACATCTGGTTGAAACCGAGGTTAAATCGCTGGTATTTGACATGTGCTTGCAAAAGTTGCAGCTAGCACTATCAAATGCTAGGGGTTTCCCACGGTACTTTGTGCAAGGTTGTTCTGTATATTATAGCATTTCAGATATTGATGATGGTGCCCATTCCACCTGGTATCTGCGTAGTGTTGGCCGGATGCAGCAGCTAGCACTAGCAAATGCTAGGAGGAAAGATCGCCCGGAACCAGCTTCTTTTCTTTGCAGATGTTGTGTATTGAAAAAATACGAAGAGGACTAAGTGATTCCAGACTAAAAGGAAACAGTATGGTTTTTCAGATTGCTAGGACGAAAAGCCCCAAGTGGATTGAATGTGTGCATAGTATGTAATTGTTCACTGTGCCGGACACTAATCCTTCGCCATCATGCTAAGATAATAGACCCAATCAACAGCTTTTGTCAGTCGATCATCTTGCAGTCGGACACCACTCAATGTGCAGTGACATGTGCAGCTTATTGCCGTGTCAGCGTCTCCTCTCTGTCATGAGAGTTGGCTATATTATGAAAACGCATTTGCTTCATGGACAGTTGTATCTTTCCATTGTAAATCCGACAACATAGGAAGAATGAAGTCCAATCAGAACGCATGCCACTTCATTCCTTGCATGTGCCTGGTGCTTGTTGGTTAAACATGACTAGCACTAGCGTATGCTTGGGGTTACTCGGCAACACTCATCCTATTTCCCGTAGTGGCAGCAAGAAGAAGTTTGGAAATCTCAGCAAGCAAATGGACCCTGTATGCGTCCCGCATCTGTTTTGTGCATGCTTGGATGAAAGGCTATCACTTGCACATGCTGGGGGTTTACATGGTCACTAATGAAGGCGACCTTTCTGAGTATTCCAGATAAAGAAGATCGAATCCAAGTCTGCTTGACTTTCCCTTGCGTCTGTTCTGTGCTGGTACCAAATGAGAACTAGCACTAGCATATGCTGGGTGAAATTGACAGGAAATTCATCTCTCTCAAGCTTCAGCATGCTTCAATACATCTGGTTGAAACCGAGGTTAAATCGCTGGTATTTGACATGTGCTTGCAAAAGTTGCAGCTAGCACTATCAAATGCTAGGGGTTTCCCACGGTACTTTGTGCAAGGTTGTTCTGTATATTATAGCATTTCAGATATTGATGATGGTGCCCATTCCCCCTGGTATCTGCGTAGTGTTGGCCGGATGCAGCAGCTAGCACTAGCAAATGCTAGGAGGAAAGATCGCCCGGAACCAGCTTCTTTTCTTTGCAGATGTCGTGTATTGAAAAAATACGAAGAGGACTAAGTGATTCTAGCCTAAAAGGAAACAGTATGGTTTTTCAGATTGCTAGGACGAAAAGCCCCAAGTGGATTGAATGTGTGCATAGTATGTAATTGTTCACTGTGCCGGACACTAATCCTTCGCCATCATGCTAAGATAATAGACCCAATCAACAGCTTTTGTCAGTCGATCATCTTGCAGTCGGACACCACTCAATGCGCAGTGACATGTGCAGCTTATTGCCGTGTCAGCGTCTCCTCTCTGTCATGAGAGTTGGCTATATTATGAAAACGCATTTGCTTCATGGACAGTTGTATCTTTCCATTGTAAATCCGACAACATAGGAAGAATGAAGTCCAATCAGAACGCATGCCACTTGATTCCTTGCATGTGCCTGGTGCTTGTTGGATAAACATGACTAGCACTAGCGTATGCTGGGGGTTACTCGGCAACACTCATCCTATTTCCCGTAGTGGCAGCAAGAAGAAGTTTGGAAATCTCAGCAAGCAAATAGACCCTGTATGCGTCCCGCATCTGTTTTGTGCATGCTTGGATGAAAGGCTATCACTTGCACATGCTGGGGGTTTACATGGTCACTAATGAAGGCGACCTTTCTGAGTATTCCAGATGAGGAAGATCGAATCCAAGTCTGCTTGACTTTCCCTTGCGTCTGTTCTGTGCTGGTACCAAATGAGAACTAGCACTAGCATATGCATGGTGAAGTTGGCAGGAAATTCATCTCTCTCAAGCTTCAGCCTGCTTCAATACATCTGGTTGAAACCGAGGTTAAATCGCTGGTATTTGACATGTGCTTGCAAAAGTTGCAGCTAGCACTATCAAATGCTAGGGGTTTCCCACGGTACTTTCTGCAAGGTTGTTCAGTATATTATAGCATTTCAGATATTGATGATGGTGCCCATTCCCCCTGGTATCTGCGTAGTGTTGGCCGGATGCAGCAGCTAGCACTAGCAAATGCTAGGAGGAAATATCGCCCGGAAGCAGCTTCTTTTCTTTGCAGATGTCGTGTATTGAAAAAATACGAAGAGGACTAAGTGATTCCAGCCTAAAAGGACACAGTATGGTTTTTCAGATTGCTAGGACGAAAAGCCCCAAGTGGATTGAATGTGTGCATAGTATGTAATTGTTCACTCTGCCGGACACTAATCCTTCGCCATCATGCTAAGATAATAGACCCAATCAACAGCTTTTGTCAGTCGATCATCTTGCAGTTGGACACCACTCAATGTGCAGTGACATGTGCAGCTTATTGCCGTGTCAGCGAATCCTCTCTGTCATGAGAGTTGGCTATATTATGAAAACACATTTGCTTCATGGACAGTTGTATCTTTCCATTGTAAATCAAACAACATAGGAAGAATGAAGTTCAATCAGAACGCATGCCACTTGATTCCTTGCATGTGCCTGGTGCTTGTTGGATAAACATGACTAGCACTAGCGTATGCTGGGGGTTACTCGGCAACACTCATCCTATTTCCCGTAGTGGCAGCAAGAAGAAGTTTGGAAATCTCAGCAAGCAAATAGACCCTGTATGCGTCCCGCATCTGTTTTGTGCATGCTTGGATGAAAGGCTAGCACTAGCACATGCTGGGGGTTTACATGGTCACTAATCAAGGCGACCTTTCTGAGTATTCCAGATAAAGAAGATCGAATCCAAGTCTGCTTGACTTTCCCTTGCGTCTGTTCTGTGCTGGTACCAAATGAGAACTAGCACTAGCATATGCTGGGTGAAATTGACAGGAAATTCAACTCTCTCAAGCTTCAGCATGCTTCAATACATCTGGTTGAAACCGAGGTTAAATCGCTGGTATTTGACATGTGCTTGCAAAAGTTGCAGCTAGCACTATCAAATGCTAGGGGTTTCCCACGGTACTTTCTGCAAGGTTGTTCTGTATATTATAGCATTTCAGATATTGATGATGGTGCCCATTCCCCCTGGTATCTGCGTAGTGTTGGCCGGATGCAGCAGCTAGCACTAGCAAATGCTAGGAGGAAAGATCGCCCGGAACCAGCTTCTTTTCTTTGCAGATGTCGTGTATTGAAAAAATACGAAGAGGACTAAGTGATTCCAGCCTAAAAGGAAACAGTATGGTTTTTCAGATTGCTAGGACAAAAAGCCCCAAGTGGATTGAATGTGTGCATAGTATGTAATTGTTCACTCTGCCGGACACTAATCCTTCGCCATCATGCTAAGATAATAGACCCAATCAACAGCTTTTGTCAGTCGATCATCTTGCAGTCGGACACCACTCAATGCGCAGTAACATGTGCAGCTTATTGCCGTGTCAGCGTCTCCTCTCTGTCATGAGAGTTGGCTATATTATGAAAACGCATTTGCTACATGGACAGTTGTATCTTCCCATTATAAATCCGACAACATAGGAAGAATGAAGTCCAATCAGAACGCATGCCACTTGATTCCTTGCATGTGCCTGGTGCTTGTTGGATAAACATGACTAGCACTAGCGTATGCTGGGGGTTACTCGGCAACACTCATCCTATTTCCCGTAGTGGCAGCAAGAAGAAGTTTGGAAATCTCAGCAAGCAAATGGACCCTGTATGCGTCCCGCATCTGTTTTGTGCATGCTTGGATGAAAGGCTAGCACTTGCACATGCTGGGGGTTTACATGGTCACTAATGAAGGCGACCTTTCTGAGAATTCCAGATGAGGAAGATCGAATCCAAGTCTGCTTGACTTTCCCTTGCGTCTGTTCTGTGCTGGTACCAAATGAGAACTAGCACTAGCATATGCATGGTGAAGTTGGCAGGAAATTCATCTCTCTCAAGCTTCAGCATGCTTCAATACATCTGGTTGAAACCGAGGTTAAATCGCTGGTATTTGACATGTGCTTGCAAAAGTTGCAGCTAGCACTATCAAATGCTAGGGGTTTCCCACGGTACTTTCTGCAAGGTTGTTCAGTATATTATAGCATTTCAGATATTGATGATGGTGCCCATTCCCCCTGGTATCTGCGTAGTGTTGGCCGGATGCAGCAGCTAGCACTAGCAAATGCTAGGAGGAAAGATCGCCCGGAACCAGCTTCTTTTCTTTGCAGATGTCGTGTATTGAAAAAATACGAAGAGGACTAAGTGATTCCAGCCTAAAAGGAAACAGTATGGTTTTTCAGATTGCTAGGACAAAAAGCCCCAAGTGGATTGAATGTGTGCATAGTATGTAATTGTTCACTCTGCCGGACACTAATCCTTCGCCATCATGCTAAGATAATAGACCCAATCAACAGCTTTTGTCAGTCGATCATCTTGCAGTCGGACACCACTCAATGCGCAGTAACATGTGCAGCTTATTGCCGTGTCAGCGTCTCCTCTCTGTCATGAGAGTTGGCTATATTATGAAAACACATTTGCTACATGGACAGTTGTATCTTCCCATTGTAAATCCGACAACATAGGAAGAATGAAGTCCAATCAGAACGCATGCCACTTGATTCCTTGCATGTGCCTGGTGCTTGTTGGATAAACATGACTAGCACTAGCGTATGCTGGGGGTTACTCGGCAACACTCATCCTATTTCCCGTAGTGGCAGCAAGAAGAAGTTTGGAAATCTCAGCAAGCAAATGGACCCTGTATGCGTCCCGCATCTGTTTTGTGCATGCTTGGATGAAAGGCTAGCACTTGCACATGCTGGGGGTTTACATGGTCACTAATCAAGGCGACCTTTCTGAGTATTCCAGATAAAGAAGATCGAATCCAAGTCTGCTTGATTTTCCCTTGCGTCTGTTCTGTGCTGGTACCAAATGAGAACTAGCACTAGCATATGCTGGGTGAAGTTGGCAGGAAATTCATCTCTCTCAAGCTTCAGCATGCTTCAATACATCTGGTTGAAACCGAGGTTAAATCGCTGGTATTTGACATGTGCTTGCAAAAGTTGCAGCTAGCACTATCAAATGCTAGGGGTTTCCCACGGTACTTTCTGCAAGGTTGTTCTGTATATTATAGCATTTCAGATATTGATGATGGTGCCCATTCCCCCTGGTATCTGCGTAGTGTTGGCCGGATGCAGCAGCTAGCACTAGCAAATGCTAGGAGGAAATATCGCCCGGAAGCAGCTTCTTTTCTTTGCAGATGTCGTGTATTGAAAAAATACGAAGAGGACTAAGTGATTCTAGCCTAAAAGGAAACAGTATGGTTTTTCAGATTGCTAGGACGAAAAGCCCCAAGTGGATTGAATGTGTGCATAGTATGTAACTGTTGACTGTGCCGGACACTAATCCTTTGCCATCATGCTAAGATAATAGACCCAATCAACAGCTTTTGTCAGTCGATCATCTTGCAGTCGGACACCACTCAATGTGCAGTGACATGTGCAGCTTATTGCCGTGTCAGCGTCTCCTCTCTGTCATGAGAGTTGGCTATATTATGAAAACACATTTGCTTCATGGACAGTTGTATCTTTCGATTGTAAATCCGACAACATAGGAAGAATGAAGTCCAATCAGAACGCATGCCACTTGATTCCTTGCATGTGCCTGGTGCTTGTTGGATAAACATGACTAGCACTAGCGTATGCTGGGGTTTACTCGGCAACACTCATCCTATTTCCCGTAGTGGCAGCAAGAAGAAGTTTGGAAATCTCAGCAAGCAAATGGACCCTGTATGCGTCCCGCATCTGTTTTGTGCATGCTTGGATGAAAGGCTATCACTTGCACATGCTGGGGGTTTACATGGTAACTAATCAAGGCGACCTTTCTGAGTATTCCAGATAAAGAAGATCGAATCCAAGTCTGCTTGACTTTCCCTTGCGTCTGTTCTGTGCTGGTACCAAATGAGAACTAGCACTAGCATATGCTGGGTGAAATTGACAGGAAATTCAACTCTCTCAAGCTTCAGCATGCTTCAATACATCTGGTTGAAACCGAGGTTAAATCGCTGGTATTTGACATGTGCTTGCAAAAGTTGCAGCTAGCACTATCAAATGCTAGGGGTTTCCCACGGTACTTTCTGCAAGGTTGTTCAGTATATTATAGCATTTCAGATATTGATGATGGTGGCCATTCCCCCTGGTATCTGCGTAGTGTTGGCCGGATGCAGCAGCTAGCACTAGCAAATGCTAGGAGGAAATATCGCCCGGAACCAGCTTCTTTTCTTTGCAGATGTCGTGTATTGAAAAAATACGAAGAGGACTAAGTGATTCCAGCCTAAAAGGACACAGTATGGTTTTTCAGATTGCTAGGACGAAAAGCCCCAAGTGGATTGAATGTGTGCATAGTATGTAATTGTTCACTCTGCCGGACACTAATCCTTTGCCATCATGCTAAGATAATAGACCCAATCAACAGCTTTTGTCAGTCGATCATCTTGCAGTTGGACACCACTCAATGTGCAGTGACATGTGCAGCTTATTGCCGTGTCAGCGTCTCCTCTCTGTCATGAGAGTTGGCTATATTATGAAAACGCATTTGCTTCATGGACAGTTGTATCTTTCCATTGTAAATCAAACAACATAGGAAGAATGAAGTCCAATCAGAACGCATGCCACTTGATTCCTTGCATGTGCCTGGTGCTTGTTGGATAAACATGACTAGCACTAGCGTATGCTTGGGGTTACTCGGCAACACTCATCCTATTTCCCGTAGTGGCAGCAAGAAGAAGTTTGGAAATCTCAGCAAGCAAATGGACCCTGTATGCGTCCCGCATCTGTTTTGTGCATGCTTGGATGAAAGGCTATCACTTGCACATGCTGGGGGTTTACATGGTCACTAATCAAGGCGACCTTTCTGAGTATTCCAGATAAAGAAGATCGATTCCAAGTCTGCTTGACTTTCCCTTGCGTCTGTTCTGTGCTGGTACCAAATGAGAACTAGCACTAGCATATGCTGTGTGAAATTGACAGGAAATTCAACTCTCTCAAGCTTCAGCCTGCTTCAATACATCTGGTTGAAACCGAGGTTAAATCGCTGGTATTTGACATGTGCTTGCAAAAGTTGCAGCTAGCACTATCAAATGCTAGGGGTTTCCCACGGTACTTTCTGCAAGGTTGTTCTGTATATTATAGCATTTCAGATATTGATGATGGTGCCCATTCCCCCTGGTATCTGCGTAGTGTTGGCCGGATGCAGCAGCTAGCACTAGCAAATGCTAGGAGGAAAGATCACCCGGAACCAGCTTCTTTTCTTTGCAGATGTCGTGTATTGAAAAAATACGAAGAGGAATAAGTGATTCCAGCCTAAAAGGAAACAGTATGGTTTTTCAGATTGCTAGGACGAAAAGCCCCAAGTGGATTGAATGTGTGCATAGTATGTAACTGTTGACTCTGCCGGACACTAATCCTTCGCCATCATGCTAAGATAATAGACCCAATCAACAGCTTTTGTCAGTCGATCATCTTGCAGTCGGACACCACTCAATGCGCAGTGACATGTGCAGCTTATTGCCGTGTCAGCGTCTCCTCTCTGTCATGAGAGTTGGCTATATTATGAAAACGCATTTGCTTCATGGACAGTTGTACCTTTCCATTGTAAATCCGACAACATAGGAAGAATGAAGTTCAATCAGAACGCATGCCACTTGATTCCTTGCATGTGCCTGGTGCTTGTTGGATAAACATGACTAGCACTAGCGTATGCTGGGGGTTACTCGGCAACACTCATCCTATTTCCCGTAGTGGCAGCAAGAAGAAGTTTGGAAATCTCAGCAAGCAAATAGACCCTGTATGCGTCCCGCATCTGTTTTGTGCATGCTTGGATGAAAGGCTATCACTTGCACATGCTGGGGGTTTACATGGTCACTAATGAAGGCGACCTTTCTGAGTATTCCAGATGAGGAAGATCGAATCCAAGTCTGCTTGACTTTCCCTTGCGTCTGTTCTGTGCTGGTACCAAATGAGAACTAGCACTAGCATATGCATGGTGAAGTTGGCAGGAAATTCATCTCTCTCAAGCTTCAGCATGCTTCAATACATCTGGTTGAAACCGAGGTTAAATCGCTGGTATTTGACATGTGCTTGCAAAAGTTGCAGCTAGCACTATCAAATGCTAGGGGTTTCCCACGGTACTTTCTGCAAGGTTGTTCTGTATATTATAGCATTTCAGATATTGATGATGGTGCCCATTCCCCCTGGTATCTGCGTAGTGTTGGCCGGATGCAGCAGCTAGCACTAGCAAATGCTAGGAGGAAAGATCGCCCGGAACCAGCTTCTTTTCTTTGCAGATGTCGTGTATTGAAAAAATACGAAGAGGACTAAGTGATTCCAGCCTAAAAGGAAACAGTATGGTTTTTCAGATTGCTAGGACAAAAAGCCCCAAGTGGATTGAATGTGTGCATAGTATGTAATTGTTCACTCTGCCGGACACTAATCCTTCGCCATCATGCTAAGATAATAGACCCAATCAACAGCTTTTGTCAGTCGATCATCTTGCAGTCGGACACCACTCAATGCGCAGTAACATGTGCAGCTTATTGCCGTGTCAGCGTCTCCTCTCTGTCATGAGAGTTGGCTATATTATGAAAACGTATTTGCTACATGGACAGTTGTATCTTCCCATTGTAAATCCGACAACATAGGAAGAATGAAGTCCAATCAGAACGCATGCCACTTGATTCCTTGCATGTGCCTGGTGCTTGTTGGATAAACATGACTAGCACTAGCGTATGCTGGGGGTTACTCGGCAACACTCATCCTATTTCCCGTAGTGGCAGCAAGAAGAAGTTTGGAAATCTCAGCAAGCAAATGGACCCTGTATGCGTCCCGCATCTGTTTTGTGCATGCTTGGATGAAAGGCTAGCACTAGCACATGCTGGGGGTTTACATGGTCACTAATCAAGGCGACCTTTCTGAGTATTCCAGATAAAGAAGATCGAATCCAAGTCTGCTTGATTTTCCCTTGCGTCTGTTCTGTGCTGGTACCAAATGAGAACTAGCACTAGCATATGCTGGGTGAAGTTGGCAGGAAATTCATCTCTCTCAAGCTTCAGCATGCTTCAATACATCTGGTTGAAACCGAGGTTAAATCGCTGGTATTTGACATGTGCTTGCAAAAGTTGCAGCTAGCACTATCAAATGCTAGGGGTTTCCCACGGTACTTTGTGCAAGGTTGTTCTGTATATTATAGCATTTCAGATATTGATGATGGTGCCCATTCCCCCTGGTATCTGCGTAGTGTTGGCCGGATGCAGCAGCTAGCACTAGCAAATGCTAGGAGGAAAGATCGCCCGGAACCAGCTTCTTTTCTTTGCAGATGTCGTGTATTGAAAAAATACGAAGAGGACTAAGTGATTCTAGCCTAAAAGGAAACAGTATGGTTTTTCAGATTGCTAGGACGAAAAGCCCCAAGTGGATTGAATGTGTGCATAGTATGTAACTGTTGACTGTGCCGGACACTAATCCTTTGCCATAATGCTAAGATAATAGACCCAATCAACAGCTTTTGTCAGTCGATCATCTTGCAGTCGGACACCACTCAATGTGCAGTGACATGTGCAGCTTATTGCCGTGTCAGCGTCTCCTCTCTGTCATGAGAGTTGGCTATATTATGAAAACACATTTGCTTCATGGACAGTTGTATCTTTCCATTGTAAATCCGACAACATAGGAAGAATGAAGTCCAATCAGAACGCATGCCACTTGATTCCTTGCATGTGCCTGGTGCTTGTTGGATAAACATGACTAGCACTAGCGTATGCTGGGGGTTACTCGGCAACACTCATCCTATTTCCCGTAGTGGCAGCAAGAAGAAGTTTGGAAATCTCAGAAAGCAAATGGACCCTGTATGCGTCCCGCATCTGTTTTGTGCATGCTTGGATGAAAGGCTATCACTTGCACATGCTGGGGGTTTACATGGTCACTAATGAAGGCGACCTTTCTGAGTATTCCAGATAAAGAAGATCGAATCCAAGTCTGCTTGACTTTCCCTTGCGTCTGTTCTGTGCTGGTACCAAATGAGAACTAGCACTAGCATATGCTGGGTGAAATTGACAGGAAATTCAACTCTCTCAAGCTTCAGCATGCTTCAATACATCTGGTTGAAACCGAGGTTAAATCGCTGGTATTTGACATGTGCTTGCAAAAGTTGCAGCTAGCACTATCAAATGCTAGGGGTTTCCCACGGTACTTTCTGCAAGGTTGTTCAGTATATTATAGCATTTCAGATATTGATGATGGTGCCCATTCCCCCTGGTATCTGCGTAGTGTTGGCCGGATGCAGAAGCTAGCACTAACAAATGCTAGGAGGAAAGATCACCCGGAACCAGCTTCTTTTCTTTGCAGATGTCGTGTATTGAAAAAATACGAAGAGGAATAAGTGATTCCAGCCTAAAAGGAAACAGTATGGTTTTTCAGATTGCTAGGACGAAAAGCCCCAAGTGGATTGAATGTGTGCATAGTATGTAACTGTTGACTCTGCCGGACACTAATCCTTCGCCATCATGCTAAGATAATAGACCCAATCAACAGCTTTTGTCAGTCGATCATCTTGCAGTCGGACACCACTCAATGCGCAGTGACATGTGCAGCTTATTGCCGTGTCAGCGTCTCCTCTCTGTCATGAGAGTTGGCTATATTATGAAAACGCATTTGCTTCATGGACAGTTGTACCTTTCCATTGTAAATCCGACAACATAGGAAGAATGAAGTCCAATCAGAACGCATGCCACTTGATTCCTTGCATGTGCCTGGTGCTTGTTGGATAAACATGACTAGCACTAGCGTATGCTGGGGGTTACTCGGCAACACTCATCCTATTTCCCGTAGTGGCAGCAAGAAGAAGTTTGGAAATCTCAGCAAGCAAATAGACCCTGTATGCGTCCCGCATCTGTTTTGTGCATGCTTGGATGAAAGGCTATCACTTGCACATGCTGGGGGTTTACATGGTCACTAATGAAGGCGACCTTTCTGAGTATTCCAGATGAGGAAGATCGAATCCAAGTCTGCTTGACTTTCCCTTGCGTCTGTTCTGTGCTGGTACCAAATGAGAACTAGCACTAGCATATGCATGGTGAAGTTGGCAGGAAATTCATCTCTCTCAAGCTTCAGCATGCTTCAATACATCTGGTTGAAACCGAGGTTAAATCGCTGGTATTTGACATGTGCTTGCAAAAGTTGCAGCTAGCACTATCAAATGCTAGGGGTTTCCCACGGTACTTTCTGCAAGGTTGTTCAGTATATTATAGCATTTCAGATATTGATGATGGTGCCCATTCCTCCTGGTATCTGCGTAGTGTTGGCCGGATGCAGCAGCTAGCACTAGCAAATGCTAGGAGGAAATATCGCCCGGAAGCAGCTTCTTTTCTTTGCAGATGTCGTGTATTGAAAAAATACGAAGAGGACTAAGTGATACCAGCCTAAAAGGACACAGTATGGTTTTTCAGATTGCTAGGACGAAAAGCCCCAAGTGGATTGAATGTGTGCATAGTATGTAATTGTTCACTCTGCCGGACACTAATCCTTCGCCATCATGCTAAGATAATAGACCCAATCAACAGCTTTTGTCAGTCGATCATCTTGCAGTCGGACACCACTCAATGTGCAGTGACATGTGCAGCTTATTGCCGTGTCAGCGTCTCCTCTCTGTCATGAGAGTTGGCTATATTATGAAAACGCATTTGCTTCATGGACAGTTGTATCTTTCCATTGTAAATCAAACAACATAGGAAGAATGAAGTCCAATCAGAACGCATGCCACTTGATTCCTTGCATGTGCCTGGTGCTTGTTGGATAAACATGACTAGCACTAGCGTATGCTGGGGTTTACTCGGCAACACTCATCCTATTTCCCGTAGTGGCAGCAAGAAGAAGTTTGGAAATCTCAGCAAGCAAATGGACCCTGTGTGCGTCCCGCATCTGTTTTGTGCATGCTTGGATGAAAGGCTAGCACTAGCACATGCTGGGGGTTTACATGATCACTAATGAAGGCGACCTTTCTGAGTATTCCAGATAAAGAAGATCTCATCCAAGTCTGCTTGATTTTCCCTTGCGTCTGTTCTGTGCTGGTACCAAATGAGAACTAGCACTAGCATATGCTGGGTGAAGTTGACAGGAAATTCATCTCTCTCAAGCTTCAGCATGCTTCAATACATCTGGTTGAAACCGAGGTTAAATCGCTGGTATTTGACATGTGCTTGCAAAAGTTGCAGCTAGCACTATCAAATGCTAGGGGTTTCCCACGGTACTTTCTGCAAGGTTGTTCTGTATATTATAGCATTTCAGATATTGATGATGGTGCCCATTCCCCCTGGTATCTGCGTAGTGTTGGCCGGATGCAGCAGCTAGCACTAGCAAATGCTAGGAGGAAAGATCACCCGGAACCAGCTTCTTTTCTTTGCAGATGTCGTGTATTGAAAAAATACGAAGAGGACTAAGTGATTCCAGACTAAAAGGAAACAGTATGGTTTTTCAGATTGCTAGGACGAAAAGCCCCAAGTGGATTGAATGTGTGCATAGTATGTAACTGTTGACTCTGCCGGACACTAATCCTTCGCCATCATGCTAAGATAATAGACCCAATCAACAGCTTTTGTCAGTCGATCATCTTGCAGTCGGACACCACTCAATGTGCAGTGACATGTGCAGCTTATTGCCGTGTCAGCGTCTCCTCTCTGTCATGAGAGTTGGCTATATTATGAAAACGCATTTGCTTCATGGACAGTTGTATCTTTCCATTGTAAATCCGACAACATAGGAAGAATGAAGTCCAATCAGAACGCATGCCCCTTGATTCCTTGCATGTGCCTGGTGCTTGTTGGTTAAACATGACTAGCACTAGCGTATGCTGGGGGTTACTCGGCAACACTCATCCTATTTCCCGTAGTGGCAGCAAGAAGAAGTTTGGAAATCTCAGCAAGCAAATGGACCCTGTATGCGTCCCGCATCTGTTTTGTGCATGCTTGGATGAAAGGCTAGCACTAGCACATGCTGGGGGTTTACATGGTCACTAATCAAGGCGACCTTTCTGAGTATTCCAGATAAAGAAGATCGATTCCAAGTCTGCTTGACTTTCCCTTGCGTCTGTTCTGTGCTGGTACCAAATGAGAACTAGCACTAGCATATGCTGGGTGAAGTTGGCAGGAAATTCATCTCTCTCAAGCTTCAGCATGCTTCAATACATCTGGTTGAAACCGAGGTTAAATCGCTGGTATTTGACATGTGCTTGCAAAAGTTGCAGCTAGCACTATCAAATGCTAGGGGTTTCCCACGGTACTTTGTGCAAGGTTGTTCTGTATATTATAGCATTTCAGATATTGATGATGGTGCTCATTCCCCCTGGTATCTGCGTAGTGTTGGCCGGATGCAGCAGCTAGCACTAGCAAATGCTAGGAGGAAAGATCGCCCGGAACCAGCTTCTTTTCTTTGCAGATGTCGTGTATTGAAAAAATACGAAGAGGACTAAGTGATTCCAGCCTAAAAGGAAACAGTATGGTTTTTCAGATTGCTAGGACGAAAAGCCCCAAGTGGATTGAATGTGTGCATAGTATGTAACTGTTGACTCTGCCGGACACTAATCCTTCGCCATCATGCTAAGATAATAGACCCAATCAACAGCTTTTGTCAGTCGATCATCTTGCAGTCGGACACCACTCAATGTGCAGTGACATGTGCAGCTTATTGCCGTGTCAGCGTCTCCTCTCTGTCATGAGAGTTGGCTATATTATGAAAACACATTTGCTTCATGGACAGTTGTATCTTTCCATTGTAAATCCGACAACATAGGAAGAATGAAGTCCAATCAGAACGCATGCCACTTGATTCCTTGCATGTGCCTGGTGCTTGTTGGATAAACATGACTAGCACTAGCGTATGCTGGGGGTTACTCGGCAACACTCATCCTATTTCCCGTAGTGGCAGCAAGAAGAAGTTTGGAAATCTCAGCAAGCAAATGGACCCTGTATGCGTCCCGCATCTGTTTTGTGCATGCTTGGATGAAAGGCTAGCACTAGCACATGCTGGGGGTTTACATGGTCACTAATCAAGGCGACCTTTCTGAGTATTCCAGATAAAGAAGATCGAATCCAAGTCTGCTTGACTTTCCCTTGCGTCTGTTCTGTGCTGGTACCAAATGAGAACTAGCACTAGCATATGCTGGGTGAAGTTGGCAGGAAATTCATCTCTCTCAAGCTTCAGCATGCTTCAATACATCTGGTTGAAACCGAGGTTAAATCGCTGGTATTTGACATGTGCTTGCAAAAGTTGCAGCTAGCACTATCAAATGCTAGGGGTTTCCCACGGTACTTTGTGCAAGGTTGTTCTGTATATTATAGCATTTCAGATATTGATGATGGTGCCCATTCCCCCTGGTATCTGCGTAGTGTTGGCCGGATGCAGCAGCTAGCACTAGCAAATGCTAGGAGGAAAGATCACCCGGAACCAGCTTCTTTTCTTTGCAGATGTCGTGTATTGAAAAAATGCGAAGAGGACTAAGTGATTCCAGCCTAAAAGGAAACAGTATGGTTTTTCAGATTGCTAGGACGAAAAGCCCCAAGTGGATTGAATGTGTGCATAGTATGTAACTGTTGACTCTGCCGGACACTAATCCTCCGCGATCATGCTAAGATAATAGACCCAATCAACAGCTTTTGTCAGTCGATCATCTTGCAGTCGGACACCACTCAATGCGCAGTGACATGTGCAGCTTATTGCCGTGTCAGCGTCTCCTCTCTGTCATGAGAGTTGGCTATATTATGAAAACACATTTGCTTCATGGACAGTTGTATCTTTCAATTGTAAATCCGACAACATAGGAAGAATGAAGTCCAATCAGAACGCATGCCACTTGATTCCTTGCATGTGCCTGGTGCTTGTTGGATAAACATGACTAGCACTAGCGTATGCTGGGGGTTACTCGGCAACACTCATCCTATTTCCCGTAGTGGCAGCAAGAAGAAGTTTGGAAATCTCAGCAAGCAAATGGACCCTGTATGCGTCCCGCATCTGTTTTGTGCATGCTTGGATGAAAGGCTAGCACTAGCACAGGCTGGGGGTTTACATGGTCACTAATCAAGGCGACCTTTCTGAGTATTCCAGATAAAGAAGATCGAATCCAAGTCTGCTTGACTTTCCCTTGCGTCTGTTCTGTGCTGTTACCAAATGAGAACTAGCACTAGCATATGCTGGGTGAAGTTGGCAGGAAATTCATCTCTCTCAAGCTTCAGCATGCTTCAATACATCTGGTTGAAACCGAGGTTAAATCGCTGGTATTTGACATGTGCTTGCAAAAGTTGCAGCTAGCACTATCAAATGCTAGGGGTTTCCCACGGTGCTTTGTGCAAGGTTGTTCTGTATATTATAGCATTTCAGATATTGATGATGGTGCCCATTCCCCCTGGTATCTGCGTAGTGTTGGCCGGATGCAGCAGCTAGCACTAGCAAATGCTAGGAGGAAAGATCGCCCGGAACCAGCTTCTTTTCTTTGCAGATGTCGTGTATTGAAAAAATACGAAGAGGACTAAGTGATTCCAGCCTAAAAGGAAACAGTATGGTTTTTCAGATTGCTAGGACGAAAAGCCCCAAGTGGATTGAATGTGTGCATAGTATGTAACTGTTGACTCTGCCGGACACTAATCCTTCGCCATCATGCTAAGATAATAGACCCAATCAACAGCTTTTGTCAGTCGATCATCTTGCAGTCGGACACCACTCAATGTGCAGTGACATGTGCAGCTTATTGCCGTGTCAGCGTCTCCTCTCTGTCATGAGAGTTGGCTATATTATGAAAACACATTTGCTTCATGGACAGTTGTATCTTTCCATTGTAAATCCGACAACATAGGAAGAATGAAGTCCAATCAGAACGCATGCCACTTGATTCCTTGCATGTGCCTGGTGCTTGTTGGATAAACATGACTAGCACTAGCGTATGCTGGGGGTTACTCGGCAACACTCATCCTAATTCCCGTAGTGGCAGCAAGAAGAAGTTTGGAAATCTCAGCAAGCAAATGGACCCTGTATGCGTCCCGCATCTGTTTTGTGCATGCTTGGATGAAAGGCTAGCACTAGCACATGCTGGGGGTTTACATGGTCACTAATCAAGGCGACCTTTCTGAGTATTCCAGATAAAGAAGATCGAATCCAAGTCTGCTTGACTTTCCCTTGCGTCTGTTCTGTGCTGGTACCAAATGAGAACTAGCACTAGCATATGCTGGGTGAAGTTGGCAGGAAATTCATCTCTCTCAAGCTTCAGCATGCTTCAATACATCTGGTTGAAACCGAGGTTAAATCGCTGGTATTTGACATGTGCTTGCAAAAGTTGCAGCTAGCACTATCAAATGCTAGGGGTTTCCCACGGTACTTTCTGCAAGGTTGTTCTGTATATTATAGCATTTCAGATATTGATGATGGTGCCCATTCCCCCTGGTATCTGCGTAGTGTTGGCCGGATGCAGCAGCTAGCACTAGCAAATGCTAGGAGGAAAGATCACCCGGAACCAGCTTCTTTTCTTTGCAGATGTCGTGTATTGAAAAAATGCGAAGAGGACTAAGTGATTCCAGCCTAAAAGGAAACAGTATGGTTTTTCAGATTGCTAGGACGAAAAGCCCCAAGTGGATTGAATGTGTGCATAGTATGTAACTGTTGACTCTGCCGGACACTAATCCTTCGCCATCATGCTAAGATAATAGACCCAATCAACAGCTTTTGTCAGTCGATCATCTTGCAGTCGGACACCACTCAATGTGCAGTGACATGTGCAGCTTATTGCCGTGTCAGCGAATCCTCTCTGTCATGAGAGTTGGCTATATTATGAAAACGCATTTGCTTCATGGACAGTTGTATCTTTCCATTGTAAATCCGACAACATAGGAAGAATGAAGTCCAATCAGAACGCATGCCACTTGATTCCTTGCATGTGCCTGGTGCTTGTTGGATAAACATGACTAGCACTAGCGTATGCTGGGGGTTACTCGGCAACACTCATCCTATTTCCCGTAGTGGCAGTACGAAGAAGTTTGGAAATCTCAGCAAGCAAATGGACCCTGTATGCGTCCCGCATCTGTTTTGTGCATGCTTGGATGAAAGGCTAGCACTAGCACATGCTGGGGGTTTACATGGTCACTAATCAAGGCGACCTTTCTGAGTATTCCAGATAAAGAAGATCGAATCCAAGTCTGCTTGATTTTCCCTTGCGTCTGTTCTGTGCTGGTACCAAATGAGAACTAGCACTAGCATATGCTGGGTGAAGTTGGCAGGAAATTCATCTCTCTCAAGCTTCAGCATGCTTCAATACATCTGGTTGAAACCGAGGTTAAATCGCTGGTATTTGACATGTGCTTGCAAAAGTTGCAGCTAGCACTATCAAATGCTAGGGGTTTCCCACGGTACTTTCTGCAAGGTTGTTCAGTATATTATAGCATTTCAGATATTGATGATGGTGCCCATTCCCCCTGGTATCTGCGTAGTGTTGGCCGGATGCAGCAGCTAGCACTAGCAAATGCTAGGAGGAAATATCGCCCGGAACCAGCTTCTTTTCTTTGCAGATGTCGTGTATTGAAAAAATACGAAGAGGACTAAGTGATTCCAGCCTAAAAGGAAACAGTATGGTTTTTCAGATTGCTAGGACGAAAAGCCCCAAGTGGATTGAATGTGTGCATAGTATGTAACTGTTGACTCTGCCGGACACTAATCCTTCGCCATCATGCTAAGATAATAGACCCAATCAACAGCTTTTGTCAGTCGATCATCTTGCAGTCGGACACCACTCAATGTGCAGTGACATGTGCAGCTTATTGCCGTGTCAGCGAATCCTCTCTGTCATGAGAGTTGGCTATATTATGAAAACGCATTTGCTTCATGGACAGTTGTATCTTTCCATTGTAAATCAAACAACATAGGAAGAATGAAGTCCAATCAGAACGCATGCCACTTGATTCCTTGCATGTGCCTGGTGCTTGTTGGATAAACATGACTAGCACTAGCGTATGCTGGGGGTTACTCGGCAACACTCATCCTATTTCCCGTAGTGGCAGCAAGAAGAAGTTTGGAAATCTCAGCAAGCAAATGGACCCTGTATGCGTCCCGCATCTGTTTTGTGCATGCTTGGATGAAAGGCTAGCACTAGCACATGCTGGGGGTTTACATGGTCACTAATCAAGGCGACCTTTCTGAGTATTCCAGATAAAGAAGATCGAATCCAAGTCTGCTTGACTTTCCCTTGCGTCTGTTCTGTGCTGGTACCAAATGAGAACTAGCATTAGCATATGCTGGGTGAAGTTGGCAGGAAATTCATCTCTCTCAAGCTTCAGCATGCTTCAATACATCTGGTTGAAACCGAGGTTAAATCGCTGGTATTTGACATGTGCTTGCAAAAGTTGCAGCTAGCACTATCAAATGCTAGGGGTTTCCCACGGTACTTTCTGCAAGGTTGTTCAGTATATTATAGCATTTCAGATATTGATGATGGTGCCCATTCCCCCTGGTATCTGCGTAGTGTTGGCCGGATGCAGCAGCTAGCACTAGCAAATGCTAGGAGGAAATATCGCCCGGAACCAGCTTCTTTTCTTTGCAGATGTCGTGTATTGAAAAAATACGAAGAGGACTAAGTGATTCCAGCCTAAAAGGAAACAGTATGGTTTTTCAGATTGCTAGGACGAAAAGCCCCAAGTGGATTGAATGTGTGCATAGTATGTAACTGTTGACTCTGCCGGACACTAATCCTTCGCCATCATGCTAAGATAATAGACCCAATCAACAGCTTTTGTCAGTCGATCATCTTGCAGTCGGACACCACTCAATGTGCAGTGACATGTGCAGCTTATTGCCGTGTCAGCGAATCCTCTCTGTCATGAGAGTTGGCTATATTATGAAAACGCATTTGCTTCATGGACAGTTGTATCTTTCCATTGTAAATCAAACAACATAGGAAGAATGAAGTCCAATCAGAACGCATGCCACTTGATTCCTTGCATGTGCCTGGTGCTTGTTGGATAAACATGACTAGCACTAGCGTATGCTGGGGGTTACTCGGCAACACTCATCCTATTTCCCGTAGTGGCAGCAAGAAGAAGTTTGGAAATCTCAGCAAGCAAATGGACCCTGTATGCGTCCCGCATCTGTTTTGTGCATGCTTGGATGAAAGGCTAGCACTAGCACATGCTGGGGGTTTACATGGTCACTAATCAAGGCGACCTTTCTGAGTATTCCAGATAAAGAAGATCGATTCCAAGTCTGCTTGACTTTCCCTTGCGTCTGTTCTGTGCTGGTACCAAATGAGAACTAGCACTAGCATATGCTGGGTGAAGTTGACAGGAAATTCAACTCTCTCAAGCTTCAGCATGCTTCAATACATCTGGTTGAAACCGAGGTTAAATCGCTGGTATTTGACATGTGCTTGCAAAAGTTGCAGCTAGCACTATCAAATGCTAGGGGTTTCCCACGGTACTTTGTGCAAGGTTGTTCAGTATATTATAGCATTTCAGATATTGATGATGGTGCCCATTCCCCCTGGTATCTGCGTAGTGTTGGCCGGATTCAGCAGCTAGCACTAGCAAATGCTAGGAGGAAAGATCACCCGGAACCAGCTTCTTTTCTTTGCAGATGTCGTGTATTGAAAAAATACGAAGAGGACTAAGTGATTCCAGACTAAAAGGAAACAGTATGGTTTTTCAGATTGCTAGGACGAAAAGCCCCAAGTGGATTGAATGTGTGCATAGTATGTAACTGTTGACTCTGCCGGACACTAATCCTTCGCCATCATGCTAAGATAATAGACCCAATCAACAGCTTTTGTCAGTCGATCATCTTGCAGTCGGACACCACTCAATGTGCAGTGACATGTGCAGCTTATTGCCGTGTCAGCGTCTCCTCTCTGTCATGAGAGTTGGCTATATTATGAAAACGCATTTGCTTCATGGACAGTTGTATCCTTCCATTGTAAATCCGACAACATAGGAAGAATGAAGTCCAATCAGAAAGCATGCCACTTGATTCCTTGCATGTGCCTGGTGCTTGTTGGATAAACATGACTAGCACTAGCGTATGCTGGGGGTTACTCGGCAACACTCATCCTATTTCCCGTAGTGGCAGTACGAAGAAGTTTGGAAATCTCAGCAAGCAAATGGACCCTGTATGCGTCCCGCATCTGTTTTGTGCATGCTTGAATGAAAGGCTAGCACTAGCACATGCTGGGGGTTTACATGGTCACTAATCAAGGCGACTTTTCTGAGTATTCCAGATAAAGAAGATCGAATCCAAGTCTGCTTGACTTTCCCTTGCGTCTGTTCTGTGCTGGTACCAAATGAGAACTAGCACTAGCATATGCTGGGTGAAGTTGGCAGGAAATTCATCTCTCTCAAGCTTCAGCATGCTTCAATACATCTGGTTGAAACCGAGGTTAAATCGCTGGTATTTGACATGTGCTTGCAAAAGTTGCAGCTAGCACTATCAAATGCTAGGGGTTTCCCACGGTACTTTCTGCAAGGTTGTTCTGTATATTATAGCATTTCAGATATTGATGATGGTGCCCATTCCCCCTGGTATCTGCGTAGTGTTGACCGGATTCAGCAGCTAGCACTAGCAAATGCTAGGAGGAAAGATCACCCTGAACCAGCTTCTTTTCTTTGCAGATGTCGTGTATTGAAAAAATACGAAGAGGACTAAGTGATTCCAGACTAAAAGGAAACAGTATGGTTTTTCAGATTGCTAGGACGAAAAGCCCCAAGTGGATTGAATGTGTGCATAGTATGTAACTGTTGACTCTGCCGGACACTAATCCTTCGCCATCATGCTAAGATAATAGACCCAATCAACAGCTTTTGTCAGTCGATCATCTTGCAGTCGGACACCACTCAATGTGCAGTGACATGTGCAGCTTATTGCCGTGTCAGCGTCTCCTCTCTGTCATGAGAGTTGGCTATATTATGAAAACGCATTTGCTTCATGGACAGTTGTATCCTTCCATTGTAAATCAAACAACATAGGAAGAATGAAGTCCAATCAGAACGCATGCCACTTGATTCCTTGCATGTGCCTGGTGCTTGTTGGATAAACATGACTAGCACTAGCGTATGCTAGGGGTTACTCGGCAACACTCATCCTATTTCCCGTAGTGGCAGTACGAAGAAGTTTGGAAATCTCAGCAAGCAAATGGACCCTGTATGCGTCCCGCATCTGTTTTGTGCATGCTTGAATGAAAGGCTAGCACTAGCAAATGCTGGGGGTTTACATGGTCACTAATCAAGGCGACCTTTCTGAGTATTCCAGATAAAGAAGATCGAATCCAAGTCTGCTTGACTTTCCCTTGCGTCTGTTCTGTGCTGGTACCAAATGAGAACTAGCACTAGCATATGCTGGGTGAAGTTGGCAGGAAATTCATCTCTCTCAAGCTTCAGCATGCTTCAATACATCTGGTTGAAACCGAGGTTAAATCGCTGGTATTTGACATGTGCTTGCAAAAGTTGCAGCTAGCATTATCAAATGCTAGGGGTTTCCCACGGTACTTTGTGCAAGGTTGTTCTGTATATTATAGCATTTCAGATATTGATGATGGTGCCCATTCCCCCTGGTATCGGCGTAGTGTTGGCCGGATGCAGCAGCTAGCACTAGCAAATGCTAGGAGGAAAGATCACCCGGAACCAGCTTCTTTTCTTTGCAGATGTCGTGTATTGAAAAAATACGAAGAGGACTAAGTGATTCCAGACTAAAAGGAAACAGTATGGTTTTTCAGATTGCTAGGACGAAAAGCCCCAAGTGGATTGAATGTGTGCATAGTATGTAACTGTTGACTCTGCCGGACACTAATCCTTCGCCATCATGCTAAGATAATAGACCCAATCAACAGCTTTTGTCAGTCGATCATCTTGCAGTCGGACACCACTCAATGTGCAGTGACATGTGCAGCTTATTGCCGTGTCAGCGAATCCTCTCTGTCATGAGAGTTGGCTATATTATGAAAACGCATTTGCTTCATGGACAGTTGTATCTTTCCATTGTAAATCCGACAACATAGGAAGAATGAAGTCCAATCAGAACGCATGCCACTTGATTCCTTGCATGTGCCTGGTGCTTGTTGGATAAACATGACTAGCACTAGCGTATGCTAGGGGTTACTCGGCAGCACTCATCCTATTTCCCGTAGTGGCAGTACGAAGAAGTTTGGAAATCTCAGCAAGCAAATGGACCCTGTATGCGTCCCGCATCTGTTTTGTGCATGCTTGAATGAAAGGCTAGCACTAGCACATGCTGGGGGTTTACATGGTCACTAATCAAGGCGACCTTTCTGAGTATTCCAGATAAAGAAGATCGAATCCAAGTCTGCTTGACTTTCCCTTGCGTCTGTTCTGTGCTGGTACCAAATGAGAACTAGCACTAGCATATGCTGGGTGAAGTTGGCAGGAAATTCATCTCTCTCAAGCTTCAGCATGCTTCAATACATCTGGTTGAAACCGAGGTTAAATCGCTGGTATTTGACATGTGCTTGCAAAAGTTGCAGCTAGCACTATCAAATGCTAGGGGTTTCCCACGGTACTTTGTGCAAGGTTGTTCTGTATATTATAGCATTTCAGATATTGATGATGGTGCCCATTCCCCCTGGTATCTGCGTAGTGTTGACCGGATGCAGCAGCTAGCACTAGCAAATGCTAGGAGAAAAGATCGCCCGGAACCAGCTTCTTTTCTTTGCAGATGTCGTGTATTGAAAAAATGCGAAGACTAAGTGATTCCAGCCTAAAAGAAAACAGTATGGTCTTTCAGATTGCTAGGACGAAAAGCCCCAAGTGGATTGAATGTGTGCATTGTATGTAACTGTTGACTCTGCCGGACACTAATCCTTCGCCATCATGCTAAGATAATAGACCCAATCAACAGCTTTTGTCAGTCGCTCATGTTGCAGTCGGACACCACTCAATGTGCAGTGACATGTGCAGCTTATTGCCGTGTCAGCGTCTCCTCTCTGTCATGAGAGTTGGCTATATTATGAAAACGCATTTGCTTCATGGACAGTTGTATCTTTCCATTGTAAATCCGACAACATAGGAAGAATGAAGTCCAATCAGAACGCATGCCACTTGATTCCTTGCATGTGCCTGGTGCTTGTTGGATAAACATGACTAGCACTAGCGTATGCTGGGGGTTACTCGGCAACACTCATCCTATTTCCCGTAGTGGCAGCAAGAAGAAGTTTGGAAATCTCAGCAAGCAAATGGACCCTGTATGCGTCCCGCATCTGTTTTGTGCATGCTTGGATGAAAGGCTAGCACTAGCACATGCTGGGGGTTTACATGGTCACTAATCAAGGCGACCTTTCTGAGTATTCCAGATAAAGAAGATCGAATCCAAGTCTGCTTGACTTTCCCTTGCGTCTGTTCTGTGCTGGTACCAAATGAGAACTAGCACTAGCATATGCTGGGTGAAGTTGGCAGGAAATTCATCTCTCTCAAGCTTCAGCATGCTTCAATACATCTGGTTGAAACCGAGGTTAAATCGCTGGTATTTGACATGTGCTTGCAAAAGTTGCAGCTAGCACTATCAAATGCTAGTGGTTTCCGACGGTACTTTGTGCAAGGTTGTTCTGTATATTATAGCATTTCAGATATTGATGATGGTGCCCATTCCCCCTGGTATCTGCGTAGTGTTGGCCGGATGCAGCAGCTAGCACTAGCAAATGCTAGGAGGAAAGATCACCCGGAACCAGCTTCTTTTCTTTGCAGATGTCGTGTATTGAAAAAATACGAAGAGGAATAAGTGATTCCAGCCTAAAAGGAAACAGCATGGTTTTTCAGATTGCTAGGACGAAAAGCCCCAAGTGGATTGAATGTGTGCATAGTATGTAATTGTTCACTCTGCCGGACACTAATCCTTCGCCATCATGCTAAGATAATAGACCCAATCAACAGCTTTTGTCAGTCGATCATCTTGCAGTCGGACACCACTCAATGTGCAGTGACATGTGCAGCTTATTGCCGTGTCAGCGTCTCCTCTCTGTCATGAGAGTTGGCTATATTATGAAAACGCATTTGCTTCATGGACAGTTGTATCTTTCCATTGTAAATCAAACAACATAGGAAGAATGAAGTCCAATCAGAACGCATGCCACTTGATTCCTTGCATGTGCCTGGTGCTTGTTGGATAAACATGACTAGCACTAGCGTATGCTGGGGGTTACTCGGCAACACTCATCCTATTTCCCGTAGTGGCAGCAAGAAGAAGTTTGGAAATCTCAGCAAGCAAATGGACCCTGTATGCGTCCCGCATCTGTTTTGTGCATGCTTGGATGAAAGGCTAGCACTAGCACATGCTGGGGGTTTACATGGTCACTAATCAAGGCGACCTTTCTGAGTATTCCAGATAAAGAAGATCGAATCCAAGTCTGCTTGACTTTCCCTTGCGTCTGTTCTGTGCTGGTACCAAATGAGAACTAGCACTAGCATATGCTGGGTGAAGTTGGCAGGAAATTCATCTCTCTCAAGCTTCAGCATGCTTCAATACATCTGGTTGAAACCGAGGTTAAATCGCTGGTATTTGACATGTGCTTGCAAAAGTTGCAGCTAGCACTATCAAATGCTAGGGGTTTCCCACGGTACTTTCTGCAAGGTTGTTCTGTATATTATAGCATTTCAGATATTGATGATGGTGCCCATTCCCCCTGGTATCTGCGTAGTGTTGGCCGGATGCAGCAGCTAGCACTAGCAAATGCTAGGAGGAAAGATCACCCGGAACCAGCTTTTTTTCTTTGCAGATGTCGTGTATTGAAAAAATACCAAGAGGAATAAGTGATTCCAGCCTAAAAGGAAACAGCATAGTTTTTCAGATTGCTAGGACGAAAAGCCCCAAGTGGATTGAATGTGTGCATAGTATGTAATTGTTCACTCTGCCGGACACTAATCCTTCGCCATCATGCTAAGATAATAGACCCAATCAACAGCTTTTGTCAGTCGATCATCTTGCAGTCGGACACCACTCAATGTGCAGTGACATGTGCAGCTTATTGCCGTGTCAGCGAATCCTCTCTGTCATGAGAGTTGGCTATATTATGAAAACACATTTGTTCATGGACAGTTGTATCTTTCCATTGTAAATCAAACAACATAGGAAGAATGAAGTCCAATCAGAACGCATGCCACTTGATTCCTTGCATGTGCCTGGTGCTTGTTGGATAAACATGACTAGCACTAGCGTATGCTGGGGGTTACTCGGCAACACTCATCCTAATTCCCGTAGTGGCAGCAAGAAGAAGTTTGGAAATCTCAGCAAGCAAATGGACCCTGTATGCGTCCCGCATCTGTTTTGTGCATGCTTGGATGAAAGGCTAGCACTAGCACAGGCTGGGGGTTTACACGGTCACTAATCAAGGCGACCTTTCTGAGTATTCCAGATAAAGAAGATCGAATCCAAGTCTGCTTGACTTTCCCTTGCGTCTGTTCTGTGCTGGTACCAAATGAGAACTAGCACTAGCATATGCTGGGTGAAGATGGCAGGAAATTCATCTCTCTCAAGCTTCAGCATGCTTCAATACATCTGGTTGAAACCGAGGTTAAATCGCTGGTATTTGACATGTGCTTGCAAAAGTTGCAGCTAGCACTATCAAATGCTAGGGGTTTCCCACGGTACTTTCTGCAAGGTTGTTCTGTATATTATAGCATTTCAGATATTGATGATGGTGCCCATTCCCCCTGGTATCTGCGTAGTGTTGGCCGGATTCAGCAGCTAGCACTAGCAAATGCTAGGAGAAAAGATCACCCGGAACCAGCTTCTTTTCTTTGCAGATGTCGTGTATTGAAAAAATACGAAGAGGACTAAGTGATTCCAGACTAAAAGGAAACAGTATGGTTTTTCAGATTGCTAGGACGAAAAGCCCCAAGTGGATTGAATGTGTGCATAGTATGTAATTGTTCACTCTGCCGGATACTAATCCTTCGCCATCATGCTAAGATAATAGACCCAATCAACAGCTTTTGTCAGTCGATCATCTTGCAGTCGGACACCACTCAATGTGCAGTGACATGTGGAGCTTATTGCCGTGTCAGCGAATCCTCTCTGTCATGAGAGTTGGCTATATTATGAAAACGCATTTGCTTCATGGACAGTTGTATCTTTCCATTGTAAATCAAACAACATAGGAAGAATGAAGTCCAATCAGAACGCATGCCACTTGATTCCTTGCATGTGCCTGGTGCTTGTTGGATAAACATGACTAGCACTAGCGTATGCTGGGGGTTACTCGGCAACACTCATCCTAATTCCCGTAGTGGCAGCAAGAAGAAGTTTGGAAATCTCAGCAAGCAAATGGACCCTGTATGCGTCCCGCATCTGTTTTGTGCATGCTTGGATGAAAGGCTAGCACTAGCACAGGCTGGGGGTTTACACGGTCACTAATCAAGGCGACCTTTCTGAGTATTCCAGATAAAGAAGATCGAATCCAAGTCTGCTTGACTTTCCCTTGCGTCTGTTCTGTGCTGGTACCAAATGAGAACTAGCACTAGCATATGCTGGGTGAAGATGGCAGGAAATTCATCTCTCTCAAGCTTCAGCATGCTTCAATACATCTGGTTGAAACCGAGGTTAAATCGCTGGTATTTGACATGTGCTTGCAAAAGTTGCAGCTAGCACTATCAAATGCTAGGGGTTTCCCACGGTACTTTCTGCAAGGTTGTTCTGTATATTATAGCATTTCAGATATTGATGATGGTGCCCATTCCCCCTGGTATCTGCGTAGTGTTGGCCGGATTCAGCAGCTAGCACTAGCAAATGCTAGGAGAAAAGATCACCCGGAACCAGCTTCTTTTCTTTGCAGATGTCGTGTATTGAAAAAATACGAAGAGGACTAAGTGATTCCAGACTAAAAGGAAACAGTATGGTTTTTCAGATTGCTAGGACGAAAAGCCCCAAGTGGATTGAATGTGTGCATAGTATGTAATTGTTCACTCTGCCGGATACTAATCCTTCGCCATCATGCTAAGATAATAGACCCAATGAACAGCTTTTGTCAGTCGATCATCTTGCAGTCGGACACCACTCAATGTGCAGTGACATGTGGAGCTTATTGCCGTGTCAGCGAATCCTCTCTGTCATGAGAGTTGGCTATATTATGAAAACGCATTTGCTTCATGGACAGTTGTATCTTTCCATTGTAAATCAAACAACATAGGAAGAATGAAGTCCAATCAGAACGCATGCCACTTGATTCCTTGCATGTGCCTGGTGCTTGTTGGATAAACATGACTAGCACTAGCGTATGCTGGGGGTTACTCGGCAACACTCATCCTAATTCCCGTAGTGGCAGCAAGAAGAAGTTTGGAAATCTCAGCAAGCAAATGGACCCTGTATGCGTCCCGCATCTGTTTTGTGCATGCTTGGATGAAAGGCTAGCACTAGCACAGGCTGGGGGTTTACACGGTCACTAATCAAGGCGACCTTTCTGAGTATTCCAGATAAAGAAGATCGAATCCAAGTCTGCTTGACTTTCCCTTGCGTCTGTTCTGTGCTGGTACCAAATGAGAACTAGCACTAGCATATGCTGGGTGAAGATGGCAGGAAATTCATCTCTCTCAAGCTTCAGCATGCTTCAATACATCTGGTTGAAACCGAGGTTAAATCGCTGGTATTTGACATGTGCTTGCAAAAGTTGCAGCTAGCACTATCAAATGCTAGGGGTTTCCCACGGTACTTTCTGCAAGGTTGTTCTGTATATTATAGCATTTCAGATATTGATGATGGTGCCCATTCCCCCTGGTATCTGCGTAGTGTTGGCCGGATTCAGCAGCTAGCACTAGCAAATGCTAGGAGAAAAGATCACCCGGAACCAGCTTCTTTTCTTTGCAGATGTCGTGTATTGAAAAAATACGAAGAGGACTAAGTGATTCCAGACTAAAAGGAAACAGTATGGTTTTTCAGATTGCTAGGACGAAAAGCCCCAAGTGGATTGAATGTGTGCATAGTATGTAATTGTTCACTCTGCCGGATACTAATCCTTCGCCATCATGCTAAGATAATAGACCCAATCAACAGCTTTTGTCAGTCGATCATCTTGCAGTCGGACACCACTCAATGTGCAGTGACATGTGGAGCTTATTGCCGTGTCAGCGTCTCCTCTCTGTCATGAGAGTTGGCTATATTATGAAAACGCATTTGCTTCATGGACAGTTGTATCTTTCCATTGTAAATCCGACAACATAGGAAGAATGAAGTCCAATCAGAACGCATGCCACTTGATTCCTTGCATGTGCCTGGTGCTTGTTGGATAAACATGACTAGCACTAGCGTATGCTAGGGGTTACTCGGCAACACTCATCCTATTTCCCGTAGTGGCAGCAAGAAGAAGTTTGGAAATCTCAGCAAGCAAATGGACCCTGTATGCGTCCCGCATCTGTTTTGTGCATGCTTGGATGAAAGGCTAGCACTAGCACATGCTGGGGGTTTACACGGTCACTAATCAAGGCGAACTTTCTGAGTATTCCAGATAAGGAAGATCGAATCCAAGTCTGCTTGACTTTCCCTTGCGTCTGTTCTGTGCTGGTACCAAATGAGAACTAGCACTAGCATATGCTGGGTGAAGTTGACAGGAAATTCAACTCTCTCAAGCTTCAGCATGCTTCAATACATCTGGTTGAAACCGAGGTTAAATCGCTGGTAATTGACATGTGCTTGCAAAAGTTGCAGCTAGCATTATAAAATGCTAGGGGTTTCCCACGGTACTTTTTGCAAGGTTGTTCTGTATATTATAGCATTTCAGATATTGATGATGGTGCCCATTCCCCCTGGTATCTGCGTAGTGTTGACCGGATGCAGCAGCTAGCACTAGCAAATGCAAGGAGGAAAGATCGCCCGGAACCAGCTTCTTTTCTTTGCAGATGTCGTGTATTGAAAAAAATACGAAGAGGACTAAGTGATTCCAGACTAAAAGGAAACAGTATGGTTTTTCAGATTGCTAGGACGAAAAGCCCCAAGTGGATTGAATGTGTGCATAGTATGTAACTGTTGACTCTGCCGGACACTAATCCTTCGCCATCATGCTAAGATAATAGACCCAATCAACAGCTTTTGTCAGTCGATCATCTTGCAGTCGGACACCACTCAATGTGCAGTGACATGTGCAGCTTATTGCCGTGTCAGCGTCTCCTCTCTGTCATGAGAGTTGGCTATATTATGAAAACGCATTTGCTTCATGGACAGTTGTATCTTCCCATTGTAAATCAAACAACATAGGAAGAATGAAGTCCAATCAGAACGCATGCCACTTGATTCCTTGCATGTGCCTGGTGCTTGTTGGATAAACATGACTAGCACTAGCGTATGCTGGGGGTTACTCGGCAACACTCATCCTATTTCCCGTAGTGGCAGCAAGAAGAAGTTTGGAAATCTCAGCAAGCAAATGGACCCTGTATGCGTCCCGCATCTGTTTTGTGCATGCTTGGATGAAAGGCTAGCACTAGCACAGGCTGGGGGTTTACACGGTCACTAATCAAGGCGACCTTTCTGAGTATTCCAGATAAAGAAGATCGAATCCAAGTCTGCTTGACTTTCCCTTGCGTCTGTTCTGTGCTGGTACCAAATGAGAACTAGCACTAGCATATGCTGGGTGAAGATGGCAGGAAATTCATCTCTCTCAAGCTTCAGCATGCTTCAATACATCTGGTTGAAACCGAGGTTAAATCGCTGGTATTTGACATGTGCTTGCAAAAGTTGCAGCTAGCACTATCAAATGCTAGGGGTTTCCCACGGTACTTTCTGCAAGGTTGTTCTGTATATTATAGCATTTCAGATATTGATGATGGTGCCCATTCCCCCTGGTATCTGCGTAGTGTTGGCCGGATTCAGCAGCTAGCACTAGCAAATGCTAGGAGGAAAGATCACCCGGAACCAGCTTCTTTTCTTTGCAGATGTCGTGTATTGAAAAAATACGAAGAGGACTAAGTGATTCCAGACTAAAAGGAAACAGTATGGTTTTTCAGATTGCTAGGACGAAAAGCCCCAAGTGGATTGAATGTGTGCATAGTATGTAATTGTTCACTCTGCCGGATACTAATCCTTCGCCATCATGCTAAGATAATAGACCCAATCAACAGCTTTTGTCAGTCGATCATCTTGCAGTCGGACACCACTCAATGTGCAGTGACATGTGGAGCTTATTGCCGTGTCAGCGAATCCTCTCTGTCATGAGAGTTGGCTATATTATGAAAACGCATTTGCTTCATGGACAGTTGTATCTTTCCATTGTAAATCAAACAACATAGGAAGAATGAAGTCCAATCAGAACGCATGCCACTTGATTCCTTGCATGTGCCTGGTGCTTGTTGGATAAACATGACTAGCACTAGCGTATGCTGGGGGTTACTCGGCAACACTCATCCTAATTCCCGTAGTGGCAGCAAGAAGAAGTTTGGAAATCTCAGCAAGCAAATGGACCCTGTATGCGTCCCGCATCTGTTTTGTGCATGCTTGGATGAAAGGCTAGCACTAGCACAGGCTGGGGGTTTACACGGTCACTAATCAAGGCGACCTTTCTGAGTATTCCAGATAAAGAAGATCGAATCCAAGTCTGCTTGACTTTCCCTTGCGTCTGTTCTGTGCTGGTACCAAATGAGAACTAGCACTAGCATATGCTGGGTGAAGATGGCAGGAAATTCATCTCTCTCAAGCTTCAGCATGCTTCAATACATCTGGTTGAAACCGAGGTTAAATCGCTGGTATTTGACATGTGCTTGCAAAAGTTGCAGCTAGCACTATCAAATGCTAGGGGTTTCCCACGGTACTTTCTGCAAGGTTGTTCTGTATATTATAGCATTTCAGATATTGATGATGGTGCCCATTCCCCCTGGTATCTGCGTAGTGTTGGCCGGATTCAGCAGCTAGCACTAGCAAATGCTAGGAGAAAAGATCACCCGGAACCAGCTTCTTTTCTTTGCAGATGTCGTGTATTGAAAAAATACGAAGAGGACTAAGTGATTCCAGACTAAAAGGAAACAGTATGGTTTTTCAGATTGCTAGGACGAAAAGCCCCAAGTGGATTGAATGTGTGCATAGTATGTAATTGTTCACTCTGCCGGATACTAATCCTTCGCCATCATGCTAAGATAATAGACCCAATGAACAGCTTTTGTCAGTCGATCATCTTGCAGTCGGACACCACTCAATGTGCAGTGACATGTGGAGCTTATTGCCGTGTCAGCGAATCCTCTCTGTCATGAGAGTTGGCTATATTATGAAAACGCATTTGCTTCATGGACAGTTGTATCTTTCCATTGTAAATCAAACAACATAGGAAGAATGAAGTCCAATCAGAACGCATGCCACTTGATTCCTTGCATGTGCCTGGTGCTTGTTGGATAAACATGACTAGCACTAGCGTATGCTGGGGGTTACTCGGCAACACTCATCCTAATTCCCGTAGTGGCAGCAAGAAGAAGTTTGGAAATCTCAGCAAGCAAATGGACCCTGTATGCGTCCCGCATCTGTTTTGTGCATGCTTGGATGAAAGGCTAGCACTAGCACAGGCTGGGGGTTTACACGGTCACTAATCAAGGCGACCTTTCTGAGTATTCCAGATAAAGAAGATCGAATCCAAGTCTGCTTGACTTTCCCTTGCGTCTGTTCTGTGCTGGTACCAAATGAGAACTAGCACTAGCATATGCTGGGTGAAGATGGCAGGAAATTCATCTCTCTCAAGCTTCAGCATGCTTCAATACATCTGGTTGAAACCGAGGTTAAATCGCTGGTATTTGACATGTGCTTGCAAAAGTTGCAGCTAGCACTATCAAATGCTAGGGGTTTCCCACGGTACTTTCTGCAAGGTTGTTCTGTATATTATAGCATTTCAGATATTGATGATGGTGCCCATTCCCCCTGGTATCTGCGTAGTGTTGGCCGGATTCAGCAGCTAGCACTAGCAAATGCTAGGAGAAAAGATCACCCTGAACCAGCTTCTTTTCTTTGCAGATGTCGTGTATTGAAAAAATACGAAGAGGACTAAGTGATTCCAGACTAAAAGGAAACAGTATGGTTTTTCAGATTGCTAGGACGAAAAGCCCCAAGTGGATTGAATGTGTGCATAGTATGTAATTGTTCACTCTGCCGGATACTAATCCTTCGCCATCATGCTAAGATAATAGACCCAATCAACAGCTTTTGTCAGTCGATCATCTTGCAGTCGGACACCACTCAATGTGCAGTGACATGTGGAGCTTATTGCCGTGTCAGCGTCTCCTCTCTGTCATGAGAGTTGGCTATATTATGAAAACGCATTTGCTTCATGGACAGTTGTATCTTTCCATTGTAAATCCGACAACATAGGAAGAATGAAGTCCAATCAGAACGCATGCCACTTGATTCCTTGCATGTGCCTGGTGCTTGTTGGATAAACATGACTAGCACTAGCGTATGCTAGGGGTTACTCGGCAACACTCATCCTATTTCCCGTAGTGGCAGCAAGAAGAAGTTTGGAAATCTCAGCAAGCAAATGGACCCTGTATGCGTCCCGCATCTGTTTTGTGCATGCTTGGATGAAAGGCTAGCACTAGCACATGCTGGGGGTTTACACGGTCACTAATCAAGGCGAACTTTCTGAGTATTCCAGATAAGGAAGATCGAATCCAAGTCTGCTTGACTTTCCCTTGCGTCTGTTCTGTGCTGGTACCAAATGAGAACTAGCACTAGCATATGCTGGGTGAAGTTGACAGGAAATTCAACTCTCTCAAGCTTCAGCATGCTTCAATACATCTGGTTGAAACCGAGGTTAAATCGCTGGTAATTGACATGTGCTTGCAAAAGTTGCAGCTAGCATTATAAAATGCTAGGGGTTTCCCACGGTACTTTTTGCAAGGTTGTTCTGTATATTATAGCATTTCAGATATTGATGATGGTGCCCATTCCCCCTGGTATCTGCGTAGTGTTGACCGGATGCAGCAGCTAGCACTAGCAAATGCAAGGAGGAAAGATCGCCCGGAACCAGCTTCTTTTCTTTGCAGATGTCGTGTATTGAAAAAAATACGAAGAGGACTAAGTGATTCCAGACTAAAAGGAAACAGTATGGTTTTTCAGATTGCTAGGACGAAAAGCCCCAAGTGGATTGAATGTGTGCATAGTATGTAACTGTTGACTCTGCCGGACACTAATCCTTCGCCATCATGCTAAGATAATAGACCCAATCAACAGCTTTTGTCAGTCGATCATCTTGCAGTCGGACACCACTCAATGTGCAGTGACATGTGCAGCTTATTGCCGTGTCAGCGTCTCCTCTCTGTCATGAGAGTTGGCTATATTATGAAAACGCATTTGCTTCATGGACAGTTGTATCTTCCCATTGTAAATCAAACAACATAGGAAGAATGAAGTCCAATCAGAACGCATGCCACTTGATTCCTTGCATGTGCCTGGTGCTTGTTGGATAAACATGACTAGCACTAGCGTATGCTGGGGGTTACTCGGCAACACTCATCCTATTTCCCGTAGTGGCAGCAAGAAGAAGTTTGGAAATCTCAGCAAGCAAATGGACCCTGTATGCGTCCCGCATCTGTTTTGTGCATGCTTGGATGAAAGGCTAGCACTAGCACAGGCTGGGGGTTTACACGGTCACTAATCAAGGCGACCTTTCTGAGTATTCCAGATAAAGAAGATCGAATCCAAGTCTGCTTGACTTTCCCTTGCGTCTGTTCTGTGCTGGTACCAAATGAGAACTAGCACTAGCATATGCTGGGTGAAGATGGCAGGAAATTCATCTCTCTCAAGCTTCAGCATGCTTCAATACATCTGGTTGAAACCGAGGTTAAATCGCTGGTATTTGACATGTGCTTGCAAAAGTTGCAGCTAGCACTATCAAATGCTAGGGGTTTCCCACGGTACTTTCTGCAAGGTTGTTCTGTATATTATAGCATTTCAGATATTGATGATGGTGCCCATTCCCCCTGGTATCTGCGTAGTGTTGGCCGGATTCAGCAGCTAGCACTAGCAAATGCTAGGAGGAAAGATCACCCGGAACCAGCTTCTTTTCTTTGCAGATGTCGTGTATTGAAAAAATACGAAGAGGACTAAGTGATTCCAGACTAAAAGGAAACAGTATGGTTTTTCAGATTGCTAGGACGAAAAGCCCCAAGTGGATTGAATGTGTGCATAGTATGTAATTGTTCACTCTGCCGGATACTAATCCTTCGCCATCATGCTAAGATAATAGACCCAATCAACAGCTTTTGTCAGTCGATCATCTTGCAGTCGGACACCACTCAATGTGCAGTGACATGTGGAGCTTATTGCCGTGTCAGCGAATCCTCTCTGTCATGAGAGTTGGCTATATTATGAAAACGCATTTGCTTCATGGACAGTTGTATCTTTCCATTGTAAATCAAACAACATAGGAAGAATGAAGTCCAATCAGAACGCATGCCACTTGATTCCTTGCATGTGCCTGGTGCTTGTTGGATAAACATGACTAGCACTAGCGTATGCTGGGGGTTACTCGGCAACACTCATCCTAATTCCCGTAGTGGCAGCAAGAAGAAGTTTGGAAATCTCAGCAAGCAAATGGACCCTGTATGCGTCCCGCATCTGTTTTGTGCATGCTTGGATGAAAGGCTAGCACTAGCACAGGCTGGGGGTTTACACGGTCACTAATCAAGGCGACCTTTCTGAGTATTCCAGATAAAGAAGATCGAATCCAAGTCTGCTTGACTTTCCCTTGCGTCTGTTCTGTGCTGGTACCAAATGAGAACTAGCACTAGCATATGCTGGGTGAAGATGGCAGGAAATTCATCTCTCTCAAGCTTCAGCATGCTTCAATACATCTGGTTGAAACCGAGGTTAAATCGCTGGTATTTGACATGTGCTTGCAAAAGTTGCAGCTAGCACTATCAAATGCTAGGGGTTTCCCACGGTACTTTCTGCAAGGTTGTTCTGTATATTATAGCATTTCAGATATTGATGATGGTGCCCATTCCCCCTGGTATCTGCGTAGTGTTGGCCGGATTCAGCAGCTAGCACTAGCAAATGCTAGGAGAAAAGATCACCCTGAACCAGCTTCTTTTCTTTGCAGATGTCGTGTATTGAAAAAATACGAAGAGGACTAAGTGATTCCAGACTAAAAGGAAACAGTATGGTTTTTCAGATTGCTAGGACGAAAAGCCCCAAGTGGATTGAATGTGTGCATAGTATGTAATTGTTCACTCTGCCGGATACTAATCCTTCGCCATCATGCTAAGATAATAGACCCAATCAACAGCTTTTGTCAGTCGATCATCTTGCAGTCGGACACCACTCAATGTGCAGTGACATGTGGAGCTTATTGCCGTGTCAGCGAATCCTCTCTGTCATGAGAGTTGGCTATATTATGAAAACGCATTTGCTTCATGGACAGTTGTATCTTTCCATTGTCAATCAAACAACATAGGAAGAATGAAGTCCAATCAGAACGCATGCCACTTGATTCCTTGCATGTGCCTGGTGCTTGTTGGATAAACATGACTAGCACTAGCGTATGCTGGGGGTTACTCGGCAACACTCATCCTATTTCCCGTAGTGGCAGCAAGAAGAAGTTTGGAAATCTCAGCAAGCAAATGGACCCTGTATGCGTCCCGCATCTTTTTTGTGCATGCTTGGATGAAAGGCTAGCACTAGCACATGCTGGGGGTTTACACGGTCACTAATCAAGGCGAACTTTCTGAGTATTCCAGATAAGGAAGATCGAATCCAAGTCTGCTTGACTTTCCCTTGCGTCTGTTCTGTGCTGGTACCAAATGAGAACTAGCACTAGCATATGCTGGGTGAAGTTGACAGGAAATTCAACTCTCTCAAGCTTCAGCCTGCTTCAATACATCTGGTTGAAACCGAGGTTAAATCGCTGGTAATTGACATGTGCTTGCAAAAGTTGCAGCTAGCATTATAAAATGCTAGGGGTTTCCCACGGTACTTTTTGCAAGGTTGTTCTGTATATTATAGCATTTCAGATATTGATGATGGTGCCCATTCCCCCTGGTATCTGCGTAGTGTTGACCGGATGCAGCAGCTAGCACTAGCAAATGAAAGGAGGAAAGATCGCCCGGAACCAGCTTCTTTTCTTTGCAGATGTCGTGTATTGAAAAAATACGAAGAGGACTAAGTGATTCCAGCCTAAAAGGAAACAGTATGGTTTTTCAGATTGCTAGGACGAAAAGCCCCAAGTGGATTGAATGTGTGCATAGTATGTAACTGTTGACTCTGCCGGACACTAATCCTTCGCCGTCATGCTAAGATAATAGACCCAATCAACAGCTTTTGTCAGTCGATCATCTTGCAGTCGGACACCACTCAATGTGCAGTGACATGTGCAGCTTATTGCCGTGTCAGCGTCTCCTCTCTGTCATGAGAGTTGGCTATATTATGAAAACGCATTTGCTTCATGGACAGTTGTATCTTCCCATTGTAAATCCGACAACATAGGAAGAATGAAGTCCAATCAGAACGCATGCCACTTGATTCCTTGCATGTGCCTGGTGCTTGTTGGATAAACATGACTAGCACTAGCGTATGCTGGGGGTTACTCGGCAACACTCATCCTATTTCCCGTAGTGGCAGCAAGAAGAAGTTTGGAAATCTCAGCAAGCAAATGGACCCTGTATGCGTCCCGCATCTGTTTTGTGCATGCTTGGATGAAAGGCTAGCACTAGCACAGGCTGGGGGTTTACACGGTCACTAATCAAGGCGACCTTTCTGAGTATTCCAGATAAAGAAGATCGAATCCAAGTCTGCTTGACTTTCCCTTGCGTCTGTTCTGTGCTGGTACCAAATGAGAACTAGCACTAGCATATGCTGGGTGAAGATGGCAGGAAATTCATCTCTCTCAAGCTTCAGCATGCTTCAATACATCTGGTTGAAACCGAGGTTAAATCGCTGGTATTTGACATGTGCTTGCAAAAGTTGCAGCTAGCACTATCAAATGCTAGGGGTTTCCCACGGTACTTTCTGCAAGGTTGTTCTGTATATTATAGCATTTCAGATATTGATGATGGTGCCCATTCCCCCTGGTATCTGCGTAGTGTTGGCCGGATTCAGCAGCTAGCACTAGCAAATGCTAGGAGGAAAGATCACCCGGAACCAGCTTCTTTTCTTTGCAGATGTCGTGTATTGAAAAAATACGAAGAGGACTAAGCGATTCCAGACTAAAAGGAAACAGTATGGTTTTTCAGATTGCTAGGACGAAAAGCCCCAAGTGGATTGAATGTGTGCATAGTATGTAATTGTTGACTCTGCCGGACACTAATCCTTCGCCATCATGCTAAGATAATAGACCCAATGAACAGCTTTTGTCAGTCGATCATCTTGCAGTCGGACACCACTCAATGTGCAGTGACATGTGCAGCTTATTGCCGTGTCAGCGTCTCCTCTCTGTCATGAGAGTTGGCTATATTATGAAAACGCATTTGCTTCATGGACAGTTGTATCTTTCCATTGTAAATCCGACAACATAGGAAGAATGAAGTCCAATCAGAACGCATGCCACTTGATTCCTTGCATGTGCCTGGTGCTTGTTGGATAAACATGACTAGCACTAGCGTATGCTAGGGGTTACTCGGCAACACTCATCCTATTTCCCGTAGTGGCAGCAAGAAGAAGTTTGGAAATCTCAGCAAGCAAATGGACCCTGTATGCGTCCCGCATCTGTTTTGTGCATGCTTGGATGAAAGGCTAGCACTAGCACATGCTGGGGGTTTACACGGTCACTAATCAAGGCGAACTTTCTGAGTATTCCAGATAAGGAAGATCGAATCCAAGTCTGCTTGACTTTCCCTTGCGTCTGTTCTGTGCTGGTACCAAATGAGAACTAGCACTAGCATATGCTGGGTGAAGTTGACAGGAAATTCAACTCTCTCAAGCTTCAGCATGCTTCAATACATCTGGTTGAAACCGAGGTTAAATCGCTGGTAATTGACATGTGCTTGCAAAAGTTGCAGCTAGCATTATAAAATGCTAGGGGTTTCCCACGGTACTTTTTGCAAGGTTGTTCTGTATATTATAGCATTTCAGATATTGATGATGGTGCCCATTCCCCCTGGTATCGGCGTAGTGTTGACCGGATGCAGCAGCTAGCACTAGCAAATGCAAGGAGGAAAGATCGCCCGGAACCAGCTTCTTTTCTTTGCAGATGTCGTGTATTGAAAAAAATACGAAGAGGACTAAGTGATTCCAGACTAAAAGGAAACAGTATGGTTTTTCAGATTGCTAGGACGAAAAGCCCCAAGTGGATTGAATGTGTGCATAGTATGTAACTGTTGACTCTGCCGGACACTAATCCTTCGCCATCATGCTAAGATAATAGACCCAATCAACAGCTTTTGTCAGTCGATCATCTTGCAGTCGGACACCACTCAATGTGCAGTGACATGTGCAGCTTATTGCCGTGTCAGCGTCTCCTCTCTGTCATGAGAGTTGGCTATATTATGAAAACGCATTTGCTTCATGGACAGTTGTATCTTCCCATTGTAAATCAAACAACATAGGAAGAATGAAGTCCAATCAGAACGCATGCCACTTGATTCCTTGCATGTGCCTGGTGCTTGTTGGATAAACATGACTAGCACTAGCGTATGCTGGGGGTTACTCGGCAACACTCATCCTATTTCCCGTAGTGGCAGCAAGAAGAAGTTTGGAAATCTCAGCAAGCAAATGGACCCTGTATGCGTCCCGCATCTGTTTTGTGCATGCTTGGATGAAAGGCTAGCACTAGCACAGGCTGGGGGTTTACACGGTCACTAATCAAGGCGACCTTTCTGAGTATTCCAGATAAAGAAGATCGAATCCAAGTCTGCTTGACTTTCCCTTGCGTCTGTTCTGTGCTGGTACCAAATGAGAACTAGCACTAGCATATGCTGGGTGAAGATGGCAGGAAATTCATCTCTCTCAAGCTTCAGCATGCTTCAATACATCTGGTTGAAACCGAGGTTAAATCGCTGGTATTTGACATGTGCTTGCAAAAGTTGCAGCTAGCACTATCAAATGCTAGGGGTTTCCCACGGTACTTTCTGCAAGGTTGTTCTGTATATTATAGCATTTCAGATATTGATGATGGTGCCCATTCCCCCTGGTATCTGCGTAGTGTTGGCCGGATTCAGCAGCTAGCACTAGCAAATGCTAGGAGGAAAGATCACCCGGAACCAGCTTCTTTTCTTTGCAGATGTCGTGTATTGAAAAAATACGAAGAGGACTAAGTGATTCCAGACTAAAAGGAAACAGTATGGTTTTTCAGATTGCTAGGACGAAAAGCCCCAAGTGGATTGAATGTGTGCATAGTATGTAATTGTTCACTCTGCCGGACACTAATCCTTCGCCATCATGCTAAGATAATAGACCCAATCAACAGCTTTTGTCAGTCGATCATCTTGCAGTCGGACACCACTCAATGCGCAGTGACATGTGCAGCTTATTGCCGTGTCAGCGTCTCCTCTCTGTCATGAGAGTTGGCTATATTATGAAAACGCATTTGCTTCATGGACAGTTGTATCTTTCCATTGTAAATCCGACAACATAGGAAGAATGAAGTCCAATCAGAACGCATGCCACTTGATTCCTTGCATGTGCCTGGTGCTTGTCGGATAAACATGACTAGCACTAGCGTATGCTAGGGGTTACTCGGCAACACTCATCCTATTTCCCGTAGTGGCAGTACGAAGAAGTTTGGAAATCTCAGCAAGCAAATGGACCCTGTATGCGTCCCGCATCTGTTTTGTGCATGCTTGAATGAAAGGCTAGCACTAGCACATGCTGGGGGTTTACATGGTCACTAATCAAGGCGACCTTTCTGAGTATTCCAGATAAAGAAGATCGAATCCAAGTCTGCTTGACTTTCCCTTGCGTCTGTTCTGTGCTGGTACCAAATGAGAACTAGCACTAGCATATGCTGGGTGAAGTTGGCAGGAAATTCATCTCTCTCAAGCTTCAGCATGCTTCAATACATCTGGTTGAAACCGAGGTTAAATCGCTGGTATTTGACATGTGCTTGCAAAAGTTGCAGCTAGCATTATCAAATGCTAGGGGTTTCCCACGGTACTTTCTGCAAGGTTGTTCTGTATATTATAGCATTTCAGATATTGATGATGGTGCCCATTCCCCCTGGTATCTGCGTAGTGTTGACCGGATGCAGCAGCTAGCACTAGCAAATGCTAGGAGAAAAGATCGCCCGGAACCAGCTTCTTTTCTTTGCAGATGTCGTGTATTGAAAAAATGCGAAGACTAAGTGATTCCAGCCTAAAAGGAAACAGCATGGTTTTTCAGATTGCTAGGACGAAAAGCCCCAAGTGGATTGAATGTGTGCATAGTATGTAATTGTTCACTCTGCCGGATACTAATCCTTCGCCATCATGCTAAGATAATAGACCCAATCAACAGCTTTTGTCAGTCGATCATCTTGCAGTCGGACACCACTCAATGTGCAGTGACATGTGCAGCTTATTGCCGTGTCAGCGTCTCCTCTCTGTCATGAGAGTTGGCTATATTATGAAAACGCATTTGCTTCATGGACAGTTGTATCTTTCCATTGTAAATCCGACAACATAGGAAGAATGAAGTCCAATCAGAACGCATGCCACTTGATTCCTTGCATGTGCCTGGTGCTTGTCGGATAAACATGACTAGCACTAGCGTATGCTAGGGGTTACTCGGCAACACTCATCCTATTTCCCGTAGTGGCAGTACGAAGAAGTTTGGAAATCTCAGCAAGCAAATGGACCCTGTATGCGTCCCGCATCTGTTTTGTGCATGCTTGAATGAAAGGCTAGCACTAGCACATGCTGGGGGTTTACATGGTCACTAATCAAGGCGACCTTTCTGAGTATTCCAGATAAGGAAGATCGAATCCAAGTCTGCTTGACTTTCCCTTGCGTCTGTTCTGTGCTGGTACCAAATGAGAACTAGCACTAGCATATGCTGGGTGAAGTTGACAGGAAATTCAACTCTCTCAAGCTTCAGCATGCTTCAATACATCTGGTTGAAACCGAGGTTAAATCGCTGGTAATTGACATGTGCTTGCAAAAGTTGCAGCTAGCATTATAAAATGCTAGGGGTTTCCCACGGTACTTTTTGCAAGGTTGTTCTGTATATTATAGCATTTCAGATATTGATGATGGTGCCCATTCCCCCTGGTATCTGCGTAGTGTTGACCGGATGCAGCAGCTAGCACTAGCAAATGCTAGGAGGAAATATCGCCCGGAACCAGCTTCTTTTCTTTGCAGATGTCGTGTATTGAAAAAATACCAAGAGGAATAAGTGATTCCAGCCTAAAAGGAAACAGCATAGTTTTTCAGATTGCTAGGACGAAAAGCCCCAAGTGGATTGAATGTGTGCATAGTATGTAATTGTTGACTCTGCCGGACACTAATCCTTCGCCATCATGCTAAGATAATAGACCCAATCAACAGCTTTTGTCAGTCGATCATCTTGCAGTCGGACACCACTCAATGTGCAGTGACATGTGGAGCTTATTGCCGTGTCAGCGTCTCCTCTCTGTCATGAGAGTTGGCTATATTATGAAAACACATTTGTTCATGGACAGTTGTATCTTTCCATTGTAAATCAAACAACATAGGAAGAATGAAGTCCAATCAGAACGCATGCCACTTGATTCCTTGCATGTGCCTGGTGCTTGTTGGATAAACATGACTAGCACTAGCGTATGCTAGGGGTTACTCGGCAACACTCATCCTATTTCCCGTAGTGGCAGCAAGAAGAAGTTTGGAAATCTCAGCAAGCAAATGGACCCTGTATGCGTCCCGCATCTGTTTTGTGCATGCTTGGATGAAAGGGTAGCACTAGCACAGGCTGGGGGTTTAGACGGTCACTAATCAAGGCGACCTTTCTGAGTATTCCAGATAAAGAAGATCGAATCCAAGTCTGCTTGACTTTCCCTTGCGTCTGTTCTGTGCTGGTACCAAATGAGAACTAGCACTAGCATATGCTGGGTGAAGATGGCAGGAAATTCATCTCTCTCAAGCTTCAGCATGCTTCAATACATCTGGTTGAAACCGAGGTTAAATCGCTGGTATTTGACATGTGCTTGCAAAAGTTGCAGCTAGCACTATCAAATGCTAGGGGTTTCCCACGGTACTTTCTGCAAGGTTGTTCTGTATATTATAGCATTTCAGATATTGATGATGGTGCCCATTCCCCCTGGTATCTGCGTAGTGTTGGCCGGATTCAGCAGCTAGCACTAGCAAATGCTAGGAGGAAAGACCACCCGGAACCAGCTTCTTTTCTTTGCAGATGTCGTGTATTGAAAAAATACGAAGAGGACTAAGTGATTCCAGACTAAAAGGAAACAGTATGGTTTTTCAGATTGCTAGGACGAAAAGCCCCAAGTGGATTGAATGTGTGCATGGTATGTAATTGTTCACTCTGCCGGACACTAATCCTTCGCCATCATGCTAAGATAATAGACCCAATCAACAGCTTTTGTCAGTCGATCATCTTGCAGTCGGACACCACTCAATGTGCAGTGACATGTGCAGCTTATTGCCGTGTCAGCGTCTCCTCTCTGTCATGAGAGTTGGCTATATTATGAAAACACATTTGCTTCATGGACAGTTGTATCTTTCCATTGTAAATCCGACAACATAGGAAGAATGAAGTCCAATCAGAACGCATGCCACTTGATTCCTTGCATGTGCCTGGTGCTTGTCGGATAAACATGACTAGCACTAGCGTATGCTAGGGGTTACTCGGCAACACTCATCCTATTTCCCGTAGTGGCAGTACGAAGAAGTTTGGAAATCTCAGCAAGCAAATGGACCCTGTATGCGTCCCGCATCTGTTTTGTGCATGCTTGAATGAAAGGCTAGCACTAG